>NC_092382.1:110708590-111008590 GCF_030028105.1 Mobula birostris | reverse complement strand
TACGTGTGTGTGACTGGATGAAACAGAGAAGAAAGAGAAAGAGAGAGAGAGAGAGAGAGAGAGAGAGAGAGTGGGAGGGAGGGAGAGAGGGGGAGAGGGATAAAGGGATAGAGGCTAATAGCGGGGAGAGGGAGATTGAAGGTAGAAACGGAAGGAGAGGGCGGGATAGAGAGACAGTGGTTGTTGAGAGAGGAGTAGAGGGAGAGGGGGAGTGGTGGAGAGAGAGAGAATGGGTGTACAGAGAAAGAGAAGGATTAGAGAAAGTATGAGACGGAGAGATAAGGTAGAATGAAGTGTAGAGAGAGAGCATAGAGAGCGTGTGTGGGTCTAGAGAGACAGAGTGAGGCAGAAAGAGAGAGAGGGGTTGTAGAGCGGTAGAGAGGGGACAGCAGGACAGAGGAAGAGAGTGCCGGTGGAGCGAGAGGGAGAGTGGGATACAGAAAGATTCTGTGTGGGAGTAGAGAGAGAAAGAGAGAATATTCGAGAGAATATGTGTTTAGAGCGAGGGATATTGAGGGGAGAGAGAGAATGGGCAACGATAGAGAGAAAGGGAGAAAGTTTGGGTAGCGGGAGAGAGAGTGGCACAGGGAGAGAGAGAATGGGGATAGAGATAAAGGAAGAGAGGTGAGAGAGTTTAGAGAGAGACGTGGGAGTAGAGAGTGTGGGGCAGAGAGAGAAAGAGAGGTTAGTGTGGCGGGAAAAAAATAATGGGGGTACAGAGAGAGAAAATGAGGCGGGGTAGATAGAGACGGTAGAGTGAAAGTGAGAGTAGGTGTAGAGCAGGAGAGAGTGGGGCAGTCAGAGATAGTGGCGTAGAGAGACGGACTAGGGAGAGAGGGAGAGAGTGAGGATAGAGAGAGTGTGGTTGTAGAGAGAGAGTGAGTGGTACTGAGGGACATAGAGAGGAAGAGACAGGGGTAGACAGAAAGTGGGGTAGAGCAAGAGGAGGGATGGTAATTATGGAGACAGAGAGAGGGTTAGAGAGAGGGGGATAGAGGGATTGGGAGTAGAGAGAGGGTCAAAGAGAGAGACGGTGGAGATAAAGAGAGCGAGAGTTCGGGGAGAGAGGCAGTGTGTGGATAGAGAGAGATAGAGTGGGATTCGAGTGTGACAGAGAGGGGTACAGCGAAGGAGTACGCAGAGATAGAGAGAGAGTTAGAGACGTTACAGATAAAGGGAGAGTGGAGGAAAGAGAGGTAATATCTGGGTAGATAGAGAGTAAGGGATGAGAGAGAGAAAGTGGGGGTAGAGAGAGAGGGAGGGTAGAGAGGGAGAGGAAGGGTAGAGAGAGGGACAGAGAGTGTGTGTGGAAAGAGACAGTGGGGGTATAGCAACCTTGAGGGAGTAGAGAGAGTGAGAGAGACGGTAGAGTGAAAGAGAGAGAGAGTCAACGAACAACTGCAGAGAGAAAGGGAAAGAGTGCGGGTAGAGAAAAAGATGGATAGAGGAAGGGGGTTGACAGAAAGAGTGGAGCAAGGGAGAGCTAGATGGATTGTGTGGGGTGTAGAAACAGAGAGAGAGAGAGAGTTGTGGTCAAGAGAGCGACAGAGGTGAGTTAGAATGAGAGGGAGAGAGACGGTGTGCTTGGAGAGAGATTGAGGGTAGAGAGAGGGAAAGGAAAACGATAGGCAGGAAGGCACAGCTTGTGGTTAGAGAGGGAGAGATGCAGAGAGGTAGAGTGAGACAGAGAGATAGAGAGTGGGGATGAAAAGAGAGGGAGAAAGAGTGGGGGTAGAGAGAGTCGGCGTTGGGATAAGGTGGGTTATAGCTAGAGAGTGGGGTAGAACGAGTCGGGGTAGAGAGAGTGGGGATAGATAGAGAGTGTGTGGGATAGAGAGCCAGATGTTGCAGAGGGACAGAGGTAGAGCCGAGATACAGAGAGACAGATATACAGGCCGGGGAGAAATGGGAGTGAAAGAGAGAGAGAGTGGTATAGAGCGAGAAAAGATAAGGAGAGGGGGCAGAGCAAAGAAAAAGAAATAGAGGGGATAGAGTGAGAGTGACGGTAGTGAGGGAGAGGGTTCAGTGAGGTAGAGAGAGTGGGGGTAGTGAGGGAGAGGAGTTAGTGAGGAAGGGAGAGTGGGGTAGAGAGATAGGTTAGATATTGAGTGAGGTAGAGAGAGTGCGGGAAAGGAGAGAGAGTATGGGGAGTGGAGAGACAGAGAGGGTGGGGTCACAGCGAAATGGAGAGTATAGAGAGAGACGGTAGGCACAAAGAGATTGTGGTTAGACAGATATTAAGGGCAGGGTGATAGAAAATGAGCAAGCGTAGCACAGAGAGTTAGTGCGGGTAGAGAGGGAGAGATAGAGAGAGGTGGGGATAGAGATAAAGTAGGTGTAGAGAGAAAGGGAGTCAGGGGTGAAGGGGTAGAGGAGGAGAGGGAGGATGGTGGTAGAGGGAGAGAGAAAGAGGGAATAGAATAAGAGAGAGCGACGGTGTCGTTAGAAATAGAGTGAGAGTAGAGATAGGGAACTGGCAATAAGAGAGAGGAAGAGAGACGGTGTGGATAGAGAGGGTGAGAGAGTATGGTGGAAAGACAGAGATAGTGGAGTTAGAGAGAGATGGGGAGAGGGTAGGGCAGAGACAGAGTGGTGTAGAAAGAGAATGGTAGAGGAAGAGAGAATGAGTGGGAGTCCAGTTATAGCGAGAGAGGCGGGGTACGGAGGGCGGGAGGGAGAGAGGTGGGGGAGAGCGTGAGGCAGAGAGAGTGAGTGTGCTAGTACAGTGGGTGATCTGCGGAAAGGAGAGAAAGTTGGTTGTAGAAGGAGATAGAGGGAGAGGTGAGATAATCAGGGAGTGGGGTGTACAGAGATTGGGCAGAGAGAGAGAAAGTGTGGGATTAGACACTGGGAGAAACGTTAGAGAAAAGAAAGAATGGGGGCAGGAGAGAGAAGATGTGAGCGTAGAGAGGAGAGAGAACGAGGGCAGGTGGAGAGAGTGGGAACAGGAAGAGAGAGAGTGGGGGAGAGAAAGAGCAGGTAAATGGAGCGAGTTGGTGTACAGAGAGAGAGGGGGGAGAGAGGGAGTTAGAGAGATGGCAGAGAACGAATAAGCAAGAGTGCGGGAAGAGAGAGATAATGGGAGTAGAGCGAGAGAGAGAGAGACAGACAGACAGAGAGAAAGAGAGAGCAGGGTAGCGAGAGTGTGTGTGGATAGAGAGAGGAGGAGAGTGGGGTGAACAGACAGCGGGGGCACAGAGAAAGGGAGGGAGTAGAAATAGTGCCAGGATACGGTAGAGATAGAGGAAAATAGGGGATAGAAAGAGAGTGGAGAGGAATTAGTAGGGGCGGAGAGAGGAAGAGTGGTGGTAGAGGGAATGTGTGGGGGTAAATACTGAGACTGGGGTTAGGGAGACGGGGTCACAGACATAGTGGTGGCACAGTGTGTGAGGCAGAGTGAGAGCGCATGAGTGGGGGTTACAGAGAGTGCATGTGAGTGGCACAGAGAGAGTGACAGAGCGATAGATAGAGAGAGAAAGAGAGATAGAGATATAGAGGGGGTGCGGTTTACAGTAAGAGACAGATAGACTGGGATACTAGGAGACAAGAACTGTGCACAGTGCCTGAAATGGAGTCTGACCAGGGTCCAATAGAGCTACATCATTACATCTCGGCTACTAAAGTGAATCACACGGTTGGTGAAGGCCAATACATTGTATGGTTTCATAAGCAAGAGTCAACGCGTAGCTGCTTTAAGTGTCGTCTGCACTGGGACCTATGATCACTCTGATCCTCCACACTGCCAAGTCTTACCAGTAATACTATATTCTGCCATCATATTTGATCTACCAAAATGACCCACCTGAAAGTTAACTCGTTTCAACTCCATCAGCCAATTCTCAACCCAGTTAAGAGAGAGAGAGAGAGGCAGCGAGAGAGATTTAATAGGCATGGAAAGAGAGAGGAGAGAGAGAGCGATGGTGTGTGTTTTGCAAGAGCAAGTGAGTGGGGATAGAGTGAGAGGAAGTATGGTTTTAGACAGAGAGTACGTGTGAGAGCAGAGATAATGGGTGAAATAGAGGCCGTCGAGCAAAAGATTGGGAGGGTTTGAATAGATAGAGACGGTGTACTTGTGTTTAGAGAGAGACAGAGTGTATATGTGTCGGCGTAGGAAGAGAGGGACAGAACAAATGTAAAATATAGCCTCTGGACCCTCCAAACAAACACGACGGGGTCAGACACAGAGCAAAACACCCAACAGACTGTCCCAAAACAGAATCCCTGGGTCAGACACAGAGTGAATCTCCCTCCGCAGCGTCCCATCACACTTTCCCGGGGTCAGACACAGAATGAACCTCCCTCCACACCGTCCCATCACACACTCCCGTGGTCTGACACAGAGTGAACCTCCTTCCACACCGTCCCATCACACACTCCTGGGGTCAGACACAGAGTGAATCTCCCTCCACACCGTCCCATCACACACTCCCCTTGTCAGACACAGAGTGAATCTCCTTCCACACCGTCCCATCACTCTCCCCCGTGGTCAGACACAGACTGAATCTCCCTCCACACCATCCCATCACACACTGCCGGGGTCAGACACAGACTGAATCTCCCTCCACACCGTCCCATCACACACTCCCGTGGTCAGACGCAGAGAGAATCTCCCTCCACATCATCCCATCACACACTGCCGGCGTCAGACACAGAGTGCATCTCCCTCCACACCGTCCCATCATACCCTAAGAGAATCAGAAACTGAACGAAGCTTACTCTGTGCATATTCTCCCCTCTCACCAGTCCCCAGAACATCGGCTTTGCTCTGGTCTTTCATTGTGGGTCTGTCTCATAGATAGTAATGTGTGACCGGATGTAGTGTAGAGTTAAGAAGAGGGTAGGGGAGGATAGGGAGAGCTGGTGAGATTGCAGTGACTGGCAGGAAGTTGTGAGGAACCGCACGATCGGCCTGCCTGAACAAAGATGTAGAGAGGCTAAGATCTGAGAGATCAATATCTGGTGGAAAGCAGATGTAACACCAGACGTCAACTCTCCCCTCTCCCCCATTCTCCCGACAATTCCGTGTAAACACAGAGGGGGAGGAGCTTGCGGAGGGGTCGGAGACGTGGGGGCTCCAGTGTAATAGACTGCTCACGGGAAATGATCGTCGTGGAGGGAGGGGATGACGGAGAAGGGGAGGGGTGTGGGTGACGAGGGTGTTGACGGAGACGGGGAGGGTTGTCGATGAAGGATAAGGTGACAGAGGTGGGGGGGACTGTAGCTGACGTTCCAGTGTCCGGGGACATCTAGAATCTCTCACCGCTGCAGTAGGGATGTTTCACCTGCTTCTAAAGGGCGACAGTCACAACAGTGTCCGCGAAAGGTAGGGTGAGCTACCTCAACAACAATCACCCGAGACACTCATTATCATTCAGTGCTTTGAGAGACTGGTCCAATCCAAAGTCAAACCCTACTTTAGCGAAGACGTGGCCCCGCTGCAATTTTGTGAACTCCACAAAAGGTCGACAGCGGTTACCATCTCATTTACTCTCCACTAGACCCTGATCAGCTGGACAATACAACACCAACGAGCCAAGTTTCACTTTGTGTCTGACACCAGGTGTATGTGATCGGACGGTGTAGAGGGATCCTCAATCCGTGTCTGGTCCCGGAAGTGTGAGATGTAATGAAGTGGACGGAGTCACTGATCTGGATATATATTCTGTGTTTCTGACACATACCTCTTCCTGTTTTGGATTTATTTCAAGACGCATTGAATCATAATTGGAACAATGATGCTTCGCTGAATCGTAATATTTTGGAAATAGATATGAAATAACAACGGTCATCACTTCTGATCCAGACTTGGGGACACGCGTGCTCTGGAAATTAGAAAAAAAAGGTGCAGTGGGTCTCTCTCCGTGCCATTCATTATATCCGCCGGAAGTCAGACACAGAATGAATCTCCCTCCACACCGTCCCATCACACTGTCCCGGGGTCAGACACAGAGTGAAGCTCCCTCCACACCGTCCCATCACACACTTCTGGGTGGGTCAGACACAGAGTGTAGCTCCCTCCACAACGTCCCATCACACACTCCCTGAGGAGGGGGGGGGGACGGATGTGTCACACAGGGTCAAACTAAGTCCACAACTGCCCAGCATAAACTGCCTGTGTGGGACACAGAGTGAAGCTCCTTAAACAGTGCTCGATTCTAACCTTTAATCTCCTCCGCATGTGCCATCTGAAATGCCAGGTGTCAAAGGCCCTCTCTTCACGCTGCCAGGATCATACACTGTGAACACCATAGCATAGAAACTATTGAAAAACTACAGCACAGAAACAGGCCTTTTGGCCCTTCTTGGCTGTACCGAACCATTTTCTGCCTAGTCCCACTGACCTGCACACAGACCATATTCGTACCTATATATGGTGTCTATAACGACCGCATAGCATCGAGAAATCTTGTTCTCGTCCACAGTACATCTTTTCTGTTCCCCAGCTAAAGAAAACCCCATCAATACAGCTCGCCACATCTCACCCACTTTGCTTTTGAGCCACAAACCATGCTCAGTGCCAGAGACATGACCGATGAGACTTTGCTCTGCTTGGCCATTTGCACATCTCTCCTCCTAGCCAAAGTTGTATACCTGTTATTAAGCGGGTAGGCAACAAGAGATCTCTACACTGCCTCTACCTTGTTAGCCACTTCCACATTCTGAATGACACCCAATTCACTGTGTCCTGCACTTCGCGTGTAAATACTTCTTTGTATGTCATCCCTATAACCCCCTCTGTTACTCGAACGATCATAAGTTCATCTAGTTCCATTTCCAACTCTGTAAAGTAGAGTAAGGGGCAGCTCTATTGCCTTCTTACACGGGAAGTTGTCAGGAACCCTGAAGGACCCCCGCCTCCCCACATCCAGCAAGAGGAGCATTCAACTCTCCTGCCAGGCATTGCTACCGCTCCAACTGTGCAATTATAAAGAAAGAAATAACAAATAAACTGAAAACAAATAAACCAACAGTTTTGTGCCTTCTCTCACTCGGGACTCTCCTCCCTGAAGATTCAAAGTTGCAAACCGTGCAATTTCCACTCAAATCCGATTACACACCGCTCTTTCTCTCTACTCCGGCTCATCACACACACACATACAGATACAAAAACTCAGTGCGAATCTCTCCATATCGCCTCATCGTACACTCCAGGGGTCAGACGCAGAGTGCATTTTCCTCCACACAGTTATATCACATACTTGCGGGGTCAGAAAAGTACTGAAACTCCCTCCACACCGTCCCATCACATACTCATCGGGTTAGACATGGAGTGAATGTCCCTCCACACCGTCCCATCACACACTCCCCGGGTCAGATACAGAGTGAAGCCTCTTCCCCACCGTTCTAACGCGCAGTCCCGAAGTGTGACGCTTTCTCCGGACGATCCCATCGCACACTACCGAGGTCAGACACAGAGTTAAACTCTGTCCACACCGTCCCATCACACACTCCCGGCGTCAGACACACAATTAACCTCTCTCCACACCATCTGATGACGCAGTCCTGAAGTTAGACACTGTGTGACGCTATCTCCGGCCGATCCCATCGCACACTCCCGGGTTCAGACACAAACTGCAGCTTATTCCTCGGGTCCGTTCAGAAATTCCCAGGTTCAAAAGCTCCTTCCCTCTCACCAAACCCCAGCATTCCGCCGGTCCAGTAGTCCTAAATTGTGATTCTGTCTCGGAGAATGTGCGCATGTTTGTGTTCAGATGATGTACAGGGAAGAGCAGACAACTTTAAGGGGGATATGATGTCGGGAGAGCATGGACGTGGCCATGAGATAGCAGTCACTGGGAGGGAGTGTTGTCGAAACAAACAGTTGGCCTGTTCACACAGAATAGTGCAGAGGCTCTGAACCGAGAGATCGATATCCAGTGGTGGGGGCCGCGGTGGCGTAATACCAGACGTCACCGCTCCCCATTCCGCCCCACGGTTCCATATGAACAGACAACGGGAGACGGGGAAAGAAGAGATAATGGAGACGGCAAAGAGTGAAGGGGACGAAGTGCTGATGGAGACGGTGTGTGTAGAAGACGATGACGGTGGCGGAAACGGGTAGGGCTTTAGGGGAAGTCGTGGCTGACCGTGACGAGGATGGTTGCCTGGGAAGGAGAGTTGACGACGAAGTGGGTCGTAGGGGAGGAAGGAGAACAAGGAAGGCTGCAGGGACTGCTGTTGTTGGCAGAGACTGGCGGGGTGTAGAAGAGCGAAGGGATCATGAAGACGGGCAGGGGTGAAGGGAAGGGATAGAGTGACTAGACCGGGAGGTGGTACAGAGGATGCAGGGAGTCACGGAAACAGGGAGGATTTTATGGGAGGGTGTAAAGGACGCGCACGTTGAGTAGGTAGACGAGTTGGAAAGCCACGTTGCAGTTGAACAAGGCGTTTGAGAGGGGCACATTGCTCGACTCTGCTCGTCTCTTCTCTTCTATGACCAATGTCTCGACGGCCTCCGTATGAGTCATCTTTCAGATGGGTGAACCCTCGCAAGTCATGAGTTTCCGATGGTTCACCTGGAAGGACACTAAAAACCTTTGCCGAGAAACAGGCTGGATTGCCTAAGAAGTCGGTGATGTGGAAGGCAAATACAAGGTAGGCATTCATTTCCAGAGCAAGGATTTAATTTTAAGCCACTGTGAGGCCTTATTTGGTCTATTGTGAGCAGTTTTAGGCCTCTTACATAATTCAACCAGATGTCCTTACATTAGAGAGGGTTGAAAGAAGGTTCACGACAAGGATGTCCGCAGCTCAGTGGATGTATCCTAGGTCCAAAACATTCATGCAGACACTAAGGTGCCATGTTCCCGATTGAAGAGCGGGAGTCATCCAAGTTTTGGCACGGCCAATCCCTTGGGTGTGTTTAGCTGCCGCGTCCACTTTAAGCATTAGACTGCCAATTACTGCCTGTAACATGCCTTCACGGAATGTCTGCAGTTAAAGGCCTCGAGCTGACACTCTGTGCTCAACCGGAGGATTAGTTTCTTGTCCTGCAGCTTGTGATGTTACCACTGGATTTGGTTTGTGTCGTCTTGTTTATTTCCAGTCTGAGCCTCAGCAATTGTCTTCACCACCATTCCAACCATCCATACCTCTCTCGTTACGGAAGGGAGTACGACGTCAGGAGTTTGTGAAGATTTGGTCTTTCATTGAAGACCAGCAAATGATCGCTGGGAGCATTCCGACTTGTCGCATCGCCGCCTGGTGTGGAAGCAGCAACGCACAAAGTCGCCAGAGGCGGCAGTGGAGAGTAAACTCAACCAGCTCCATCACGTGAACAAAACTTCCCAGCATCGAGGACATCCTCAAGATGCGATACCAGGAGACGGCGGCGTCCATCACAGAGGCCACTCACCCCAGGACACACTCCCTGTTCATTGCTACCATCGTGGAGGAGGCACAAGTGTCTGAAAACTCAACGATTCAGGAAGACCTTCTCCCCCCCCCACCCCCCACATCATATTCCTGAAAGCATGAGCACCACCTCACATTTTGCGGTCTTTATTATCTTTTGGCATTTCACAATAATTTTACATATTTGCGACCTACCGATTCTTCAAAAGAACATATCGAGGATGCTGCCGGGACACGAGGGACTGAATTATGGAGCGAGGTCAGGAATTTTTAGGCTTTATTCTGTGACCTTACAGAGGTGAATAAAGCCTCGGGTGGCAAAGATAAGGCACTCTGTTTCTCCAAGGCTGGGGAATCGAGAACACTAAGACACATGATTTAGGTGATAGTGGTGAAAAGAGAAAAGACAAGTGGAGTGGGATTATATAAATGAAAGAGTGCGATGGGGAGAGAGGATAGAGAGGGAGTAGAGAATCGAGGGAGACAAGAGAGAGGAGTTGGGGAAGAAAGCGAGTGGAAGGGAAATATTGGCATGTAATAGGTGAGGTGGGAGGGGAGAAGGATGAGAGAGAGAGTAAGTTTGAAGGAGCGAGGGTAAAGAGAAGGCGAGATGGCAAGTAAGAGAGCGATATAAGGGGAGAGGAAAATAAGGCAGGGGGCTGGAGAACATGTGTTGGTCAGATGCGGGGGAGAAAGAGGGTGTTGTCATCTGATTCCAGTCTGCCCCGCGAGCTTTTGACACAGATCCTGGATCTTTTCACGAATACCTGGGCACGAAGGTGCTGACTTCTCACAGATGAAACGGTGCTGACCGTTTTCACAATTGCCACGTTTACATTCACTGCATTCGAACTTTCCAGCTTTCGTCTTGTGCACCACAGAAGAGGCCACTTGCCTGTCAAGGAGAAGTAAACAAGTTCAAAAGGCACAACGCTAATGCAACAGACAGCCCCGTGTCAGACCCCAAACTCACTGACACACTCCCTCACCATTGACCTGTGGCACACCGCAGAATTTCCCACAAACCCACTTTGCCAGCACATCCTTGTGTCAGGCTCCAGAATACTCCCACTGACACAGTCTGCCCTGCAGCCCTACGTCAGTCCGCAAAAGTAATCCCTTGCACGACCCTCTACCCAGAGACCGGTGTGAGACTCCAGAATAATCACAGTACACCACTGCACCCCACAGGCCTCAAAATACGTCCACTACTTCACTGTCTCCCCACAGGCCTGCTTTATAACTCAAAATACTCTCACTTCCCCTCTCACCGCACAGATCAGTGTCATTCCAAAGTCCACACTCTGCCTCACTCTATCCGCACGGCCCCGTGTCGGTCCCCAAAATACTCGCACTTCGCACTCTCTCCCTATAGCTCCGTGCCAGTCCCGGGTATAATCCGACTGCCCAACCTTCTTGTTCCAGACCTGTGTTAGTAACCAAAACACTTACACTTCCCACTATCTTCCCACAGACCTCTGTCAATGTCCAAACTAATCCCACTGACAAATTCTCTATCAACTGCTCTGTGTCATTCCCCAAAGAACTCCCACTGTCTCACTCTCTACCACAACCCGTATCAGTTCCCCAAAAAAAACACCACAACTCTACTCTCTTCCCACGCCTCGTGTCTGTCCCCAAAACACTTACATTTCCCATTCTCTCCTTACAGCCCCAAGTCGGTCTCCAAAATAATTCCACTGCCCAACCTGCTCCCTGCAGACCTGTGCCAATAATCAAAACACTCCCACTTCACACTCTCTTCCCACAATCCACGTTAGTCCCCAAATAAATTGAACGACACTCGTTCTACCAACAGCCCGTGTTGGTTCCCAGGCTAATCCAATTGCCCACTCTATCCACACAGATCTGTGTGTCCCAAATTAATCCCAGTGCCGCACTCCCTCCCCACAGTGTCCGTCCCCAAAATACTCCCACTGCAACATTTCCTTCCCACAGACCAGTGTCAGTCACTGAACAAATTCAAACGCCCAACTCTCTCCCCGCAGACCTTTCCTTGTCCCCAAAATGCTGCCAATCCTGCACTCTGCCCACCGAAATCATCAGTCCGCAAACTAATTCTCCTGCCCGCTCCCTCTCGCAACCCGTGTCAGTTCCCAAACTAATCCTACTGCCCATTCATTTCTCGCAGCCTGTGTCAATCCCCAGACTAATCCCACGGCAAACTCATCCTCAACAACATGCATATCCCAAATCTCACCCGGCTTTGCACTTTCCAATCCAGTATGAACTGCGCTGTTCGTTAACATCTTTCTCGACAAGATTCTGAAAAATTAAATTGCGCTCATTAATGATTGAATTTTAACACAATGTAAGCTTCGTCACGTTAATTCTGACCCGCGAGCGTCTGATGGGATGGTGTGGAGAGAGCTTCACTCTGCGTCTGACCCCGGGAGTGTGTGATGAGGCCGTGTGGTGGAAGCTTCGCTTATCTCACCCCGGTGATATGTGAAGGGATGGTGTCGAGGGATATCCACTCTCTCTGACTTCAGGAGTGTGTGATGGGATGGTGTCGAGATAGATTCACTCTGTGTCTGACCTCGGGAGTGTGTGATGGGACGGTGTGGAGGGAGATTCACTCTGTGTCTGACCCCGGGAGAGTGTGATGGGACGGTCGGGAGGGAGCTTCGCTCTGGTGTAGGTGCATCTTACATCGATCTGATACATACCTCTTCCGCTGCAGAATTTATTTCAAGAAGATTTGAAGCAGAATTCGCACAATGCAGCTTTGCTTCATCGTAGGATCTTTCAATCGTGGATATAAAATAACAGCCGTCTTCATTTCTGAACCAATCTTGGGAAACGCTTTCTCTGGAAATTCCGAACAAGTAACAGTGAATCTCCCTGCGTGCCCATTGCATTCGCCGGGAGACAAACATAGAATAGATATCTTTCCACACCGTCCTATCACAGACTCCCGGAGTCAGACACAAAATGATGCTTCCACCAGACCGTCCATTCACACTCTCCTGGGCCGGACACAGAGTGAAGCTCCCACCAGACCGTCCCATCACACATTTCTGGGGCCGGACACAGAGTGAAGCTCCCACCAGACTGTCCCATCACACATTTCTGGGATCAGTTGTAAAGTGAAGATCCCTCCGAACCGTCCAATCACACAGACTCGCCAGATCAAGGACAGAGTGAAGCTCCCGCTGCCATGTCCAATTCACTGGGAAGTTCCCAAAACCAACTCTGGGGATCAGACAGAGAGTGAAGATTGAAAAACACAGCCACAGCACATACACATTGCGTTAGAGTCAGAGTAAAGTTGCTTCCACATCGTCCCATCACACAATTCCGGGGTCAGACACAAAGTGATGCTCCCTCCACTCCGTCCCATCTCACACTTTCACTAGCAGTCAGGGAGTGATGCTCCTTGCACGACATCCCAACACACAACACCGTGTCAGACACAGAGTGAATCTCCCTCCACACCGTCCCATCACACACTCCAAAGATCATATATAGAGTGATGATCCCTCCGTTTGCATTCCATCACACGAACTCTGTGTCAGCCACATTGTGAAGCTCCTTCCATAACATCATTTCACAGCCTAAAGAGGTCAGATGCAGAGTGACACTCTGTCCATACAACCATATCACACTCCCAGGCGTTGAACACGTTGTGAGCATCGCATTGCACTGTCCCATCAGACACTCCCGGTATAAGACACAAAGTGAATCCCCTTCCGCACTCTCCCAAGACAGATTCCTGGGATCAGACACAGAGCATAGCATCCCATCGCAAATGCACTGTATCAGGCACCGAGTGAAGCTGCCTCCACACCTCACCTCATACAGGCTCTGGGTCAGAGAATAGAATATAGATCCCTCCACAAAGTCCAATCACACAGAGCCTTCGTCAGACACAGTGTGAATCTCTCTCGCCATGACTCCACCACACACTCGAACCGTCAGACACAGAAAGAAACTATTTTAGAACACGCGACAAATGTCAGAGGGAGACTGATTCTCCCTCTACAGCTTTTCAACACACCACAGAGCAAAGTGTCAGACACAGAAGGAGGCTGCCTCCACACCGTACCATCACACACTCCCGGGATCAGACACAGAATGAAGCTCCCTAGACTCCGTCCCATCACGCACTCCCGGGATCACACACAGAGTGAAGCTCCCTAGACTCCGTCCCATCACGCACTCCCGGGGTCAGACACAGAGTGAAGCTCCCTTCCCACCTCCCATCACACACTCCCGGGATCAGACACAGAGTGAAGCTCCCGACACACCGTCCCATCACACACACCCGTGGTCCGACACAGAGTGAATCTCCCTCCTTACGTTCCACCAGTCAATCTCGGGGTCACACACAGAATGAATCTCCCTGCTTACGTTCCATCACACGCTCCCGTGTCCAACACATTTTGAATCTCCCCCCCTTACGTCCCATCACACACTCCCTGGCTAGTCACAGAGTGAATCTGTCTCTGAACTGTCCCATCAAACCCCACTGTGTTCACACACAAACTGTAGCTCCGCCAGCACCCTACCATCGCACCCTCACGGTGTCAGACTCCCTCCACAACATCCAATCACGCAATCCGTTGTCACATACTGTGAACGCCCCTCTGCACTGTCCCATCACACTCTCTTGGAGTCAGACACAGACCGCTCTCCCTACGATGCCATTGCATACTCCGGGAGTCCGACACAGGAGCTGCCAGATGTTCTTTATACAGCAACTCTTTCATTCGGGGAATCATTCTCGTGAATCTTCTCTGAGTCTTCCCTTTGTTAGTGCATATAAGGCGCCCAAAACTGCACACAATACTCTAAGTGTGGTCTCACGTGTGCCTTTTGGTGCCTCAACATCACGTCCCTGCTCTTATATTCTATACCTCCAGAAATGAATGTCAACATTTCTTTCGCTTTCTTCACTGCCGACTGACCCTGGAGGTTAACCTTTAGAGTATCTTGCACAATTGCTCCCAATTCTCTTTGCATCTCTGCATTTTTAATTCTCTTATTTAAATAATAGTCTCTGTGCTTATTTCATCCACCAATGCATGACCATACACTTTACAACATTCCATTTAATTTGCCACTTCTTTGCCCATTCCCCTAAACTAACTAAGTCTCTCTGCAGGCTATCTTTTTCCTCAACACTGCCCGCTCCTCCACATTAACTTCGTATTATTCGTGACGCAGAGGCAGAAATAGACAGGAGTTTCAGGGAGGTAGTGACCCCTAAAAGTCAGGAGGCTGGTAGCTGGGTGACTGTCAGGAGAGGGAATGTCCTAGACAGAATGAGCAGAGCACACTCCTGTGTGTCCCCATCAATAATAAATATAACATTTTTGGAAACTGTTGGTGGGTCGACCTACCAGGGACAAGTTGCAGTGGTCGCGTCTCTGGTACCGAGACCGGACCATCAACTCAAAAGGGAAGGATGGAAAATTGGAGAGCAGTAGTATTAGGGGATTCGATATTTAGGGGGACAGTTAAGAGGTTCTGTGGGAGATATCGAGAATCCCGGATGGTTTGCTGCCTCCCTGGTGCCAGGGTCCGCGATATCTCCGATGGAGTTCTCAGTATTCTCAAGCGGGAGGTTGGGGAGCCAGATGCCGTGATCCATGTAGGGAGCAATGACGAGGATAGGAAGAAGGAAGAGCTCATGCAAAGAGATTTTAGGGAGTTAGGTGCAAAGATGAAGGACAGGACCTCTAGGGTTGCAATTTCAGGATTGCTACCCGTGTCACGTGCCAGTGAGGCTAGAAGTAGGAAGATGATGCAGCGAAATACGTGGCTAAGGAGATGGTGTACGAGGGAGGGCTTCATATTTCTGAACAATTGGGACCTGTTCTGACCGGACGGGTTGCACATGAACAGGAAGGGGACTGACATCTTTGCTTGAAGGTTTGCTAGTGCTGCTCCGGGGGGTGTAAAGTAGATTTGCGGGGTGGGGGAGACCAGAGTGTTAGAGCTGATAGTGGGGTGGAGGAGGATAAAAGTCATGCGAAAACAGCAAGTATAGTGCATGGTGTAATGCCAAATCTAACATATAAACGGGCTTTGAGGAAAGAGAAGCTGAATAAAGGGAGTAAAGGTAGTCAGGTAGAAGGGCTAAACAGCGTGTACTTCAATGCAAGAAGCATTAGGAACAATGGTTCCTCCCGCCGAGATTTAGGTGAGAGTAGCTGAAAAGATGACTCAAGGCAGTAAGATAAGATGAATGAAAGAGTGGGGTGGGGAGAGAGGGGTAGAACGGGAGTAGGTAATCAGGGGAAAGTGTGTGAAGAGAAGGGAGAAGAGTTGGGAGAGAAAGATGCAAGAAATCAAGGGGAAGACCGATGGGGATATAATAGGTGAGGTGGGAGGGGAGGCGGATGAGAGAGAGAGAGGGTAGAGGGACATGGGTAAAGAGAGGACGGAATGACGAGTATGACTGCGATAGAAAGAAAGAAGAGAATAGGGTAGGGGCGAGGGACGGAAACGATGGAGTACTGAGAGTCGAGAAGAGATACAGTCGACGTTTCGGGCCGAGACCGTTCGTCAGGACTAACTGAAGCCACAGGGCAGAAATGAACAAAAACTCAAATGTGAAAATAGTCACTGTAGAAGACACCAGCAGGATTCCTGATGCTATGATCTGTTGAAGCTCAGAAGTTACTGTTACAAGACAGAAGGTGCGCAAAAGGCAGAAAGATCTAAGGGTATATAGGTCGCCCGGACCCAAGGGCTCTGAAAGAGGGAGCGTTAGAGTTAGAAATAAACTTGGACTCTGGCATAGCATAGTGCCATAGGACTGGAAAACTGCAAATGATACCCCAGGATTTGAGAAAGGAGGCCGGCAGCACAAAGGAAATTATAGACCAGTTAGCCTGTCCTCAGTGGTTGGGAAGATATTGGAGTCAATTGTTAAGGATGAAGTGATGGAGTACTTGGTGACACATAACACGATATTACAAAGTCAGCATCGTTTCCTTCAGCGTAATCCTGCCTGGCGAACCTGCTGATATTCTTTGAGGAGTTTAAAAGTACGATAGATAAGGGGGATGCAGTGGATGTTGTATTTTTGGACTATCAGAAGGCCTTTGAAAAGGTGCCACACATGAGACTGTTTAGAAGTAGGATAGATAAGAGGGTTAAAATGCCTTTGACAAGGTGCCACACATGAGGTTGCGTATCAGGTTAAGAGCCCATGGAATTACTGGAACGTTAGATACGTGGATTGAGCGTTGGCTGTTTGGCAGGAGGCAACAAGTGGGAATAAAAAGATCCTTTTCTAGTTGGCTCCAAGTATATAGTGGTGTTCCGCAGGTGTCGGTCTTGGCTTTATGAAACACTTGTGGTGCCTCACCTTGAGAATTATGAGCATTGTTGGGCCCCTCATCTGAGAAAAAAGATATGCTCGCATTTGAGAGGGTCCAGAGGAGGTTCAGAAGGATGATTCCAGGAATGAAAGAAATATCATGCAAGGAACGTGTGATCGTTCTGCGTCTGTGCTCGCTGGAATTCGGAAGGATGAGGGGAGGTCTCATTAAAACTTTTCTAATATTGGAAGGGTCAGAGCCGTCTCTATTCCCTGAGGTGCCTGAGGTCCTTTAACATCCGTCGGACGATGCTGAGGCTGTTCTAGGAGTCTGTGGTGGCCAGTGCGATCATGTTTGCTGTTGTGTGCTGGGGCATCAGGCTGAGGGTAGCAGACACCAACAGGATCAACAAACTCAGTCGTAAGGCCAGTGAGGTTGTGGGGATGGGCTCTCTGACTGTGGCGTCTGAAAAGAGGATGCTGCCCAAGATGCATGCCATCTTGGACAATGTCTCCCATCCACTACATAATGTACTGGTTGGGCACAGGAGTACATTCAGCCGGAGACTCATTCCACCGAGAGGCAACACAGAGCGTCATAGGAAATCATTCCTGCCTGTGGCCATCAAACTTTACAACTCCTCCCTTGGAGGGTCAGACACCCGAGCCAATCGGATGGTCCTGGACTTATTTCCTGGCATAATTTACATATTACTATTTAATTATTTATGGTTTTATATTGCTCTATTTATACTCTATTCTTGGTTGGGGCAACTGTAACAAAAAAAATCCCTCGGGATCAGTAGAGTATGACTATGACTAGCGTGCGAGCTATCATATTGCAATGAGACAACACAGGGTAGGTCTTCCACAGAGTTCCGGACAAACACTGAGGAGTGTTGTAGAATAGACGGACACACGGTACAGGAACACGGTTCCTAGAAAGTGGATCAGAGGTAGACAGGGCGGTGAAGAAGGCATCTGATTCTCAGTCCTTCATCTGTCAATTCAGGGAGTACAGGAGTCGGGAGGTGACGTTGCAGTTGTACAGGACGGAGGCGAGGCCGCACTTGGAGAAGCGTGTGCAGTTCTGGTCGCCCGGCTCCGGGAAAGAGGCCACTCAAATGGAAAGAGTGCAGATGGAGATCTGCGAGGATGTTGCTGGGACGAGAGGGACTGAGTTATGGAGAGAGCGCTATTCCTTGGAGCATTAGGATGACCTTTCAGGGTTATTTCAAGACACGAGGTGCACAGACAGAATTAATGCACACAGATATTTCCTCTAGACTTGGAGAAGAGCGCAGAGGTCTAAGGTGAGAGGGGAAAGATATTTAATTGGAGAGCAGAGTAACAACATTTTGTTACCTAGACTGTTGTCCGTCTACGGATTGAGGAGCCAGAGACGTGGTCGGGGCAGTAGACATTAAGGCACTTCGGTATATGACACGTGACCCTTGCAGAATGACGCCATTGTCGCGAACTCTGACCTGTTTGTGCAGTGATTGGCAACTCGCCGGGTGCCGAGGCAATGGGAGGATCCTGATAGTCATCGAGTCGGGGTTCGTCTGTCCCAATGTTCAGCTCTGAGTGGATGGAGATCAGTCCCTCTGCAAGCGACAGCGAGAGAAATGAGAGAGAGTGTTAGAGAGTGGGGGGGGGGAGTGGGGTGCAGTGAGAGGGGAAGAGCGAGTACGGACAGAGAGATGAGAGATGAGAAGAGAGGAGATGAGAAGGGGCCAACGAGTAGTACAGGGGTTAACAGAGTGGGAAGTAAAAGAATAGAGTGGGTGATAGAAATCGAGAGAAGTGAGGAAGGAAGAGATAATACATGAGTGTGGAGAGAGAGAGGAGGGAAAGTTGAGAGAAGTGAGAGCGATTGTGGGGTTTGATACGGGAGAGAGTGGGATTTAAATGCAACACAACGCTCAATAATCTCCTCCTATCCACACAATTCCACCCCCCACCCCGCGTCACTTATTCACCTCCCGTACCACAGCGCTCCCACCGTTTGCCGCCTCAGTGACCCACCCGCACCACCGCCCTGACCACAACATCGCATGCAATTCCGTTCTCCCTCAGCACTCTCCACCCCATTCCACAGGGCTCCTTCTATAGCGCCCTCCCATGGCGCTGCCCAAGGTGCAACCTCCTCTCTGACGCCCCACCTCGACAAAGTGAACACAACCCTCCAGTCACCTATCCCACCAAATCCTTCTGAGGTATCCACCAGCAGGGAATCGTTCGGGTGAACTGTGCGCTTGCCCTGAGATCATTCGACAAGATTGGGCACATTACCTAAACACATTCAAACCAATAAAAATGAAACTGACCTCCATCTGTCCCGGGCACTTTAGGTTCCACGTCCGATGCAGCTGGTTCAGCTGGGAGAAAAACGGTGAGCGTCAGAAACTGGCTGGGGCTCCCTCCGCACCGTCGCATCATACACTCCCGGGGTCAGACACAGAGTGAACCTCCTTCCACACTGTCCCATCACACACTCCCGGGGTCAGACACAGACAGAATCTCTTTCCACACTGTCCCATCACACACTCCAAGGTCAGGCACAGAGTGATTCTGTTCTACACCGTTCCCATCATACAATCTCTGGGTCAGACACAGAGTGAAACTCCTTCCACAGCGTCACATCACAGACCCCCGGGGTCAGACACAGAGAGAATCTCCTTCCACAGTGTCCCATCACAGACTCCCGGGGTCAGGCACAGAGTGATTCTCACTCCAGACGTTCCCATCATAGAAACATAGAAACATAGAAAATGGGTGCAGGAGTAGGCCATTAGGAACAATCTTCCTGCATCTAGCCTGTCCAATCCCTTTAGGATCTTATACGTTTCAATCAGATCCCCCCTCAATCTTCTAAATTCCAACGAGTACAAGCCCAGTTCATCCAGTCTTTCTTCATATGAAAGTCCTGCCATCCCAGGAATCAATCTGGTGAACCTTCTTTGTACTTCCTCTATGGCAAGGATGTCTTTCCTCAGATTAGGGGACCAAAACTGCACACAAAACTCCAGGTGTGGTCTCACCAAGGACTTGTACAACTGCAGTAGTACCTCCCTGCTCCTGTACTCGAATCCTCTCGCTATAAATGCCAGCATACCATTCGCCTTTTTCACCGCCTGCTGTACCTGCATGCCCACTTTCAATGACTGGTGTATAATGACACCCAGGTCTCGTTGCACCTCCCCTTTTCCTAATCGGCCACCATTCAGATAATAATCTGTTTTCCTATTTTTGCCACCAAAGTGGATAATTTCACATTTATCCACATTAAATTGCATCTGCCATGAATTTGCCCACTCAGCCAACCTATCCAAGTCACCCTGCATCCTCTTAGCATCCTCCTCACAGCTAACACTGCCACCCAGCTTCGTGTCATCCGCAAACTTGGAGATGCTGCATTTAATTCCCTCATCCAAGTCATTAATATATATTGTAAACAACTGGGGTCCCAGCACTGAGCCTTGCGGTACCCCACTAGTCACCGCCTGCCATTCTGAAAAGGTCCCGTTTATTCCCACTCTTTGCTTCCTGTCTGCTAACCAACTCTCCACCCACACCAATACCTTACCACCAATACCGTGTGCTTTAAGTTTGCACACGAATCTCCTGTGTGGGACCTTGTCAAAAGCCTTCTGAAAATCCAAATATACCACATCTAATGGTTCTCTCCTATCCACTCTACTAGTTACATCCTCAAAAAATTCTATGAGATTCGTCAGACATGATTTTCCTTTCACAAATCCATGCTGACTTTGTCGGATCATTTCACCGCTTTCCAAATGTGCTGTTATCACATCCTTGATAACTGACTCCAGCAGTTTCCCCACCACCGACGTTAGGCTAACCGGTCTATAATTCCCCGGTTTCTCTCTCCCTCCTTTTTTAAAAAGTGGAGTTACATTAGCCACCCTCCAATCCTCAGGAACTAGTCCAGAATCTAACGAGTTTTGAAAAATTATCACTAATGCAACCACTATTTCTTGGGCTACTTCCTTAAGCACCCTGGGATGCAGACCATCTGGCCCTGGGGATTTATCTGCCTTCAATCCCTTCAATTTACCTAACACCACTTCCCTACTAACATGTATTTCGCTCCGTTCCTCCATCTCACTGGACCCTCTGTCACCTACTATTTCTGGAAGATTATTTATGTCCTCCTTAGTGAAGACAGAACAAAAGTAATTATTCAATTGGTCTGCCATGTCCTTGCTCCCCATAATCAATTCACCTGTTTCTGTCTGCAGCGGACCTACATTTGTCTTCACCAGTCTTTTCCTTTTTACATATCTGTAAAAGCTTTTACAGTCCATTTTTATGTTCCCTGCCAGTTTTCTCTCATAATCTTTTTTCCCCTTCCTAATTAAGCCCTTTGTCCTCCTCTGCTGAACTCTGAATTTCTCCCAGTCCTCAGGTGAGCCACTTTCTCTGGCTAATTTGTATGCTTCTTCTTTGGAATTGATACTATCCTTAATTTCTCTTGTCAGCCACGGGTGCACTACCTTCCTTGATTTATTCTTTTGCCAAACTGGGATGAACAATTGTTGTAGTTCATCCTTGCAACCTTTAAATGCTTGCCATTGCATATCCACCGTCAACCCTTTAAGTGTCATTTGCCAGTCTATCTTAGCTAATTCACGTCTCATACCTTCAAAGTTACCCCTCTTTAAGTTCAGAACCTTTGTTTCTGAATTAACTATGTCACTCTCCATCTTAATGAAGAATTCCACCATATTATGGTCACTCTTACCCAAGGGGCCTCTCACGATAAGATTGCTAATTAACCCTTCCTCAACTGTACACAACTCCCACCAGCGTCTTACACTCTCTGGGTCAGACACAGAAAGAATCTCCTTCCTCACTTTCCCATCACAGACTCCCGGGGTTAGGCACAGTGTGAATCTCACTCCAGACGTTCCCATCATACACTCCCTGGGTCAGACACAGAGTGGAGCTACCTCCACACCATCTCATCACACACTCCCGGTTTCAGACACAGAGTGAATCTCCTTCCACAGCGTCACATCACACACTCCCGGGGTCAGACACAGAGTGAATCTCCCTCCTCACCGTCCCATCACACACTCCCGGGGTCAGACACAGAGTGAATCTCCCTCCGCACCGTCCCATCACACACTCCCGGTTTCAGACACAGAGTGAATCTCCTTCCACAGCGTCACATCACAGACTCACGGGGTAAGACACAGGGTGAATCTCCCTCCACACCGTCCCATCTCAAACTCCCAGGGTCAGACACAGATTGAAGCTCCCTCCAAACCGCCCAATCACACATTCCTTGGGTCAGAAACACAGTGAATGTCCCTCCACACCGTCCCATCACAGACTGCCGCCGTCAGACTCAAAGTGAAGCTCCCTCTCCAGGGTCATATATATGCTGAAGCACCATTCACTCTCTGGTTCAGGAAAGTCTGAAGCTCCACGCAGACCGTCTCTTCACAGAATGCCGGAGTCAGATATGGAGTGAAGCTTCTCCGCACTGAACAAATGATAAGCCCCCAGGGTCAGACCCTGAGGGACACTACTTCCACATTTCCCCTCACAAGCCCTCGGGGTCAGAGATTGATTGAAACTCCCTCCCTCTGTTCCTCAGCCTCACTCACCTCGGGAAAGAGACCGGAGTCCGTTTTTGTGGATTTCATGTTCATGTAAGTACCGCTTTCGTCCATCGTGTCGCCGATTCTCTGTGTCTCTAAACACAGACAGGGGAAGCAACAGAGGTCAGAAGAACCCCGTGTTGACGAGTGAGTCAGACCGACACCAGCAAACAGGAGATGAACAGCTGATACAAAGAGGAACCGAGTGCAGGGTGTTGCGGGAAGTGTGGCTGGAGTTTGTGCGAGAGGGTTGTCGAGAAAGACAAGAGTGGCGGGGGTAACCGTAGTGAGAGTCGGGTGAAAGAGGGGGACATTGGGGATCGGTGGAGAGATTTAAGTTGGTGGCGGTGGACTGAGTAGGTAGAGGGCATGAGAGAAGAGGGAGTGTTGTGAGAGGGGTAGGGCAGAAGGGAGTGATGAAGATGGGAAATCGGGAGGGGCCGAGGGAGATGGACCGAACAATAGAGGGGGAGGATATTGGGAGAGAGAGCAAGAAAGGTGCGGCGTTGATAGGGAGGAGAGAACATGGGAGAGATATAGAATAGGAGGGAGCGGAGAGGAGGAGAGGGAGGATAGAGAGTGTGGTATGGAGAAGAAAGAGAAGTGCAGGAAGAAGGAGTGAGGGACAAGGAATGTAGACGTTGGAGGGAAGGTAGTCGGAAGAGGTTGAGATAGGAACCGATCGGAAGGAGGGAAGTACAGACGGAGGGCGGGGTAAGGAATATCGACGGGATTTGTGTCACTCACACAGAGCCTCTGTTGTCCTGGAGATTTGCATCCCCCTGGCCGGATTCTGTTTTGCGCGTCGGACGCTGAACACTGCTCTTGTTCATCACCGGGCTACAGACGCCTTGTTTGAGAGAAACCACGGTCCCAGAACAAACACTTAGCTCACCTAGTAGCGGGAGGGACCTCTCTACACGTAGATTCAAACTCGTTCCCTCCACTGGGTTTCCTCCTCCTCTTCTTCCAGTGACGCACTCTGTCTTCCTTTCTTTCTCCCACAGCTCTCTCTCTCTCTTTCTCACTGTACCTTCCCTGTTGCAGAGCAGCAATAGCGTGCGTTTCTGACACAGAAAATGAGGAAGGTGCAGGACACATGCAGTGGTATGCAAAAGTTTGGGCTCCCCTGGTCAAAATTTCTATTACTGAGAATAGTTAAGTGAGTAGAGGATTAAATTATCTCCAAAAGTCATACAGATAAAGATGCAACCTTCGTTACAACATTTTAAGCAAGATTAGCGTTGTATAATTTTTGTGTTGTACAATTTTAGAGCGAGAAAAGGAAAGGATCACCAAGCAAATTGATGGCACACTGAGAGAATTGAGCTCCCAGATAACTTTTACCAAGGTCTCAGACATTAAAAACTTGCTAGGGCTATGGCTTGTCACAGTCATCGTTAGGAAAGGCAAGGTGATGCAAATTTCAAAACTTTATAAATACCTTTACTTTGCATACTTTGTCCCAGCAATCAGCAGCCATGGGGTGTTGTAAGCAGCTGGCTTGCACACTGAAATTTAAAATAAACCATGCCCACACAGCAGGAGAAGGCTCTGAGTAGATAGCAAAGCGTTTTCAGGTAGCCATTTCCGCAGTTCGTAATGTAATTAAGAAATGACTGTTGATAGGAACGGTGGAGGTCAAGTTGAGGTCTGGAAGACGAAAAACACTTTCTGAGAGAACTGCACATAGGATTGCTAGGAAGGAAATCAAAACCCCTGTTTGACTGCAAAAGACCTTCGGGAAGATTTAGCAGACTCTGGAGTGGTGGTGCACTGTCCTATTGTGCAGCCACACCTGCCCAAATATGAACTTCATGGAAGAGTCATCAGAAGAGATTCTTTCCTGTGTCCTCACCACAAGATTTAGCGTCGGAAGTTTGCAAAGAATATCCAATCAAGCCTGATGCATTTTGGACACAAGTCCTGTGGACTGATAACGTTAAAATAGAACGTTTTGGGCGCGATGATCAAAGGTATGTTTGGAGGAAAAAAAAAAGTACAGAATTTCAGGAAAAAGAACACCTGCCCAGCTGCTAAGCACGGGGCTGCAACGATCATGATTTGGGCTTATTTTGCTCCCAGCAGCACAGGGAACATTTCACTGGTAGAAGGAACAATGAATTCAGTTAAATAGCAGCAGATTCTGGAAGCAAACATCACACCGTTTGTCAAAAAGCTGAAAGTGAATAGGAGATGGATTCTACGACAGGATAATAATCCAAAACATCCCTCAAAATACACAATGGGCTACCTCAGGAGGCGCAAGCTGAAGACCTTGCAATGGCCCTCGCAGTCCCCTGACCTAATGTGAAGTTATCCACTTTGGTAGAAAAATAGGAAAACAGATTATTATCTGAATGGTAGCCGATTGGGAAAAGGGGAGGTGCAACGAGACCTGGGTGTCATTATACACCAGTCATTGAAAGTGGGCATGCAGGTACAGCAGGCGGTGAAAAAGGCGAATGGTATGCTGGCATTTATAGCGAGAGGATTCGAGTACAGGAGCAGGGAGGTACTACTGCAGTTGTACAAGGCCTTGGTGAGACCACACCTGGAATATTGTGTGCAGTTTTGGTCCCCTAATCTGAGGAAAGACATCCTTACCATAGAGGGAGTACAAAGAAGGTTCACCAGATTGATTCCTGGGATGGCAGGACTTTCATATGAAGAAAGAGTGGATGAACTGGGCTTGTACTCGTTGGAATTTAGAAAATTGAGGGGGGATCTGATTGAAACGTATAAAATCCTAAAGGGATTGGACAGGCTAGATGCAGGAATATTGTTCCCGATGTTGGGGAAGTCCAGAACAAGGGGTCACAGTTTGAGGATAAAGGGGAAGCCTTTTAGGACCGAGATTAGGAAAAACTTCTTCACTCAGAGAGTGGTGAATCTGTGGAATTCTCTGCCACAGCAAGCAGTTGAGGCCAGTACATTGGCTACATTTAAGAGGGAGTTAGATATGGCCCTTGTGGCTACGGGGATCAGGGGGTATGGAGCGAAGGCTGGGGCGGGGTTCTGAGTTGGATGATCAGCCATGATCATAATAAATGGCGTTGCAGGCTCGAAGGGCCGAATGGCCTACTCCTGCACCTATTTTCTATGTTTCTATGTCTCTAATCATCATTGAAAATCTGTGGATAGATCTCAAAAGAGCAGTGCATGCAAGATGGATCTGACAGAACTAGATGCCTTTTGAAAGGAAGAATGGGCGAAAATCCAAAACACAAGAATTGAAAGACTCTTAGCTGGTTACAGAAAACGTTTAAAAGCTGTGATAATTGCCAATGCGGTTGTTACTAAGTACCGAACATGTAGGGTGCCCAAACTTTTGCTTCCGGCCCCTTTCGGTTTTTGTTATTTTGAAGCTGTAAAAGATGGTAATAAAAACGTAACCTTGCTTAAATTATTAAAGAAATGTGTCATCTTTAACTTTATGCCTTTTGTAAATCAGGTCATCTTTATTCGCTTAGCTATTCACAGTAACAGAGATTTTGTACAGGGCTGCCCAAACTTTTGCCTGCCACTCTATATTCGAAAAATGAACAAATTCTCAAATGTGCAATCAGTCACCGCGGAAGACACCAGGAGTATGCCTGATGCTGTAATGTGTAGAAGAAGATAACCTATTGTAACTGGAGAGAAGGTGCACGAAAGGCAGAAAGTCCTAAAGGTACATAATTCACACGAACCAGAGGAACCACACCCTATGGTGCTGATAGAGGGACAGTTAGAATTTGTGGTGGCACTGGATATAAACTTGGACTTTGGCGTGATGCCAGAGGACTGAAAATTTGCAAATGCTCCACGATTTGAGAAAGGAGGAAGACAGCATAAAGGAAATTATTTGACCAGTTATCCCGGCCTCAGTGGTTGCGAAGATGTTGGACTCAATTGTGAGAGGACGAGGTGATGGAGTACTTGGTGACACAGGACGAGATAGTGCAAAGTCAGTATTTCTACTTTCTGGGAAAATCCTTTCTGACGAACCTGTTGAAATTATTTGAGGAGATTACAATAGGACAGATAAAGGGCTGCAGTGGATGCTGCATTTTTGGACTTTCAGAAGTCATTTGACAAGGTGCCACACATGAAGCTGCTTACCAAGTTTAGAGCCAATGGTATTGCAGGAAAGGCATTAATATGGTTCGAGCTTCGGCTGATTGTTAGGACAGAGCGAGTGGGAATAAAAACGACCCTTTTCTGGCTGGTTGCCAGTGACTAGTGGTGTTCGGAAGTCGTCGGTCGTGGCTTTCTAAGCGATTGTGGCCCTTACCTTGAGAATTGTGAGCATTGTTGGGCCCCTCATCTGAGAAAAGATATGTTCGCATTTAAGACGGTCCAAAGGAGGTCCACAAGGATGATTCCAGTAATGAAAGGGTTATCATACGGGAAACGTTTCATGGCTCTGGGTCTGTACTCGCTGGAATTCAGAAGGATGAGGGGGGATCTAATTGAAACGTTTCGAATATTGAAAGGTCTAGAGAGAGTAGATGTGGAAAAGTTGTTTCCCATGGTGGGATAGTGTATGACAGTAGGCCACAGTCTTAGGACAGAGGAGCGCCATTTCAATACAGAGATGCAGAGAAATGTCTTTGGCCAGAGCGTGGTGAATTTGTGGAATTTGTTGCCACATGCAGCTTCGGAGGACAAATCGTTGGGTGTATTTGAGCAGAATTTAAAATGTTCTTGATTGGACATGGCATCAAACGTCACGGGGAGAAGGCCGGAAATCACTGTGCCTTACATCTGCCAATCGGAACAAATTAGTCAGTAAAATCCCCTTGGATCCCACGCTATTATACAGAGTAGCCGACAAAGTGGAAAAATGCTAATGAATTTCCCAATGCATCCCTTCGACTGTCCTGCTTGCATGAACCGTCTTGGTTCCTCACTGAAATGTTGAAGCTGCTCCGCCCTTGACCGCATGAAACTGCAAAATGTTGTGGAAAGAGCTGAGCTCATCTCTGAAACGAGCCTCCCCTCCATGAACTTTGTCTGCACTTCCTCATTCCTCGGTAAAGCAGTCATCATCATCAAACCAACCCGGACGTTCTCTCTTCTGCACCCCCCAATCGAAATGAAGAAGCGTACGGAGACCTATGCAAGGCTATTGACAAGGGCTCAGATGACGAACCTCTCTGGAGGGTGATGTGGAACCAAAGGAAATCTCCCCTGACTAAATTGACTGAGGCATGACGGATCCACGACCGTGCTTAACAGTTGGACAAGGATTTTTTAATGAAATTTTGCGCCCTTTTTTCTACTAACTTTCCTTTGCTCATTGCCACCAAAAGGTTCTATTCAAAAGTTTCAAAGTAACATCTAAGCAAGCCTGATGCATTTTGGAAACAATTCCTGTGGACTGATGAAGTTAAAATAAAAAAAAATTTGGGCCGCAATGAGCAAAGGCATGTTTGGAGAAAAAAAAGGTGCAGAATGTCATGAAAGGAATCCCTCCCCAGCTGTTAAGCACGGGGGTGTATTCATCATGCTTTGGGCTTGTGTTGTAGCCAGTAGCATGGGGGACATTTATTGGTCGAGGGAAGAATGAATTCAATTAAATACCAGCAAATTCTGGAAGCAAACATCACATCGTCTGTTAATCAGCCGAAGATGAAAAGAGGATGGCTTCTACAACACGATAATGAACCGAAACACACCTCAAAATCCAGAATGGACTATCAGAAGAGGCTCAAGATGATGATTTTGTTATGGTCCTCACAGTTCCCTTACCTAAACATCATCGAGAATCCGTGGATAAACCTCAAAATAGCAGAGCATGCAGCACGGCCCAAGAATCTCACAGAACTAGCAGCCTTTTGCAAGGAAGAATGGGCGAAAATCCCCCGAACACGAATTGAAAGACTCCCAGCTGGCTACAAAAAGCGTTTACAAGCTCTGATACTTACCAAAGGGGGTGTTGCTAAGTACTGACCATGCAGGGTGCCCACATTTTGCTTTCGGCTCTTTTCTTTTTTTGTTCTTTTGAAACTGTAAAAGATGAAAATGAAAAAAAGTTTTCTTGCTTAAAATATTAAAGCAATGTGTCATCTTTAACTTTCTGCCTTTTGTAAATCAGTTTCTCTTTGGCTCGCTTCGCTATTCACAGTAATAGAAACTTTAACCTGGGGTGCCCAGGCGTTTGCATGTCACTGTGTACAAGGCTGTTAACAAGGTGTCAGATGGTAGACTACACTGGAGGGTGATGTGGAACCCACGGAGATCTGTCTGACTAATTTTAGTGCGGCTCACTGATCAGATCGAGATGGTAGATGTAATGCAGATGTAATGTACACAGATTTTAACAAGGTCCCACAGGAATGAGTGACTGGATGTACAATTGGCTCGGCGTGAGGAGCTCACTTTCAGTGTTGAAGTTCTTTTCTCAGACTGGAAGCCCGTCACTAGCGGTGTTCACCAGGAGGTCGGCGGTGGGACCAATGATCCTTGTCAACTGTATCTACCATTTCTAGCAGATTATACAAAACATGGTTGGTCAGTTGCAGACGACAGTCACGTTGGCGGTGGGGTAAACAGTGTAGACAGTTTCCTCTTACAGTGGGATCTCGATGAGCTGCTGAAGTGGGCCGAATGCATTTTAGATCGATACATGCGAGCTATCGTATTGCAATAAGACAACCCAGGGTGGTCTTCCACAGCGATCCGGAGGAACACTGAGGAGTGTTGTAGAACAGACGGACACACGGTACAGGAACATGGTTCCCCAGAAAGTGGATCACAGGCAGACAGGGGGGTGAAGAAGGCGTCTGACGGTCAGGCCATCATCAGTCAGTTCACTGAGCGCAGGAGCTGGCAGGTGACGTTGCAGTTGTACAGGACGTAGGTGAGGCCGCACTTGGAGATGCGTGTGCCGTTCCGCTCGCCCTGCACGAGGAGAGATGCCACCCAAATGGAAAGAGCGAAGGTGGAGATTTGCGAGGCTGTTGCCGGGACGAGACGGACTGAAAAGGGAGACTCCGTCTGAAAATTTATTCCTTGGAGAATTGGGATGACCTTTCAGGGTATATAAATGCACCAGAGGCAGAAGCAGAATGAATGCACATAATTATTTCCCCTAGACTTGGAGAATTGAAGAAAAAGAGCGGAGAGGTCTAAGGTGAGAGGGGAAAGCCATTTAATTGGGGAGCTTCTACAACAGGATAATGAACCGAAACACACCTCAGTGTCCACAATGGACTGCCGGAAGAGGCGCAAGCTGAAGGATTTGCCATGGTCCTCACAGTTCCCCGACCTAAACAGTATCGAGAATCCGTGGATAGACCTGAATATGGCAGTGCATGCAAAACGGCCCAAGAATCTCACAGAACTAGAAGCCTCTTGATAGATAGATAGATAGATAGATATACTTTATTAATCCCGAGGGTAATTGGGTTTCGTTACCGCCGCAAGGAAGATTAGGCGAAAATCCCCCGAACAAGAATTGAAAGACTCCCAGCTGGCTACAAAAAACGTTTACAAGCTCCAGTACTTACCAAAGGGGGTGTAAATAAGTACTGACTATGCAGTGTGCCCAAATTTTGCTTTCGGCCCTTTACTTTTTTTGTTCTTTTGAAATTGTAAAAGATGGAAATAAAAAAAAGTTTTCTTGCTTGGAATATTAAAGTAATGTAAATTCATGGCAGATGCAATTTGATGCAATTCAATGTGGATAAATGTGAAGTTATCCACATTGGTGGCAAAAATAGGAAAACAGATTATTATCTGAATGGTGGCCGATTAGGAAAAGGGGAGGTGCAACGAGACCTGGGTGTCATTATACACCAGTCATTGAAAGTGGGCATGCAGGTACAGCAGGCGGTGAAAAAGGCGAATGGTATGCTGGAATTTATAGCAAGAGGATTCGAGTACAGGAGCAGGGAGGAACTACTGCAGTTGTACAAGGCCTTGGTGAGACCACACCTGGAGTATTGTGTGCAGTTTTGGTCCCCTAACCTGAGGAAAGACATCCTTGCCATAGAGGGAGTACAAAGAAGGTTCACCAGATTGATTCATGGGATGGCAGGACTTTCATATGAAGAAAGACTGGATGAACTGGGCTTGTACTCGTTGGAATTTAGAAGATTGAGGGGGGATCTGATTGAAACGTATAAAATCCTAAAGGGATTGGACGGGCTAGATGCAGGAAGATTGTTCCTGATGTTGGGGAAGTCCAGAACGAGGGGTCACAGTTTGAGGATAAAGGCGAAGCCTTTTAGGACTGAGATTAGGAAAGACTTCTTCAAACAGAAAGTGGTGAATCTGTGGAATTCTCTGCCACAGGAAACAGTTGAGGCCAGTTCATTGGCTATATTTAATAGAGAGTTAGATATGGCCCTTGTGGCTACGGGGATCAGGGGGTATGGAGGGAAGGCTGGTGCAGGGTTCTGAGTTGGATGATCAGCCATGATCATAATAAATGACGGTGCAGGCTCGAAGGGCCGAATGGCCTACTCCTGCACCTATTTTCTATGTTTCTATGTTTCTATGTTTAATGTGACATCTTTAACTTTATGCCTTTTGCAAATCAGTTTCTCTTGGACTCGCTTCGCTATTCACAGTAACAGAATCTTTGACCTGGGGTGCCCAGACGTTTGCATGCCACTGTGTACAAGGCTGTTAACAAGGTGTCAGATGGTAGACTATACTAGAGGGTGATGTGAAACCCACGGAGATCTCTCTGACTAATTTGAATGCGGCTCACTGATCAGGTCGAGATGGTAGATGTAATGCAAGTGTAGTGTACACAGATTTTAAGAAGGTCCGAGAGGAATGGCTGACTGGATGTACAATTGGCTCGGCGTGAAGAGCAACCTTTTAGGGTTGAAGTTTGTTTTTTTTCTCAGACTGGAAGCCCGTCACTAGCGGTGTTCACCAGGAGGTCGGCGGTGGGACCATTGATCCTTGTCAACTGTATCTACCATTTCTAGGAGATTATACAAAACATGGTTGGTCAGTTGCAGACGACAGTAACGTTAGTGACGTGGTAAACAATGAAGAAGGTTACCTCTTACAGTGGGATCTCGATGAGCTGCGGAAGTGGGCCGAATGCAGTTTAGATCGGATACGTGCGAGCTATCGTACTGTAGTAAGACAACCCAGGTTAGGTCTTCCACGGCGTTCCGGCGGAAAACTGAGGAGTGTTGTAGAACAGACGGACACACGGTACAGGAACATGGTTCCCCAGAAAGTGGATCACAGGTAGACAGGGGGGTGAAGAAGGCGTCTGACGGTCAGGCCATCATCTGTCAATTCACTGAGCGCAGGAGTCGCGAGGTGACGTTGCAGTTCTACAGGACGTAGGCGAGGCCGCACTTGGAGATGCGTGTGCGGTTCTGGTCGCCCTGCTCTAGGAGAGATACCACCCAAATGGAAAGAGTACAGATGGAGATTTGCGAGGATGTCACCGGGTCGAGACGGACTGAAAATGGAGAGTGGTTTATTCCTTGGAGCATTGAGATGACCTTTCAGAGTATATAAAGGCACGAGAGGCACAGATAGAATGGATTGCCACGATTATTTCCCCTAGTCTTGGACAATCGAGAAAAAAACAACGCAAAGGTCTAAGTTGAGAGGGGAAAGACATTTAATTGGGGAGCAGAGTGACAACCTTTTGTTACACAGACTGTTGTCCGTCTACGGATTGAGGACCCAGAGACGTGGTCGGGGCATTAGGCATTAAGGCACTTGGGAATATGGCGCGTGACCCCTGGCGAATGACGCCATTGTCGCGAACTCTGACCTGTTTGTGCAGTGATTTGCAACTCGCCGGGTCCCGAAGCAATGGGAGGATCCTGATAGTCATCGAGTCGGGGTTCGTCTGTCCCAATGTTCAGCTCTGAGTAGATGGAGATCAGACGGTCTGCGAGCGACAGCGACAGAAATGAGAGCGAGTGTAAGAGAATGGAGGATAGTGAGGTACAGTGAGAGGGGAAGAGGGAGTACGGAGAAAATGAGGTAAATGACGAGGTTGGAAGAAGAGGAGACGGTGAGGGGGTGAAGCGCGGGGAAATTGAGTGAATAGGGATGGACAGTTGAAGGACAGAGAGAGAGAGAAATAGAGGAATTAGCAAACAGAGTGGAAAAAAGAAAGGAAATGGATGCCATTTACTTGATTTACAGAAGGAATTTGATCAGGCGCAATATGTGAGACTCCTTAACAAGACAAAATCCCATGGCGTTCAAGGAAGGATACTGCAATGGATAGAGGAATATCTGGCAGGCAGGAGGCAGCGAGAGCGAATAACAATGGCCTTTTCTGCATGGCTGCCAGTGAGTAGTGGTGCTCCTGATTTGTCAGTATTTAGTCCTCTATTTCAGCATTGTTTGACGATTATCTGGCTAATGACTTCAACGATATCGTACCAAAATCTGCGGATGATACGAAGATAAGTGGAAGGGTTGGTCGTGCTGAGGAAGCAATGCGATTGCAACAGGAGTTAGACAAATTGGAAAATGGCAAGAAACTGCCATATTCAATACAGTGTTGTGAAATGTATGATAATGTGTTTCGGCAAAAAGGAACAATAGGGTAGACCATTATTTAAATGTGGAGAAATTTCAAACATCATAGGTGCAGAGGGACTTAGAATCCCTTGTGCAAGACTCCCAGAAGATTAATGTACAAGTTGAGTCTGGGGTTAATAATAAAATAAAAAGGAAACAATGGCGTGGCTTTATCAGGGGACAGCAGGTGTAAAATGGAATCTCATTCTGGCACGGCGAATTTCCTGTCTATTCCCCTATATAACGAATCCCTTATCACCACAGCGTGTCTTTTCCTCCCCGCTTCCCTTCTGAGTCAGGAGGCAGACCCACTGTCAAACAACCGACTACTGGGACTTTTCTCTGTTAGGTCGTCCCGCGACAGTATCTGAAGTGGTATCCCTGCTACTGAGGGAGATGTCCACAGAGGCACTGTCCACAAGCTCCTTAACCGATTTCCCATCCTGGCTTTCACCCAGTTTCCTGGAACAACAGCTCGAGTGTGACTACATCTCTATACGACTTATCTATCACCACGTAAGCCTCTCTAATTATTTGAGCTTCCCCGATGTTATCATCTCAGAGAATCTAGACTGGGGAAGAAGGGGTTAACATATAAGCAGCGTTCGCAGCCTTGTACCTGTACTCACTGGAATTTAGAATAACGCGTGGTGATCTTGCTGAACCTACTGAATGTTGAAACGACAAGATACGGTGGACGTGGAGAGGATGTTTGCGATGGTGGGGATATCCAGAACTAGAGGGCACAGCCTTAGAATCGCCTGGCGAGCTTTTCGATTAGAAGCAAAGAGGAGATTTTTGTTGCCAGAGCGAAACGAATATGCGGAATTCTCTGCCACAAACCATGATGGAGGCCAAGCCCGTGGGTACATTTAGGCGAAATTTGACAGTTTTATGATATGTCAGGGAATCAAATGATATGGCGAGAAGGCAGGAGTATGAGGTTTAGTGGGATCCGGCAGCAGCCATGAATGCAATGGCAAAGCAGTTTTGATGGGCTGAATGGTCTATTTCATCGCATGTGTTTTCTGGTCGTATAATCTCCCAAGTCAGCAAATCCATCTATATATTAGGGGACCAACATCGCTCATAATACTACAAATGAGACCTCGCCAGTGTCGTGTAAAGCCTAAAACTTAAACCTTTTCTCTTATATTCCAGTAATCTGGAAATGCATGCGAACATTGAATTTCTCTTCCTCAGCACCGAATCCACCTGTAAATTAATCCTGAGGGAATCCTGCACCAAGACTCCCAAATCCTGCTGCCCCGGTTATTATTATATTTTCTCTCGATTTGGAAAATAGTCTGCACTTTTATTTCTTCCAGCAAATTGCATGACCATACACTTCCCTGCACTGTATTTCCTCTGCCAGTACAAGACCCTCTGCAGCCTCTCTGCTACCGCAACACTACCTGTAGATCGGGAATGTCATCACCGGTCTACACTGACCGTGGTTTCCCGGATGAGGAAGACAAACGTGCTGTTGCAGAGGGAGATGCACCAGCCCAGGATCTGCAGTTTGCTGATTCGAACTGAGGAAACGATTGTGCTGAACGCTGAGCTGTTGCCAGGTAACCGCAGCCTGACGTAAGTTCTGCTATTGTCCAGATGGTCCCGGGCCCAGAGGAGAGCAAGTGAGATGACAACAGCAGTAGAACTATTGTGGAGACAGACACATCGCAGAGGGTCCTTCTGCATGGAGGCCAGAGACCTGCTGTACAACAGAGGGATCTGTTCTGGGACCCCTCGTCGCTGTGAAAGGTGGAAGGTGGCTTACTGTCTTTCTCAATGTCACAAAAGTTGCGGGTGTTGTGGATAGTGTGGAGGGCTGTCAGAGGTTACTGCGCGATATCGATAGGATGCAGAACTGGGCTGACAACTGGCGAAAGCAGTTCGACCCCTATAAGTGTGTAGTGGTTCATTTCGGCAGGTCACATCTGAAGACATAACTTAATATTATTAGCGATCCCTTGCAGTGTGGAGGATCATAGAGATCTTCGGGTCCGTGTTAAGAAGGCATATGGTGTATTGACCTTCATCAACCGTGGGAGGTAATGCTAAACCTATATAAGAACTTGGTCAGACCGCACTTGGAATAGTGTGTTCATTTCAGGTCACCTCAGTACAGGAAGTATGTGTATACTATAGAGAGGGTGCAGAGGATATTGACAATGAGGTTGCCTGGATTGGGGAGCAAGGCTTATGAGAATAATTTGAATGAACTTGGCCTTTTCTCCTGAGAGCGACGGAGGATGAGAGGTGACTTGATAGAGGTGTATCAGAGGCATTGGTCGTGTGGATAGTCAGAAGCTTTTATCCCCAGGACTGGAATGGCTAACACGGGAAGACACAGTTTTAAGGTGCTTGGAAGTAGGTACACAGGAGATGTCGGGGGCAAGGTTTTCACACAGGGAATGGTGAGTGCGGGGAACGCACTGACAGCGACGGTGGTGGAGGCCGATACAAACGGGTCTTTTAAAGACTCTTGGATAGTCCATGGAGCTCAGTAAAATAGAGGGCTATGTAATAGGGAAATTCTTGGCAGCTTCTGGAGAAGGTTACTTGGATGGCACAACGTTGTGGGCCGAAGGGCAGGCAATGTACTGCAGATTTCTATGTTCCAGCCAATAAACACTAACGCGTTATTTTACACTCCATAGTCGCCGAAGCAGCTCACCCCGCCCTCCCGGAATACTGGTATGATCGTCGCCCTTTTGAAGCGGATGGGATGCTTCCAATGCAGAAGTGAGAGACTAAGGAAGAGGCTCCGGCAATCCGGTCTGCTGGTCGACACAGGTCTGCAGGGCCCACTCCAGGTACACCATCGGGGCCCGACACCTGGTGAGCGTTCACCCACCTCAAGGGCGTTCTGACCCTGTGCCCCGAAACAGAGAGCGCAGAAAATCTCTCACCCTTCACCACTGACCAGCTCCATGCGCTCCTGACACCTCTGGAGTATCCGGCCCCTCCATTATCCCTTGCACCGACTCTCTGTCACCGACTACCCCTTTCTACCTCAGAGTAATCCCCCGTCTCCATCACCCCCTCCTTTCCCTAAACACCTATTAAATCCTTCACCTCCTTACTCGACTATACCGATCTCCCACATCCCAAACTCCCCGAAGCTACTCCCTGTTTACGTGGACCACTCCATCCCCAGCAGACCTCCAGATCTCTGGGTCCAACCCAAGCCCCTCCTCTACAATTCACCCTCTCTGTGTTCACCGGGATTTCTGAGAACGATAGGGTTTTACTCCCCTTATATCGTATACCGGTCTCTCGGTTCTGAGCATAGAACAAAACATAGAATAGTACAGCACAGAACAGGCCCATCGGTCAACAATGCAGTGCCGACCCTCAAACCCTGCCTCCCATATAAGCCCCACCTTAAATTCTTCCATATACCTGTCTAGTAGTCTCTTAAACTTCACTAGTGTATCTGCCTCCACCACTGACTCAGGCAGTGCATTCCACGCACCAACCACTCTCTGAGTAAAAAACCTTCCTCTAATATCCCCCTTGAACTTCCCACCCCTTACCTTAAAGCCATGTCCTCTTGTATTGAGCAGTGGTGCCTTGGTGAAGAGGCGCTGGCTATCCACTCTATCAATTCCTCTTACTATCTTGTACACCTCTATCATGTCTCCTCTCATCCTCCTTCTCTCCAAAGAGTAAAGCCCTAGCTCCCTAAGGCTTCCGAGCCTGTCCACAGTTCTGTGTGGATAAACCTACCATGTGATTCCTTTCCTATGTGCAATCTCACCACCCCGTCCCCGCCCACTCCACGCCTCCGCTTCCTTCCTCTTTCCTCTGCATCATAACGGCTCTCAGACACACACACACACGCAATCTTAGAGGCAGACACACAATTCAAGACTTCAGGAACGGCTGGAGGTAGGGAGGTGGTGGGGAAGGTGGAATGACGAGAGGGTGAAAAGGAGCGGGTGGGGGTGAGGGTGGGAGTGAGGGAGAGGGGTGGGGGAAGGGCACACGGAGGGACGAGTAGTGCAGAGGGAAAGAGGAACAGTGTGGGGGAGGGAAAGGAGAAGCGAAGGAGGATGTGGAAAGAAGGGACAGAAACAGGAAGAAGTGAGTCGGAGTGAACGAGGGGGGAGGGGGGAATTGGACTGGAGAATGTGAGAGAGGGATGGGTATCCCGAGGCAAAAATAACACCCAACGCCTTCCCCACCTTCGTCAAGTCGGAAGCGATAAATATGGTGGGAGATGTGGAAGGAGACAGAGAGGGAATGCAAGAGAAATGAGGAATGGGACATAGGAGAAAGAAGGGGAAGGAGGGAGAAAGAGAAAGAGAGAGAGAGAGAGAGGGAATGAGAGAGAGAGAGAGAGAGAGAGAGAGAGAGAGAGAGAGAGAGAGAGAGAGACTGCCGTGCGATAAGGAAGGGAAGACAGAAAAGACAGAGGACGAGGAAGAGAGAGAGTGGGTTGGGTTTGCGTCCTGTGTCCAGTCACTCTCCATATCACTCTTCTCCCTCTATTTCACACTACCCTGCCCCCACCACATTCATCCCACACACACTCAATCACTCTCCTATCCCTTTCAGGAGATCAAGAACTCGATACGATGGATGAGAGCGAGACCTACGCGAACATGCGTTTCACAGGAGCGGACACACAATCTCCTTCGAGAGGTGAGTGATGCAGAGAGAGGGAGAGAACTAAACACTGTGTCTGACACCCTGGAAATATGAGATGGGACAGCGTGTACGGAGCTCCACACTGTGCCTGACACCGGGGAGGAGGGTTGGTCGGTCAGTGCTGAGGGCGCTTTACTCGGTGCCTGACACCAGGAGCTTATGACGAGTCGCTGTGAAGGGAGATTTGCTCAGTGACTGACTCTGGAATCTGTGAAGGGACAGTGTGGAGAGAGATCACTGTGTTTCTCTCCAGGAAATAGGTGATTGGACTGCGTGGAGGAAGTTTTACTCTGTGCCTGCCCCAGGAGGGTGTTATGGACAGTGTGGAGGGAGCTTCAGTCTGTGTCTGACCCGGGGAGTGTGTCATGTGAAGTTGTGGAGGGAGTTTTACTCTGTGTCTGAACCCGGGAGTGTATCATGCGACGGTGCGGAGGGATCTTCAACCTGATTCTCACCCTTACTGTTGTGTTCCCAGCTGAACCTGATGTATCGTACGTGGAACTTAACGTCACGGCCCTCTCCGCTCCTCGGGTCCGGAGAGATGGAGGTCAGTATCATTTTTGTTGAATTGACTGTGTTTCGGTAACGTGTCCACTCCTGTCGAGAGATCTCAGCGCATGCGCACAGTTGACCCTAATGATAAGCTGCTGTAGAATAAGACGGAGGGAACCGGTGGCTTTGGCCATGATGTGGGAGGTCTGTGGGAGTGTCGGTGTGGAGGGTGCGCTCTGTGAGGTACGGTGGGTATTCAGCACCATGGCAGCAGGGAGCTGTGTTTGGTGGGGACGGTGCATTCTGCGAGGGGATGTGTGGACGGAGCGTTGTGGGATCGGGAACGGGGCAGTGCTGTGGAAGGCGTCGGAAAGGAGGGGTGCTCTGGGAGGCGTGGAGTGGTGGGTGTTACATGGAATTGGGTGAGGAGGGATTGCCGTGTGAATCATCGGTGAGGATAAAGAGAGATTGAGGATGGGGAGCTGTGTGGGGCACGGAGCAGAAGGAGCACCGTTGGAGCGGTCGGTGAGGAAAGGAGGGACATCTGTGGGAGGGGTTGGTAAGTCGGGAACACCATTGGAGGGGTGCTGAGGACGAGGGGGGACATGGAGGAGGCGGAGAGGAGACAGCGTTGCAGAATTTGAACGGTTCTCCGAAAATTCTAACCATCTTTCTCTCTCTTCTGATCACCCTGTCAACCTCTTTCTCTTCTCCTATACCTCCTCTCTCCCTACTTCCCCTCCCTTCTCCCCTCTCCTTTGCCCCCTGCTCCTCACACCTCATTCCCTCCACTCTCCCTTCCCTTCTAAACCGCTCCATCTTTTCTACCACTTTCTCCCACTACCCCTCTCTCCATTCCCCTTCTTTTGCCCACTCTCTCTAAACTCGCTCGTCTATCAACACCCTTCTCTCTCTCCCCATCCCTCTCTCCCTTCCCACTAAACTCTCCCCTCCTCTTTCCCGCCCTTCTTCCACCCACTCCCCCTTTTCCCCCAATATCAACCACTCTCCCTTCCCTCACTTGCCCGACTCTCCGTATTGGCCCCTCTATCACACTCCACCATTCTCCCTTCCTCACTCTCGCTCTCTCCTTCGCACTCTTTCCCTCATTCTGTGCTCATTCTCTGACCTTCTGCAATTTGCCCCGTTTCTCCTTCCTTCATTTTCTCCTTGTTCTCTCCCCTTCGCCCCATTTTCCGCTTATCTCCCGCTCCGCAACATCATCTCTTTGATGATCCCTTCCCCTTCTTCCCTCTCGCTCATGCTTTCCCTCCTCTCCCTTCCCCTCTCTCACATTCTCTCTCTTCTCCTGCCTCTTACCCCCTCGCACTCCCAATTTTCTCCTTCCATCTGTCTCCTATCTTCCTCCGCTCTCTTTGCTTTCTCTCGCCCCTCTCCCTCTCCCTTCCGTTCCTCCCTCTGCCACTCTCTCCGTATCTCATACCCATACTCTCTCCCCATTCACTCACTCCCAATTCGTCGTCCATTGCCCTTATCGTTCATCATTGTCTCCTCTTTTCCATCCATCTCTCATCCTTTTTCTCCCCCGTCTTCACCCGTTCCTTCAACTTCTTTCTCTTTGTTTTTCATCCTTTCTCCGCTTCACTTAACATACTCTCTCTCCCTGGTCTCCCTTCGCCTCTAACTGCTCGCTGTCGCTGTCCTCCCTCCTCTTTCTCTTCCCTTCTCTCTCATCCTCCCTCGCTCGACGCCCCAGCTGGTCTGAGCTCCACCTACGCAGAGGTGAACTGTCCGAAAGACGAGCCCGTCATCGATGAGGACGAGGCCCCTCCCATTGCCGCAGGATCCCGCAAGCAGACAACCAATGCCCAAACAGGTCAGAGTTCACCATTATGACGTCATTATGTCATATGCGGAAGTGTGTGTATTTTTAAGTGCTTAACATTTCTCTCCTTCAGCTACATTTCTTGCATCTCGTTCCACATACGGACCGCCAATTGGTTACAAACTTTTGTCACAAGGGTACCCAATTATTTTTTTACTCTCTCACTTTCTGCGTGTGCACTCTCTTCCGCGATTCTCCTTGATATGCGCATTCAGCCTGTCTGTGCCCCTCGTGGTTTTATACACCTCTGTAAGGTCACCAGTGCACTCCAAGGAAGAATGTCCCTCTGTAAGGTCAGTCCTACGCTCCAAGGATTAAAGTTCAGAACTGCACGACATCTCCTAACTAGGTCCCTCGAGTCCCCGCAACATCCTCGTAAATTTCCCTCTGCACTTTTTCCAGCTGAGTGACATTTTTCCTACAGCACGACCAACAAAGCTCAACACCCAGCTCCGATTCCGGCCTCACCGGCATCTTGTACAACTGCAAAGTGACCTCCCAACTCCCGAACTCAGTGCCCTGACTGGTGAACGCGAGCGCGCCAAACACCTTCTTCACCGCCCTGTCCACCTGTGACTCCTGTCCTTCTACGGCCCCTTCCTTCCTCAAGGCTGCCTGTCCTCCACCAATCTCCACACAGCGCATTAATTCAATCATCCAAGTCTTTGACATAAAATAAAAAGAATCGGTCACAACTCAGAAACCCTGTGGAACATCACAAGTCAGCGGCAGCCAACCAGGAAAAACACCTTTTATCCCCACACTTTGCCTCCTGTTCATTGCTGGTCGCCCCATTACAGAAAGGAGCCGAGGCTTTGGAGAGGCTGCAGAAGTGGTTCACCAGGATACTGCCTGGATGAGAGGGCACAAGCTGTGCGGAGAGGATGTACAGAATCGAGTTGTCATCACCGGCTCTGAGGATGACGAGAGGAGATCGGATAGAGTTTTGTTAGATTACGAGAGGAAGAGATAGACAGACAAACAGTATTTTTTTTTCCCTGGGGCTGAAATATCAGATCCCAGAGTGCATGCAACCGAAGTGAATTGGTGAGGTTTGAATAGAGGTGTAAAGAGGCTGTTGTTTGGACACAGAGAGTGGTGCCTGGATTTGCGCTTCCTGGGTTGGGGTTGGAGACAGACACAGTAGGGAGTTTCACGAGATATTTAGGTAAGCCAATGAATGTGAAGGAAACAGAAGAGATATGGATATTGTGTAGGCAAAAGAGATGAGGATGGTTATCCATTTGATGAGGAATTCATGTATCGGGGACAACTTTGTGGGCCGAGGGGCTGTGCTGGTCAGTCTGTGTTCTGTGTGTGCAAATACTTTACGGTATCTGCGAGGCAGCATGTCCTAAACGCACAAAGCCGTGTTGAACACGAAGCTTCCGTCCAAGTCTTTGCCACAGGCGGCACCGATCCGTGCGGAACACAACCAGTCACGGGCGGCCAACCTGCGACCACCGCCCACTCTGTTCGGTGGGCAAGTCAATTTCGAATCCAAATGGCCCATTCACCGTGAATCCCATGCATCGCAATCTTGTGAATGAAACTCCCACCAGAAGATTTATATAAAAGGCCCGTCTGCAGTCAACTCTGTAACACCCCATTGACCTGCGTAATAAAGCCCAAATCTCTTTCGAATGCACAGTTAAGCGCCTTGCCGTTACAGGTGTCCTGTCCCTATACAACTGAATTTCCAGAGCGCAAAACCTCACACTAACCCAGGATAAACTCATCTACCATTTTTGACTCAGATCTTTAACAGCTCAAACGGCACTGAATGTATTGGCGATCTTCTACACTGTCCACCATACCACGAATCTGCATGTCGTCTGCAATTTTACCAACCCACTCATATTCAGTTTCTCTGAAGTCGGTCCTAATGCATCATATACAACCTTGAGATTCAGAGCTTTAAAATTGTCCTTGGATTAACATATTTATTAAATAACTGGTGTGGGATCGGCTGTTCCGGCACTTCAAGCCGCGCTGCCCGGCAATTTCCCAAATTATTCCTAGCCTAATGACGGGACAATTGACATTGACCGATGTATGTCCCAGCTGGAGCGTCTTTGGAATGTGGGAGGAAACTGGGGCACCCTGAAAAATCCTACTGAGTCACGGGATAAGGTGCAAACTCAATGCTGGCGGCGGCGGGAGCTGAACCTGGCTCGCTGGTACTGTAAAGCGTTTGCTGACCACGACGTTAACATATCGCCCACAACATGTTAATCCCTACAAGACCGTTATATATCCCACGTGTAAGGAAAGAACAAAGCTGGCAAACAACAATTCAACGATGAAAAATAATAAACTCTGAATCTGGACGGCCAATTCCCCGTGGATCCCAGGTTTCCTAATCGCCTGGATAAGCCTCCCCTGAGGGTCCCAGTCAAATGCCCAATTGAAGTTCACGGTCACAACGTCCTCGACTCTAACTTCACAGTTCAGCTCAGATGCAGAAACAGAAACAGCCAGACATTAGACAGCCTTTGCCGAGTACAGGATTTAGCACTCTCAGCGATGATGGATAAAAATAGATGGGATTGAGAGAACGAAGGGATGACAGAACATAGTACATAGAATAGTACTTCATAGTTCAGGCCTTTCGGCCCACAATGACGTGCCGACCCTTAAACCCTGCCTCCCATTAAAAAAAAACATCTTAAACTCCACCATATACCTGTCTAGTAGTCTGTTAAATTTCACTAGTGTATCTCCTTCCACCACTGACTCAGGCAGTGAATTCCACGCACCAACCACTCTCTGAGTAAAAAAAAAACTTCCTCTAATATCCCCCTTGAAGTTCGCACCCCTTCCCTTAAAGCCATGTCCTCTTGTGTTGAGCAATGGTTTCCTGGGGAAGAGGCGCTGGCTGTCCGCTCTATCTATTCCTCTTAATACCTTGAACATCTATCATGCCTCCTCTCATCCTCCTTCTCTCCAAAGAGTAAATCCCTAGCTCCCTTAATCTCTGATCATAATGCATACTCTCTAAACCAGGCAGCATCCTGGTAAATTTCCTCTGTATCCTTTCTAATGCTTCCACATCCTTCCTATGGTGATGTGGCCATATCCTTCTTCTCGTGATCGTGGTGGAAGGAGAGAGCGTGAACGGTGGGTGGAAGGGAGTCGCAGTAGGGGACACGGCTGAACTCACACACACACACTAAATGGACTATCTACAGGTGCGCATGAACAGGAGCCGAAACAGAACATCGGAAATAGGCCATACAGGAAGATCTGCCTACTCTACCTATTGACGTCCGTCCTCATCGCTATAGTGGCCGGACTCTCGATCTATGGTGAGTCTGGATGGAGTCAGAAAGTGAACAAACTGAGTGGAATGAAATGTCCGCGTGAAATCTCACAGTGATGACGACACGCCCCTGAACATGACACCAACACACCCCTCACCGTAACACCGACACACCTCTCGCCGTAACACTGACACATTTCTCACTGTGCCAATGACACGGCCGTTACCGTTACATAATCAAAACTCAGCTTGACACCGACACGTCATTCACCATAACAGCAACAATCCTGTCAGCGCAGTACTGACACGCCCCTGTACGTGACAGGCTTATGTCCCTCACCGTGACGCAGACATAGCACTCACAGTGATTGCAACGTACTCCTCGCTGTGACATCGACATGCCTCGAACTGACACACTTCTCAAGGCGATAGCGAAACACATCTCAACGTGTCACCCACACGTCCCTCACTGCAACACCAACATGACCCTCACTGTACGCAGCCCCCATCGTTACCCCAACAAAACCCTTATCGCGACACTGATATACCCTGCAGCGTGACAAAGACAGCACCTCACGGTGGCACGGACGCCCCTCACTGTGAGTCCAACAAAACCATCTACTTGTCAGCAACACGCCGTTCACTCCTGGCATTAGCAAGGTCCACAATATGGCACATACACGATCTCCACCGCGATAGAAGTGCGCCTCTCGCCGTAGCACGAAACTAACACACCTTCACTTTAACACTCGTCACCATGACACTTCTAACCTGCTCAACATGAACCGCACCGCACCGTGACACTGACACACCGCCACTGCGTCCCGCCGAGACCCATGACGCCGACTCACATGATAGTGTAAACTCTAAACGTACTTCACCATCTCTCTCAGTATCACAGACTTGTCAGTCTCAGATCACCTCCGACATAAAGTACCAGCAACTTTGGGAACAGTATCAGGAGATGAACAGAACACAGATCCAATATCGACAACTGGTCTATGAGTTGAACTCAACTTTTGAATCCAAGACATCCGAGAATTTCCGCCTGAATCTCTCCCACAGCGCCTGTGTCCAGAACCTTTCTGTCCTCAACAACAGCATCTCCATCTTTAGAACGAAGATCAGTTCTTTCAAATGGACGAAGGCCGAAATTTGCCATTTTCTGACCAGTGTAAGAGGTGGGACGGCATCGCCATTAACCTTACTCCGTTCCTCATGTGTGAGAGAGAGAGAGAGAGAGCGAGAAAGAGAGAGAGAAGGGGAGAGAGAGAGAGAGAGAGAGAGGGGGAGAGAGAGAGACAGAGAGAGAGAGAGAGAAAGGGAGAGAGAGAGAGAGAGAGAGGGAGAGAGAGGGGGGGAGAGAGAGAGACAGAGAGAGAGAGAGAGAGAGAGAGACAGAGAGAGAGAGAGAGAGAGAGATGGAGAGAGAGAGAGGGTGGTTGTGGAACAGTCTGGAGGGAGATTCCGTTTGCATCTGACGATGAGAGAGTGCAAAGGGACAGTGCAATATTGCGACGGGAGTTTCCTTCTGTGTCAGACACCGAGATGTGTAATGGGTCGGTGTAGAATGAGCTTAATTCTGCGTCTCACCCTGGTGTGTGCCATGGGAGAGTGTGGAAAGAGATTCAGTACTCACTCTTCCTGGTTTCCAGAGCAAACCTGTCCCACGGACTGGATCACAAATAAAGAGCGGTGTTATTACGTATCCAGGTTTGAAACATCCTTCTACAGAGCGAAGCGAGAATGTTCAAACCGTGATTCAAGGCTGTTCGAAATCAATTCAGAAGCTGAAACGTTAGGAGTCATACCGTAACACAGGACTCATCACAAACCCCTGGTGTCAGACACAGAGAGATACACCGTCCACAACATCCCATCACACAATCCCGGGGTCAGACACAGAGTCAGCCTGCCTCCACAACGTCTCATCACACTGCTCCAGGGTCATACACAGTGAATCTCCCTCCACACCGTCCCATCACACACTCCCGGGGTCAGACACAGAGTGAATCTCCCTCCACACCGTCCCATCACACACTCCCGGGGTCAGACACAGAGTGAATCTCCCTCCACACTGTCCCATCACACACTCCCGGGGTCAGACACAGAGTGAATCTCCCTCCACACCGTCCCATCACACACTCCCGGGGTCAGACACTGAGTGAATCTCCCTCCGCACCGTCCCATCACGCACTCCCGGGGTCAGACACACAGTGAATCTCCCTCCACACCGTCCCATCACACACTCCCGGGGTCAGACACACAGTGAATCTCCGTCCACACCGTCCCATCACATACTCCCGGGGTCAGACACAGAGAGAATCTCCCTCCACACTGTCCCATCACGCACTCCCAGGCTCAGACACACAGTGGATCTCGCTCCACACCGTCCGATCACGCACTCGCAGGGTCAGGCACAGAGTGAACCTCCGTCTACACAGTCCCATCACACATTCCCTGGGTCAGACACAGAGTGAAACTTCGTCCACACCGTCCCATCACAATATCCCGGAGTCAGACACAGAGTGAATTTCCCTCCACCCGTCCCATCACACACTCCCGGGGTCAGACAGTGAGTGAACCTCCCTCCACACCGTCCCATTACGCACACCAGGCGTCAATCATAGTGAAATTCCCACCACGACGTCGCATTACACACCCCCGGGGTGAAAGGTGAGTGAATCTGCCTCGAAACCGTCCCAGCAGAACACCCTCCGCACCTTGGGCACAGAATGAAATTATCCTCAGCGTCCCGTTACACACTTACGGGGTTAGATACAGTTTGATGCTCCCTCCCAACGGTCCCATCAGGCACTTCTGTGGTCAGAGAAAGAGAGATTCTCCCTCCACACCGTCCTGTCGCACTCCCGTGTTCAGACACAGAGTGAATCTCCCACCACACCGTCCTGTCACACACACCCGTGGTTAGACACTGAGTGAAGATCCCTACACACCGTCCAATCACACACTCCCGGGGTCAGACACTGAGTGAAGATCCCTCCACGCCGTCTCATCGCACATTTCCGGTATCAGACAGAGAGTGAAGCTCCCTCCACACAGTTGTATTACACACTCCTGTTGTAATAAACTGAGAGATGCTAAGTAATTAGTTTTCGATTTCCGGCATTAAGTGAAGGAATTTAATTTTACAGAGCTTTGTTTCCCGAACTCTGTACTACCGAAACGGTGCATACTGGATTGGAAAATGCGAGGACGGGTGAGATTCGGAATGATGTGTTGGGTGAGATTTCGGGAATGAAATGCTCCACACCGGAGAAAATGGGATTAGTTTACGAATGAACTAGGTTTGTGGGAAGAGGGAGAGGGATTGGGATTTGTTTGAAGACTGTACGAGGTGGTCGGGAGGGTGTGGCACAATAGGAATATTTTCGGGAGCCATACTTGACTGCCGGGGAAGGACAGGGCAGTGAGAATATTTTGACGATGGGCAGTGGCCTCCCGCGATTATTTAACTGGGATTATTTTGGTGACTGGGGCAGAGCTGTGAGGAGTGCGAGATGCAGTGGAATTTGTTTGGAGTCAGACACGTATCTGGACGCAGAGTCGGAATAGTTTGGCGACAGGCGTTGCTCTGTGAGAAAAGAGCTATGCAGCAGGATTAGTTTGGGGGTAACACTGATCTGAGGGGTGAGAGTGGGGCAACTGGATTAGTTTGGAGACCGATACAAGGATGTCGGCACAGAGTCGGTCAGTGGGTCTAATTTGCAGTCTGACGCAGGGCTGAGGAAACAGTGAGGTGCAATGGGATTAACTTGGAGACTGACATGAACTGTGGGGATAAGGAGGAACAGTGGGATTGATTTGGCAACAGACACAGGGCTGCAGGAAGAAAGTGTGCATCTGGGTTTAACTTCGGGACTCCGTGAGTCGGTGGAAAGTGTGCGGGATAGTGGGATTTGTTTGGGGACTGAAATACATCTGAGGGGAAAAAGTGGGTGCGTTCGATTCGCCTTGGGACGGCCACAGGACTGTCGAGACAGCGGGACGACGGACCGGAGGCTGTGGGGGAGGTGGTGTAGTTGGAGTAATTTGGCGACTGGCACAAAGCACTGGCGAGACGTTGGGACAGTGGGATTATGTTGCGGACGTCACAGGGTTGCGGAGATGACGCGGGTTTAATGGGATTATTTTGGAGACGGTCTTGGGTTGTCTGCTGGATCTGTTTTGTCTCTGTTCAAACTTTTTAACCATTTTTGATAGGAATGCTGCGAATGGTCTCCTGTACAAGGTGTCCTCTGGAACGGCCACCTGCAGTGAATGCAAATGGAATAGAAGGCGTGACAATTGTATTTATGATAAACACCATTTCATCTGCGAGAAGTCTGCACCCTGCTGCCCGGATATTCCTGAAAGGATCCAGAATCTCTGTCAACAGCCCGAAGAGCCGATTTGAATCAAGTGATTACCCCGTCCTCCCTTTCCTTGCCTCTCCTCCACTCTTACTCACCCCATCCTCTGAAATTACTCCCCACACTCTCTGCCCCATACCTTCTACTGTATTCTTCTCTTCTTGCAACCCCATTCTCCCCACCACACATGGACAAACCCCTCTCTCCATCTCTCCCCGTCTTTCTCGCCTTCCCTTCCCCATCCCGCTCTTCCTCAATCACTCTAACTCTCTCTCTACCCCCTCTCCTCACCCTGTTTCCTCGACCTTTCACCGCCCGCTGTTGCTCCGCTCCCTCTTCCAACCTCTTTTCTCTTTTCCTCCCTTTTACCCTCTCTCTACCCCACTCTCTCCTTCCCCTCTCCGTTCTCTTTAACACCTCCGACTCCCTGATCTCTCCCTCTTTCTACGTCCCACCCACTCTCAGCACAATCCTGTGCCGTCTGGATCTCGATACCCCGACCCTCGGTAAATGTTTATGCGGATTCACTCTGTCTCTGCTCCTCATGAGGTTATGCAACTCTGTAAGGCTACAACTACACTCCAAGGAATAAAGACTCCTTCCCCCCCTCTCTCCATCTCAATCTCCTGAGTCCCGGCAGTATCCTTGGAAATCTCCCTGTACATTATATCCGGCTCAATGGCATTTGTCCCAGAGCGGGGCGACCAAAACTGTTCGGCCACACAGACGTCTTGTACCGCTGCCGCGAGACCACCCGACTCCTGTACTCAAGGGGGATAATAGAGGAAGTTTTATTTTTTTTTTTACTCACAGAGTGGTTTGTGCATGGAATGCACTGCCTTAGCCAGTTGTGGAGGCAGATACACTAGTGAAATTTAAGTAATTACTAGACAGATATATGGATGAATTTAAGTTGGGGCTATTATGGGAGGCAGGGTTTGAGGGTCGGCACAAAATTGTAGGCCGAAGGGCTGTACTGTTCTGTGCTATTCTATGTTCTATGTTCTGTCACCCGCCCTCCTTTAGAAGCTGCCACGATTCCGCGAGGAATTCCGTCATCCCCGACCTTCCCAACCCCATCCCCGTGTCCGTTAACGGCTCCATCGGCTAAATCCCTCCCAGACTCCGTCGCCGCCCCACAGGCCTCCCGCTCTGTATTCACTGAGAGTTGTGGACAACATGAGGGGGAAATGACGTCTGGTGCTCCACCTCCCCACTTCCGCTGGATATCTATCACCGGGATCGGAGCCTCTCCACAGCTCTGCATGTACAGGCCAGTCGAGCGGTTCCACACCGCTTGCATCAGTGTCTGCAATGTTATCACCCTTTCCCTGGCCTCCTCTCCCTTCCTCTTACTTCATTTCCTCGCAGCACACCATCCGGTATCACACACACACACACACACACACACACACACACACACACACACACACACACACACACACACACACACACAGAGCATCTCCGAGAGACACACACAATTCGAGACAACTTGAACGCCGAAGTGCTGCGTATTGGTGAGTGGGGAGACCGTAGGAGGGAGAGAGTTTCACACTTCTTCTGATTCCAGTTGAGTGTGCTGCGATGATGTGGGAGATACTTCACATGTCTGACCCCGGCAGTGTGATGGGATAATATTTAGGGAGCTTCGCTGGTTGTTTATGACGCCGAGAGTGTGTGATGGGACGGTGTGGACGGAGCTTCGTTCTGTGTATGACCCAAAGAGTGTGTGATGGGACGGTCCGGAGGCAGATTCACTCTGTGTCTGACTCCAGGAGTGTGTGATGGGACGTGCGGAGGGAGATTCACTCTGTGTCTGACCGCGGGAGTGTGTGATGGGATAGTGTGGAGGGAGATTCACTCTGTGTCTGACCCCGGGAGTGTGTGATGGGACGGTGTGGAGGGAGATTCACTCTGTGTCTGACCGCGGGAGTGTGTGATGGGATAGTGTGGAGGGAGATTCACTCTGTGTCTAACCCCGGGAGTGTGTGATGGGACGGTGCGGAGGGAGATTCACTCTGTGTCTGACCCCGGGAGTGTGTGATGGACAGTATGGAAGGATCTTCACTCTGTGTCTGGCCCCGGGAGTGTGTGATGGGTTGTATGAAGGGAGGTTCGCTCTGTCTGTGACTCACAGTTGTATGTCAGAGGATTTCGACGTTTAAACAGACTCCAATCAGAGATAACGAGCTGGAAAATGGCAACTCAAAAGTTCTGCTGCAAAGGCTTCAATATGAGCACCCTTTCTGTGGCCCCACACTCTCCTCGCCTTTCTTCCTCTTCTCTCAGCACACCATTCCTTCCGTATGATTCACAAGAGAGTGAGCGAACAGCCGGAGGTCCGGGTCTATGTAGGTAGGAATAACATCAGTATGAACAGGGAGGTTTTTCTGCAAAATGAGATCAGGGCTTTGGCTATTTAATTAAAGGACAGGACGGTTACGCGTCCCAGTGAGGCCAGACAGTAGAATATCCTGTTGTTTATATCCAGTAGAATATCCTGAGCACGAGGCTCAGGAGTTGGTGTAGGTGGGAGGGCTTCAACATTTGGAATCCTAGTGTTTTTTTTTCCAAGGAAGGTGGGATCTTTACTGAGGGGATGAAAGGATGTTTACTCCTAAACTAGAGGGGAATTATTATCTGAGCGGGATGGTTTACCAGGACTGTGCATGAGAGTTTGGTGCAGTGATGCTGAACTCAGAGATGCAGGGGTTGGTATTCAAAGTTTCAGAGCAGATAGCGAATGCGTGTGGAGACAGATGTTGTAAAGACTCAGTCAAAAGCCTGAATCAAAAGATTGAATAATGATATTGTAGCGATTGTTGAGACTTGGTTGCAAAAGGAGAAAGCAGGACAGCAAAATATTTCGGGCTTCCTTATTTTTTGACGTGATTAAACGCAAGAAATGAAAGGAGCAGGGGTGATATTACTAGGCAGAGTAAATACTACCGCAGTGCACAATCAGAATAGACATGGAACTGGTATAAGTGAGGCATTATGGTTGCAAATGATGAATAAGGAATGGATGATGTTACATGCTCAAGGAGATCTGTTTTTTTTTTGAATGATGTGAAGGTCTGTTGGAGGTCACCTGCTGTGATTTTCCCGCCGATGTGAGGTCACGTGGTGGCATGTGCACCATGGGTATGTAAGGGTCGACCCAGATGACGCAGTAGGTTTTTAGTTTGTAGATTTCCAGGTAGAATTTGCTGTGTCTCCGTTTCTGTTGCGTGTCTGTTTTTGTGACGCAGTTTCATTTTTAAAACGGAGTGTGCGTTCTGTTGCAAGATACAATATTACACGACTGGAAATTTTGCTAGATGTGTTTATTTACTCAATTCCAACAGTAGAAGGGAGAGTGAAGAATTTATCGAAGTACAGTATCGAAGGAGCGAAAGGAGTCGCCATCGTTCGGCAGTTTAACAAAGGATCGACCTCATTGAGTCTTCGTTGGCGAAGTACCGATCAGCATCGCGGATAATTCTTGCCAAAATCAGCAAGGTGTTCATACAAATGTTTGCTCTCTCTCTAAAAGAACTTAAGGTCATTTTTGTTTTAAACTGTTTATTTTTGGCATCGTGAATCCTGTGGACAGAACCAGCAGTAAAGTCGAGCCTGTGAAGAAATCCTTCTCCAGAGAAGTCTCTCCCAATTGAACGTATAAATCTGTTGGACTTTAGAAAATTTATCGCTTTAAGAACTACATTTGACTTTATCGCTTTTAGAACTACTTTCGCATTTAACCCTTTAAGAACCAGTGCCAAGTGTCGATTTGTTGAGCGGCTGCATATCGGTTAACTTCCGCTTAAAGCATCCGTTTGTATTTTTTTACCTTGTCGTTTATCCGTGTTTAATAAATGTTTGGTTCTTTTTATATAACCTGTCTCTGTTGATATTCATGTTGCCGGTTACGTAACATAATCTGTGGGGGCTCGGGGGTGATGTTCCTATTTTGAGTTTAAGTACAGGTAATTACAATTTTGATTTGGAAAAGGGAAATACCCGTTTTTTTTTTTTTTGTTGTTGTTGCTGTTTGATTGGTGTGTGTGTTGTACTCGGCACCAATGGATATTAACGGGTTTTTGGAGACCCCGGACTCGGCATCTTTAGAGAATGCAAGAAAACATGAGGAATAGGAGATTGCTAGGAATTTGGATATTAAAGGAATGACGAGGAATTCCACCAAGGCTTTCATACAAAGAAAAATTGCTGAACATTATATGACTTTGAATTTATTTGATGAGGAGATGTCAGATAAGTCTCCAATGAGTAATCTGGAAATGCAGTTACATCTTGAAGAAATAAAGTTAAAGCAATTAGAAGCTGATTTGGAAAAAAAAAGTCGGTTAGAAGCTGTAAATAAACAGAAGAAATTCGAGGCTATGGTAGCTATTAATTTAAGGGAATTTAAAGAAAGAGAAGCTGAAAACCAGAGGAAATTCGAGTTAGAGATGCACGAATTAAAGTCCGGGGGTCAGTCTTCTGGTTCTACGAAACAGTTTATTGCTGGTCGTGAGGTTATTTTGGCTCCTCCATTTAGTGAAGCTGATGTGGACAATATTTCCAACATTTCGAACCAGTTGTACTGAGTTTGAAGTGGCCGAAAGACCAGTGACCAGTGATGTTACAAAGTATAAATAAAGTCAAGGCACATCAAGTTTATACAGCTTTAGATGCTGAGCAAACACTGGATTATGATATTGCTCAGCAGCACATATTAAAAGCATATGAGATGGTTCTGGAAGCCTATAGAGAAAGATTCAGAAGTTTGAAGATATCAGTGGAAAAAATCGTATGTGGAATTTGCCTATGAGAAATCTGTGTGTTTTGAGGGATGGGTTCCCTCTAAAAATATGAATGGGGAGTATAATAAACTTAAAGAGTTGATTCTGCATGAACAATTTAAAAGAAGCATTCCTGTTGAAGTGAGAACATACTCAAATGAACGGGACACGGCTACATTGCAGGAGATTGCTAAAATGGCTGATGAGTATGTTTTAATTCCCAAGAATAAATTTTCTCCAGGTAATTTTTTTTAAACGAAAAACAGCACAGAGAGTCAAGGTATATCAGAAAGTAAATCTGAAGTTAGTGAGAGAAGTGAGGATGAAGGGAGACATGTGAAGGAAAGACATTTTGTTATTATTATTAATTATTGTAAGAAACATGGACATGCAGTAGCTAATTGCTTCCAATTGAAAAGCAATGAGAAAGAAGTTCTCCCAGATGCATGTGTGCAGAATATGGAAAGGCCTGTAAAGCTACAGGCTTTAGTTAGTATTAATGAAAATTTATCAGAGTCTAACCAAGTTAAGAAGGGATATGAAACTTTTATAACAGAAGGATTTGTATACTTGAAAGAAGGATGCAATTCAGTGCCAATAAGGATGCTTAGAGACACTGGACCTTCGCACTGTCTAATATTAGACAGTGTGCTAAAGTTTAGTGATGAGTCTGACATTGGTGAGGGAAATTATATAAGAGGATTCGGGAGTGTCCTTATGCCAGTACACTTACATCGAGTAAGTTTAGGTTCAGGATTAGTTACAGGGGTTGTCAAAGAAGCACTACAATCCAGTTTACCTGTGAATGATGTTTCTCTTTTGTTAGGGAATGATTTAGCAGGTGGACAAGTTTTTCCTGAAGTGCATTTGACAATAAATTCAAGTTCTTGGAAACCACAGAGGGATTCTAACATAGATTCTTCCTCTGTTGTAACAAGAGCTATGGCTAAAATGACTGAGGTATAGGATTAGATTGTTACCCATGACAGTTCAAGTCAAGATTCGATTTTTGAGGATGTATCAGAAACTTTCTTACCTACATTATTTGATCAGGATTTTGGTGGTAAGTCTGACCAGGAGGATTTGTCTTTATCTCGGAAGGAGATGATAGCAGAGCAAGTCAGAGATCCTGAGATAGTCAAATTAAAAGAACAAGCTCTTCCCGATAGTGAAATTGAAACGGTACCAGTGGGATATTATTTTGAAAAGGGAGTATATTGAAAAAGTGGAGATGGCCTACAATTCCTGCCAGTGAGGAATGGGACGTTAATCATCAGGCAGTAGTTCCTAAAATTTATCGAAATGAGATTTTAACTACGGCTCATAGTATTCCTTCGGGTGGTCATTTAGGTGTAAAGAAAACTATGAACAAAGTTTCTAAATATTTTTAGTGGCCTAGTTTAAGACAAGATGTGGCGACATTTTGTAGAACGTGTCATATGTGTCTTACTCTGGGCAAGCCTAATCAGATTACTCCAGCCAAAACTGTGACAAAGTCTCTTATAAAATGCTTTACTTATTTTGGGTTGCCTGAGGAAATACAATCGGATCAAGGTAGTGATTTTATTTCGGGATTGTTTCAGCAAATAGTTTATAAACTGGGAGCAAACAGATTATTTCATCGGCCTATCATCCAGAATCACAAGGAGCCTTGGAGAGATTTCTTTCTACATTATAAACTTTGATTAGGACATATTGTGTGGAAAATGAAAAGGACTGGGATGAAGGTATACATTTACTACTTTTTGCAGTAGGGAGGCGGTACAGGAATCATTAGATTTTAGCCCTTTTGAACTTGTGTGTGGGCACAGAGTTCGAGGACTTTTGACCTTGTTGAAGGAACAGTGGTTTAATAAGGAGGTACACCCTAATTTGCTAGAATAAGTTTTAAAATTTAAATAAATATTATGTAAAGCATGTAGCGTGGCAAAGGAAAATTTAAAATTAGCTCAAGAGAAGATGAAGACTTGCTATGATAAGGAAGCTAGGATGACGTCTTTAAGCCTGGAGATAAGGTGTTGGTTCTCTTCCCAGTGCAAAGGAACACATTACAAGCTACATTTCATGGTCCTTTAGATTAAATCTAAGGTAAATGATGTGGATAACGTGATAAAAACTCCAGATCAGGGAAAGACAACACAGCTGTGTCATATAAATATGATAAAACGGTATTATGAGAGAGAAGCTGTTACTATAACTGTTGAAATCAACAATGAGTCTGATCTTCATAAAAACTTAATGGATGATTCATCCGAAACTCATTTTAAACCCAACATTATTCAGCTAGGTTGCCAAATGCAAAAAATTCTAGAAAATATTGATGAAAAGTTAGCTCATTTACAGCCAGAGGAGAGAGAGCAGATGGAGCAGTATTTTTTTTTTTTGTATAGAGATTTATTTCCAGACTTTCCTTGAATAACCACCGTAGCTACACATGATGTAGATGATGGAGATGCAAAAGACATAAAACAACATCCGTATCGAATGAACAAGGAAAAGCGTGTACTTGCTGAATGATAGAGAGTGATATTATTAGACATTATAATTCGAATTGGAGTTCACGTGTGTTATGGGGCCTAAGACAGACAATAGTATTAGGTTTTGTCCAGATTACAGGAAGTTAAATGCTGTGACAAAAACTGATGCATATCCAATCCCTAGGGTAGATGATTGTGTGGATAAAGTTGGACAAGCCAAATTCCTGACAAAAATTGATTTGTTAAAAGGTTATTGGTGTGTTCCATTGACGGATAGAGGGAGAGAGATTTCAGCATTTGTAACCCCATCTGGGTTATATGAATATAATGTTCTTCCATTTGGGATGAGGAATGCACCAGGTAGTTTTCAGAGGATGATTAATAGCGTGATTCAGGGATTAAAAGATACTGATGCCTATATTGATGATTTAGTTGCAGGAAATGCTCCGTGTAAAGCACATATTACTGTGGTGGAAAATCTATTTGAGAGACTTTGAAAAGCTAACTTAACTATGAACTCAGCTAAAAGTGAATTTGGTCATGCCACTGTGACCGTTAAGGAAAACACTTCAGGAAACTAAACTCCAATTTAATAACACAGTTTAATGTTACAGGAGTACAATATTTTGCTCATTCATATTAAGGGTAAAGATAATGTGATCGCTGATTGTCTATCTAGATGTTAAATGTACATTTTTTTATGGAGTGGTATTTTAACATTTGCAACACTCCTGCTGTATATTATTTTGTAAAGTGCTTAAAATTAAAGACTGTACATATTGTGCATGTTGTAAATTTTATACCTTTGTGGTTTTATATTTGTTTATATTGTTAATTGTTAAAATTTTGTTCTTTAAGAGACCATTTTTTTGGAGGGAGGTGTTACATACCTCAAGGAGATCTGTGTTTTTTTTTTTGTTAGAATGATGTAGTGGTCTTTTGGAGGTCACCTGATGTAATTTTCCCGCCGTTGTGAGGTCACGTGATAGCCTGTGCACCACGGGTATACAAGGGAGACCTCAGATGACGTAGTTAGTTTTTAAGTTTTAGTTTGTAGTTTTCCAGCTGGAACGCGCGGCTGTGCCTCCGTTTCTGTTGCGTATTTGTTATTATGACGCAGTTTCATTTTTTTAAACGGACTGTACGTTCTGTTGCAAGGTACAAGAGTGCTGGACTGGCAAATTTTGCTAGATGTGTTGCTGTACCTTTTTCCAATAGTACTGGAGAGTGAAGACTGTATCGAAGAACAGGACACGAAAGATTAAGAGCAATTGCTACCGTTCGGCAGTTTAACAAATGACCGACTATATAGAGTCTTTATTGAAGCAGTAGCGACTTACATCGTGTATAACTCATGTCAAAACAGCTAGGAAGTTCATGCGGAATTTGCTCTCTGCAAACTAAGGTCAGCTCCTTTAAGCCATTTATTTCCTGCATCGTGAATCCTTTGGACAAAACCAGCAGGAAAGTCGTGTCTATGAAGAAATCCTTCTACACAGAAGGCTCTCCCAATTGAACGTATAAATCTGTTGGATTATCGAATTTACCACTTTAAGAACTGTATTTCACTTTACCACTTTAAGAACTGTTTTCGTATTTAACGCTTTAAGAATCAGTAGCGAGTGACTATGGTTGAACGGCCGCATAGCTGTTAACTTCCGGTTAAGGTTTTCGTTTGTTTTTTTTTTATTGTTTATCCGTGTTTAATAAATGTTTGGTTGTTTTTTATATAACCTGTCTCGATTGATATTCATTGTTGCCGGTTACGTAACACTTTAAGCAAGTGTTATTATTTTTCAGCAAGTATTATTTTGTTTCTTTTTGTAAATTTTTCGAGTGAAAATAAAAGGAAAGGAGCACCATGTAAAAGTTTGGGCACCCAAGAGATGTGAGCTCTCTGATAAATTTTACCAAGGTCTCAGACGTTAATTAGCTTGTTAGGGCTATGACTCGTTCATAGTCATCGTTAGGAAAGGCCAGGTGATGCAAATTTCAAAGCTTTATAAATGCCTTGACTTCGCAAACTTCGTCCTAACAATCTGCAGCCATTAACTCCTTTAAGCAGCTGCCTGCACATAAAAAAAAAAAAAAGAAATGATGACCACAAAGCAGGAGAAGGCTATCAGAAGACAGCAAAGCGTTTTTAGGTCGCCGTTTTCTAAATTTGTAATGTAATTAAGAAATGCAGTTGTTCGGAACCCACAGGTTTCGTTCACTGTGGACTGTCACTTTAAGAGCGGCTAAGTGAGGCGGGACTATGACGTCAGTCACAGGCTGACACTACAGACCGTCAGCTTAACCAGAGGGAGAGAGAGAGACATTTTTCTTTCTCGCAGTGCAACAGCAGCACAGAGAGAGACAGAGAGAGAGCAAGAGAGAGAGAGAGAGAATATTTTACTTGGGATAACTTTTGGAAAGCTCTGTTGTGCTAACCCTTGCCTGGGTATGTTGTGTGGCAACCACTTGAAGACGATAACCCTGTGACAGGTCACTTTCGGTGATAGCTCCTATGTGGATTTGGAACGATACGACAGACAAGATCTTCGATGACGATACTTTCGTTTACCTGTGAAATTGGACGTAATCAGCTTTTCTCTACGTTTCACCCTGGATTACAAATATGTCTCTCATATCATTCATCCCGTGGATGAACTGAACTTTCCTACTTTACCATCTCAAGACTCTAAGCCTCTGTTTCCCCAAGCTCCACTTAGTTTGGAAGCTATATTTACATATATATGCACATAACACCGTTAACATTTGTTAGATTGGTTAAGTTACGACATTATAAGTAGATGCTAATAAAGACAGTGGTTTTACATTGAAACAAGACAGTGTGAAATCTCTTGCTGCTGGTTTATCTCTAAAACGTTACAGTTCGTAACAAATTGAGTGCTCGTCCGCGAAATGAACAGAAATTGGAGCTTCTTGTTCGATTGATTACCGATCTTATTGGCTACTTCTCTTTTGATTTGCTCAATGGATATTAATACAAATTCTGGAAGCACCAACCCCTGCGGCATGAGAACAAGCCAAAAAAAAAAAGCCATATGCTAATCTCTCAGACTCCTGCAAAGTGACTGCATCCTTTTCATCTAAATATACCTTTTATGTTATGAGGGGCGCACCTCTTAAATTCTTCAGTTAAGAACAACTCTTTCAAGCTGTTAAAATCATCATTCAGATTTTTAGATGTGCACCACCAGTCAAAACACACACACTTTTCATAAGCAAATTGCATGTGAGTGTAGTTAACAGGTTTTCACAAATTTCTAAACTTTGCCTATAGGCTTCTGGAACCAATTCATAGACTTTAAGTACAGTCCGTTTCATTGTCTCATAAATAACTGCATCTCCCATTGCTAAGGCAGAGTAAACTTGTTGAGCCTTACCCCGTAATTGCACTCGGTAACAAAAGAGACCAGCTTTCTTTCGGCCAGTTTTGACTCTGAGCCACTTTCTCAAGATTATCCTGTCTATTCACCTGACTGACCTTCTTGTCATCTTTGCTGCACAGTATCTTCGACTTATTTCTATTTTCCTCTTCCTCGACCCTAACACCCTGGTTTCCTTCCCCCTGCCAACTTAGTTTAAACCCTCCCTGACAGATCTATTAAACAATCCTTCCAGGATTATGGTACCCTTTGAGTTCAGGTGTTACCCATCGTTTTTCTATAAGTCATACCTCCCCCAAAATAGATCCCAATGATCCAAGAATTTTAAGTCTTGCCCCCTGCACCAGTTACTTTGTCACACATTCATCTGCTTAATTCTGATACTCATACCTTCATTAGCGCGTGGCTCAGTCAGTAACCCTGAGATTATTACTCTGGAGGTCCGGCTTTTCAATTTTCTTTCTGTCTCCCAGTAGCCTAATGAAGCGGTGAGGTGTGTGGAGAGAGGGGGTAAGGTTGAGGAAAGGTGGAAGGTAGGAGGGAAAGGGAGAGTGGGATATTGGGGGAAATGGGAGAGTGGGGGGAGGATGGAGAAGGAGAACGAGAAAGTGTGAGAGAGAGAGAGAGATGAGATTGCCATGGAACTGCTCAATCTCTCTGCTCCCCGCACTTCCTCTACCTGCTCTCGGTTCCTCTCGTTACCAGCTGTCCATCTGGTGTTTTCTGTTAGCGGTCAAACTGCCTTCTCAGCACGGGCTTCCTCTGCCAACGGCTCCTTCCCCTTCCTCAGCTCAGAGACGCAGAGAGCCCTGAACAAGATGGACGAGGACAACATTTACGTGAATGCGAAGTTCGCAGAAACGGGCCCACAGTCTCCTTCCAACGGTGAGTGGGGCAGAAAAAACGGGGAGGGGGGGAGAGGGCTCCATTCTGTGTTTGATCCCGGCTGTGTGCGATCGGACGGGTGGAGGGAGCCTCACTGACTCTCACTGTTCTGTCCTCAGCTGAACGGATGGGAGAGACGATGAGGAGGGAGCTCTGTTGCAGGGCTGGTGAGGAGACTGCACTCGGGGAAGGGGCGCGGAGGCAGCGCCGGGGAGGGGCGGTATACCGGGAGATCTATGGAATAGGGCGAAGAGAGAGTGTTGTGGCAGGTGTCAGTGAAGAGAGAATGTCTAAAGCAGGGCAGCGTGGAGGTAGTACCGTGGGAGGGGTGTTGAGCAGGGGCATTGAGAAAGGAGCTCTGTGGGGATGGGCGGAGAGTAGGAAACACCGATGGAGGACTGATGAGGACAGAGGACAGTGGGAGGGGCGCTGTGTAAAATGTTAACCTCATTCTACTCTTTCTTACCCCATTCTCTATTCTCTCTCGCCCTCTCCGCCTCTCTCTTCCCCTCTTCTCGCTCCCCTCTTTCTCCCACTACCTCCCCCTCTCTCTCCCCCACGTTCTCGCCCCTCGCTCTCTTTCATCCTCTCTTTCCACTTTCTCTCACGCCTTCTCTCCCTCTTTTCCTCTTCTGTCTCGACGTTTTCATTTCTTCCTGTTGTCTCCGTCCATCTTTCAACCCTTTCTCTCCTGTCTCTTTCCCTCCTCTCCATCCTTCTCCCCACACTACCATTCATTCGCTTTCACTCTCTCACTGCCCAAACGCTCTACCCTCTCCCCCTATCACACCACCCCTCTTCCCGCGCCCGCTTTCCTTTTGTGTCCGCACACTATTTGCTTCCTCTCACCCTCTCGCTCCCTGCTGTCACTCTCCATCTATCTCCCTGTTCATCCCCTCTCGCTGCGCCCCACCCCCCTTTTTTCCACTCATTCCACACTCCACACACTCTCAGACGGGAAGTAGGGTGGGGAAGATGAGGCGAGCTGTCGTGAAAGGGGCTTCGGGTATTTGAATCAATGGGTTCTCTTCCAAAGAAGCGGCAATCGGTGCAGAAAAGACGGTTTCAATTCAATACAAGTTGCATTGCAATTCAACCATACATGAATACTCATCAATACAGTCAAACGAGTCTGTGTTACTCCCGGGCACAGATGCCCAACACAAAACCAACGGCCACACAACGGCACAAAACACACATGACATGTTGAGGATAGAGAGATAACAAGCGGATTTACGATATCAGTAAAATACATTGATGCAATATGTATGCATTTCATACATTATTTCATGAGTACCTCAGACTGAGGGGAGAGTTGATACAGAGCCATATCATTACAAGAGACAGAGATAGACGAGGCAACCGGCGGATTTCCACCCCGAAGAGAAATGTCTAAAAGCACGGAGTGGAAGCTGAGAGGGGACATCTTTACAGGAGATAAGATGGCACGTTTTGTTTACACAGAGAGCATGGGTGATTGGAATATGCTGTCCGGGGTGGTGGTGAAGGCAAATCGATAGAGGCGTTTAATTGGCTCTTTGACGGCCACGTGGATGTGCGGGGATTTTAGGGAGATGAACATTATGTAGGTAAAAATGATTTAGGTATAAAGTATAATAGGTCTAACAAATATTTTGTGCCGAAGGGTCCGTTATGTTCTGCGATTTTCGCTCACTGCTCTGCATACGCGAAAGAGGGAGATTTGAACTCAGATGGTGGGAAGAGCAGGGGTGGGGTAGATCAGGGAATATGATGATGGATTGACAAAGACACGTAACAATTTTTTCCACAGACGACATGGGCAGTGAACGACCCACAAGGAGAGGCAGATTAGATTCAAGCAAATGGCTAATCTGCGTTTTAACAGCGACCCTCGTTATCACGGGTATCTGCTGAAGGATTCATGGAGAGTTGAGCACCCGTCGGAACGATCAAACCGCAGGGAATAAAAATGGCCACTGTAACAGCGACATATCCCAACATTTCCCAAAAGCACCCTTTACGGTGATATCAACACACCCCTCACTATGGTGCTAACGGGTCTCTCAGCAAGACCACGACTCACCCCTCACCGTGACACCGACACAACCCCCACCAACACATCTCTCAACATTATACCGTTATATCTCTCAACCTGATGCCAACACACAATTGTAATAACAATTCACGGTAACACTGTCACGCCCCTCGCCGTGGAACCGACACGTCACGCACTGTAATGTGGACACCTCCCTCACTGTGACACAGACACGTCCGTAACTTTGAAGCCGCCTCATCGCCTATCATGACAGTAACAGCCGCTCCACAGAAACACCGACATAACAGTCACGGTCACAAAGACACATCCCTCACCGAGACACCGACAAGCCCCTCAATGCGTCACCCACTCAGTCGTCACAGTGACAACGACACTTCTCATACTGTGACACGGGCGCATCCACCGTGACCACAACAGGTCCTTCTCCGTGACACAGACATAACCCTTACCGTGACATTGACATTTTTCCCACTGCAGCACCCATCCACCGCACACTATGTCACAGACACTACTCTCACTGCAACACCGACACACCTCGCACCGTGACCCTGACATATCTCTTACTGTGACACAGAGATACATCGCGATGTGACCCGCTACACCTCTCACATGGACCCAGAAACGCCTATCACAGTGACAGCTACACATCTCTCACTGAAACACCGACTGGCTGTGACAGGGAATCGATTATCATCGCGATACTGACGCAGCCTCCATCGTGACACCAATAAAAATCTCGCTGGTACCTTGATATACCCCTCAGCGTGTCGCAGACACGTACCTCACGGTGGCGTCGACGCCCCTCACTGTGCCACCAGCACATCCCTCACTGTGACACCTTCACCACGTCACTGACACACCACCCCTACCTTCATTCCGCCGCTCCGTATCCGTGTGACCTACTCCGTCCCTTAAACCGCAGCTCGTCTTGGTCAACATCTCCTTCTCCTATATTACTCCCTTTCTCTGTCTCACACACACCTTACACAACACCCATGCCCTTTCCGTCAGTCCCCCCTCCCTTACAGGCGATCCCGGTCACCGTGACTCATCCTCTCCGCGACACACTTCCCTTCTCCCTTATCCCCTGCCATCCTTGCGCCTCTCCCCATCTCCGTTACCTGCTCAATGCCCTTAAAATTTTCCTCATCTGCATTTCCACCCCATTCGTCTCCCTTTCTGCGTTGAGAAGCAATTGTGGGGACTGTGAGTGAGAGATGGCGTCTGGTGTTACACCTCTCCCCTTCCACCGGATATCTATCACCAGGTTCTGAGCCTCGCCAAGCTCTGCACGCACAGGGCGGTCACGTGGTGGAACAACACTTACATCAGTGACTGCAGTTTCACCACCCTTTACCTGGCCTCCTCTCTCCTCCCCTTCCTTCCTCTTCTCGCAGCACACCACCCGGTCACACACACACACCATCTCCGAGAAACACACACAACTCGAGAGTACTGGAACGCCGCAGTGCTGGGTATTGGTGAGTGGGGAGATCGGGAGACGGAGGGAGCTGCGCACTTTTTCTGACTCCGGTGCAGTGTGCTGCGATGGTGGGGGAGGTACTTCACATGTCTGACACCGGGGTTCGATGGGGTAATAATTAGGGAGCTTTCCGATTGTCTGACCAAGGGAGTGTGTTTTGGGACGGCGTGGAGGGAGCTTCACTCCGTGTCTTAACAGGGAGGTCTGTGATAGGACAGTGTGAAGGGAGCTGCACTCTCTGTCTATCCCCGAGAGTGTGTGAGGGACGGTGTGGAGGGAGATTCACTATCTGTCTGTCCCCGAGGGTGTGTGAGGGACGGTGTGGAAGGAAATTCACTCTCTGTCTGTCCGCGGGAGTATGTGATTGTTCATTGCGTAGGGAGCGTCACTCAGTGTCTGATGCTAGGAGTGTGTGATGGGATTATAAGGGGGTGTATTGTTCTGCCTGTGTCTCATAGTCATAGGTCAGAGGATTTCGGCGGTTAAATAGACTCTAAACACCGATAGGGAGCAAAAAGATGGTAACACACTCGTTCTGCTCTAGAGGCTGCAATCTGAACACCTTTTCGGTGGCCTCCACTCTCCTCCCCTTCTTTCCTCTTCCCTCAGCACATCATTCCTTCCCTATATATGTTAAGTGGGCGAGTGAGCAGCCGGAGATCCTGGTCCGTATCGGTAACAATGACATCGGTTTGAATAGAGAGGTGGTTCTTCAAACTGAGGTCAGGAATTTAGCCAATAAATTAAATGACTTGGCCACTGCCCGTCCCAGTGAGGCCACACATGGGAATACAATATTATTTAGCACGTGTGTCCTTTGGTGTAGGTGAGAGGGCTTCAAAATTTTAATTCATGGTGGGTTTTTTTTTCCAAGGAAGGTGGGATCAGTACAGAAGAGATGGAAGCCAGTTTACAGATAAACTGGTGGTGAACTAATATCCAGCGGGAAAGTTTGCCAGGACTGCGCATGAAAGTTTTGTGGAGACTTGTTAAACTCGAGTTGCACTCGGAGTTTCAGAGCAGATAGCGGAGTCGGTGTGGAGATAGATGTTGTAAAGACCTCAGACAAAGGCAGGAAACACAAGATTGAGCATGAGGCCACGAGTGTGCTGAGCTGCGTACATTGTTCCGGAGCATTAGAGGATCAGAGGAGAGACATGATCAAGGTCGATATCATGCAGATAAACACAGATCGACCAAACACCCGGTGTGTTTCTCCCCCAGGACTGGGATGTCTAATAGCAGAGTGTTTAAGATGACAGGGGGCAGGTTTATAGGTGATTTGAGGGGCAAGTCTTTGTTTACATATAGAGCCTGTTTGACTGGAATGTGCTGTCAGGGCTAGCGGCGGAGGCAGGTCAATAGAGGCGTTTAACGGTTGTTTGAAAGACAGGTGGGAGTGCAGGCGATGGACGGAGACGGACATTGTCGTGGAAGAGACCATTTAGTTTGATTGGTATAGGACAAGAACGAGAGCTGAAGGGTCTGTATTCCTCTGTAATTAACGTTCACTGCTCTGCAGTAGGGGAAGAAAGTGACCTGAACTCAGATGGTGGGAAGAGCAGGGGTGGTGTAGATCAGGGAATGTGACGATGGATTGACAAAGACAAGGAATGATCTTTTCCACAGACAACACGTGCAAGGAGAGACAGATTCAGACTCAAGAATATGGCTAATCTGCGTTTTAACAGCGATCCTCATTATCACCGGCAACGGCTGGAGGCTTCATGGTGAGTTTAACACCGGTCGGAACGACCAAATCGCACACGATAAAAATGGCAACTGTAACAGGGACATATTCCCGACATTACCCCGAAACACACATCACCGTGATACCAACACACCGCTCACTGTGGCCGTGACGGGCCGCTAAGCATGAAGACGACACCCCTCAACGTCATCCGACACAACCCCCACCAATACATGATACAGACATATCCCTTAACCCGATTCCACCACACAACCCAATGAAATAATGATTCGCAGTAAATGTGATCCTCCCTCCACACCGTCCCATCACACACTCCCGGGGTCAGACACAGAGTGAATCTCCCTCCGCACCGTCCCATCACACCCTCCCGGGGTCAGACACAGAGTGAATCTCCCTCCACTCCGTCCCGTCACATACTCCTGGGGTCAGACACAGACTGAATCTTCCTCCACATCGTCCCATCACACACTCCCGGGTCAGACACAGAGTAAATCTTCCTCCACATCGTCCCATCGCACGCTCCCGGGGTCACACACAGAGTGAATTCCCTGCACACTGTCCCATCACACACTCCCAGAATCAGACACAGAGTGAATCCCCTCCATAATGTCCCATCACACACTTCAGGGGTCAGACACAGAGTGAATCTCCCTCTCCGCCGTCCCATCAGAGTGAATCTCCCTCCGCACCGTCCCAGCACACATTCCCGGGGTCAGACACAGAGTAAATCACCTTCCGCATGGTCCCATTACACACCCCGGGGTCAGACACAAAGTGAATCTCCTTCCACAACGTCCCATCACACACTACCGGGTCAGGCACAGAGTGAATCTCCCTCCAAACCGTCCCATCACACACTCCCGGGGTCAGGCACAGAGTGAATCCCCTGCACACTGTGCCATCACACACTCCGGGAGTCAGATACCGAGTGAATCCCCTCCATACTGTCCCGTCACACACTTCCGGGATCAGACACAGAGTGAATCTCCCTCCCCGCTGTCCCATCACACACTACCGGGTCAGGCACAGAGTGAATCTCCCTCCACACCGTCCCAGCACACATTCCCGGGGTCAGACACAGAGTAAATCACCTTCCGCATCGTCCCATTACACACCCCGGGGTCAGACACAAAGTGAATCTCCTTCCACAACGTCCCATCACACACTACCGGGTCAGGCACAGAGTGAATCTCCCTCCAAACCGTCCCATCACACACTCCCGGGGTCAGGCACAGAGTGAATCCCCTGCACACTGTGCCATCACACACTCCGGGAGTCAGATACCGAGTGAATCCCCTCCATACTGTCCCGTCACACACTTCCGGGATCAGACACAGAGTGAATTTCCCTCCACACCGTCCCATCAGACACTCCCGGGGTCAGACACAGAGTGAATCTCCCTCCCCGCTGTCCCATCACACACTACCGGGTCAGGCACAGAGTGAATCTCCCTCCACACCGTCCCATCACACATTCCCGGCGTCAAACACAGAATGGAGCGCCCTACACACCGTCCCAGCACACACTCCCGGGGTCAGACACAGTGTGAATCTCCGCCCAAACCGCCCGATCACACACTCCCGGGGTGAGACACAGAGTGATTCTCCCTCCATACCGTCCCATCACACACTCGCGGGGTCAAACGCAGAGTGGAGCTGCATCCACACCGTCCCATCACACACTCCCGAAGTCAGGCACAGAGTGAATCCCCTGCACACTGAGCCACCACACACTCCCGGAGTCAGACACAGAGTGAATCCCCTCCATACTGTCCCGCAACACACCTCCGGGGTCAGACACAGAGTGAATCTCCCTCCACACCGTCCCATCACACACTCCCGGGGCAGACACAGAGTGAATCTCCCTCCATACCGTCCGATCACACACTCCCGGGATGAGACACAGAGTGATTTTCGCTCCACACCATCCCATCACACACTCCCGGTGTCAGGCACAGAGTGAATCTCCCTCCATACCGTCCCGTCACACACTCGCGGGGTAAAACACAAAGTGGAGCTCCATTCACACCGTCCCATCACACACTCTCGGGGTCAAACACAGAGAGGAACTACTGCGCATCTTCCTATCACACTCACCCGAGGTCAGAACCAGACTGAAGTTCCCTCCATGCTGTCCCATCACACACTCCCGGGGTCAGACACAGAGAGAATGTCCATCCGCACCGTCCCATCACACAATTCTGGAGTCAGTCACAGAGTGAATCTCCCTTCACACCGTCCCATCAAACACTTCTGGGGTCAGACACAGAGTGAATATCCCTCCACACCATCCCATCGCACACTCCCGGGGTCAGTCACAGAGTGAATCTCCCTCCGCACCGTCCCATCATACCACCCCCCCCACCCCCCCCCGGATCAGACACAGAATGAAGTTCCCTCCAGAGCGTCCCTTCGCACACTCACGGAGTTAGTCACAGAATGAAGCCCCTTACACACCGTCCCATCACACACTCTCGGGGTCAGACACAAGTGAATCGTCCATCCGCACCGTCCCATCACACACTCCCGTGGTCAGACATATCGTGAAGCCCCCTCCACAGCGCTGGTGTTCGGTCTGCTAATTTCCACCGGATATCGATTTCTCGGTTCTGCGTTTCTCTACCGCCTCTGTGTGTGCAGGCCGGTCGTGTGGTTTCACACCACTTCCTCCCAGTGCTCCAAACTCACCACCCCTTCTCAGCACACCCTGTCCTCCCCCAACCTCCTCAGTATTACAGCTGGTCACAAACACATTTTATCTCTGAGACAGAAAAATAATTAGAGACTAAAGAAACGCTAAACTGATGGTGAGTGTTGAGAGGGGAGAGAGGGAGTAAAGAGGGAAATATGTTCTGTTTCTGAATCCGTTGGTGTGTGATGGGACGGTGTGGAGGGAGATTCACTCTGTGTCTGACCCCGGGAGTGGTTGTTCAGACAGTGCTGTGGCGCTCTCTCTCTCTCTCTCTCTCTCTCTCTCTCTCTCTCTCTCCCCCTCTCCCTCTCTCTCTCTCTCTCTCTGTCACACACACACACACACACACACAGAAAGCCTCTCCAGCACATCGCGTCCCGCACCACCACCACTTTAGCCACTACCATCCCCCCCCGCCCCCCCGCCATTTCCTTTCACCTTCCCCCTTACGATCTGTGCAGAATGTAACTAATCCGTTTGTAGAGTGCGCGGCACCTTTCCGGGGAACGATCGGGTCACATTTCAGTCCAGTGAACGTTCATTCTGAACGGGGGAGAGTGGGAAGGGAGATAGTACGGTAGAGAGGGTGGAGAGACAAAAGAGAAGGTTTCATGAGGAGGGCAGTGAGATGGAAAATCATTGGTGGGAGAGGGATTGGAGGAAAGAAAAGAGAGCTGGACAGAGGAGCGAAATTGAAGCGGGTTGTCCCGGGGACGTATTTTCTAGAGCACAGAGGGTCTGAAGCCCCGGCGACAAGCAGAGCAGTGGGAGCGCTGACGCTCAAACCAGGAACCACCTGGAATTTGGGGTTGATCTGTGTGGAGGGAGTTTCACTGTGTGTCTGGTCCTGAGGAATGCGTGTTGGGACAGCGTGCAGGGAACGCTGACCCCGGGAGTGCGAGAGAATGGGAAGGGAGAAAGGAGGGTAGAGAGTGTGGAGAGATGGAAAGAGAAGGCTCAGTGAAGAGGGCAGTAAGAATGCAAGGCAAACCGAGAGAGGGCAGAGTGAGGGAGGGAGCTGGAGAGAGGAGCGAAATTGAAGCGGAGAAGGTACATTCATCAAAGCGGCCGTTGTCAGAGCCGATAAGGAGAGGACTCGTGAGCTATTGCAGTTGTTTTTAAAGGGCCGAACAATTGGAATCGGAGGAGCTGACGACAGCCGGTCAGTTAGACCACCATTAAACCAGTTTCGTCTGGCGAAGTGGCCATCGTCGGAGCGGCCATCGTCGGAGTGGACTGAGTCAGAGTTGGACGGATTTGGCTCAACAGGCTTCGGCGTAAACAAGCAGAGGCGATGGTAGGTTCCGGTAAGCTGTTGTTGTTGTTGTTGTTTTCTCATTAGATTTCTTTTTTAACTAGTAAGTTTAGAGAGACTGTCAGGCAGGATGTTGGAATGCTCCTCTTGCAGGATGTGGGAAGTCAGGGAGACCTCTGGTGCCCCTGAAAACGACACCTGCAAGAGGTGCATCCAGCTACAGCTCCTAAACAAACCGAGTTAGGGGACTGCAACGGGAACTGGATGACCTCCGGATCATTCGGCAGAATGAGGTGTTTATAGACAGTAGGTTCAGGGCGGTAGTCACGCCAAAGGAGCAGTACACAGGTAATTGGGTTACCGTCTGGAGTGGGAAGGGGAAAAGCCTGGCAGAGCAGGGTTCCCCTGTGGCCATTTCCCTCAACAACAAGTAGAAACGTTTGTATACTGATTTGGTGACTTACCTGGGAGAAGCAGCGGCAGCCGGATCTCTGGCATTGAGTCTGGTTCTGCAGTGCAGAAGAAAGGCTGGAAGAAGAAGAGAGTGGTACTGATAGGGGACCCGATAGTTAGAGGTACAGATAGGAGATTCTGTGGTAGTGACAGAGACTCCCGGATGCTTTGTTGCCTCCTGGGTGCCATGGTCAGGAATGTCTCTGATCGCCTGCACAGCATTCTCAAGTGGGAGGGTGATCAGCCACATGTCATGGTACACATCGGTACCAATGACGTATGAGGAAAAAGTGAGAGGGTCCTGAAGAGTGAATATAGAGAGTTTGGTAGGAAGGTAAAAAGCAGGACCTCGAGGGTGGTAATCTCAGGATTGCTACCTGTGCCACGGGCCAGTGAGGGTAAGAATAGGATGCTCTGGAGGATGAACACGTGGCTGAGGAAGGTCCTAAGACAAAAAGAGCAAAAGTCGGCCATTCAGCCCATCGAGCCTGATCCGACATTTTATCATGAACTGATCCATTCTCCCATTTAGACCAACTCCCCCGCCTTCTCACCATAACCTTTGATGCCCTGGCTACTCAGATACCTATCAATCTCTGCCTTAAAAACACCCAATGACTTCGCTTCCACTGCCGCCCGTGGCAACAAATTCCATAGATTCACCACCCTCTGGCTAAATATATATATATATTCGCATCTCTCTTCTGAATGAGTGTCCTTCAATCCTTAAGTCATGCCCTCTCGTACTAGACTCCCCCATCATGGGAAGCAATTTTGCCATATTCAGTCTGTCAATGCCTTTTAGCATTCGAAATGTTTCTGTGAGGTCTCCCCTCATTCTTCTAAACTACAACGAGTACAGTCCGAGAGCGGACAAACGTTCCTCATATGTTAACCTTCTCATTCCCGGAACCATTCCAGTGAATCTTCTCTGAACTCTCTCAAACTTCAGCACATCGTTTCTTAAATAAGGAGTCCAAAACTGCTCACAATACTCCAAGTGAGGACTTACCAGTGTCTTATAAAGCCTAAATATCACATCCCTGCTCCTATACTCTATTCCTCCGGAAATGAATGCCAAAATTGCATCCATTTTTTTCAACACCGACTCAACCTGGAGGTTAGCCTTAGGGGTATCCTGCACGAGGACTCCCAAGAGGAGAGACGGGTTACATCTGAACCACAAGTTGACCAATATCCTTGCAGGGAGGTTTGTCAGTGCCACTGGGGCGGGGGGGGGGGATTTAAATTAGATTTGCAGGGGGGCGGGAACCAGAGTTGCAGAACAGATAGTGCAGCAGGGATGAAAAGAAATTATGTGAAAAATTCATGCAAGGTCACAAATAGAAGCGTTGTGTATGGTGGTAATGATCTTCTGAGGTGTGTCTATTTCAATGCAAGGTGTATTGTGGGGATGGCTGACGAGCCGAGGGCATGCATTGATACATGGAATTACGACATTATAGCCGGGCTGGACTCCAAATTTTGAAGAAATGAGAAGGGATATAAAAACCGTGGATTAGCACAGATTGTTCACTGGCAAGGATGTGATTGGTAAGTGGGAGGCCTTCAAAGGAGAAATTTGGAGAGTGCAGAGTTTGTATGCTCCTGTCAGGATTAAAGTCAAAGTGAGGAAGAGTAAGGAACTTTGATTCCAGAGGGATATTGGAACTCTGATTAAGAGAAACGGAGAGATGTCTGCATGTATAGCAGACAGGGAGTAAATAAGGTGCTTGAGGAGTATAAAAAGTGCAAAAAATACCGAAGATAGAAAACAGGAGGGCTAAAAGAAGACGTGAGTTTGCTTTGGCAGTCAAGGTGGAGGATAATCCAAGGAACTTCTCCAGGTATACTAAGAGCAAAATGATAGTAAGGGATAAAATCCGTCCTCTTAAAGATCAGTGTAGACGGTTACGTGTGGAACCAAAAGAAATGGGCGACATCTGAAATGTTTTTTGCATCTGCATTTACTAACAAGACTGGTATGGAGTCAAAGGTAATAATGTAAACAGTAATGAAGACATGTAACCTGTATTGATTGAAGAAGAGCAGGTGCTTGCTATCCTGAGACAAATCAGAGTAGATAAATCCCCAGGAACTGATGGAGTATTCCCTCGGACCTTGAAGGAGACTGGTGTTTGAAATTGCAGGGGCCCTGGCAGATATATTTAAAATGTCGGTATCTATGGGTGAGCTGCCGGAGGATTGGAGGGTGGCTCATGTTGTTCCGTTGTTTAAAAATGACTCCGAAAGCAATCCGGGAAATTATAGGCCGGTAAGTTTGACGTCGGTATGAAGTAAGTTATTGGAGGCAGTACTAAGGGACAGAATCTACAAGCATTTGGGTAGACAGGGACTCATTAGGGAGAGTCAACATGGCTTTCTGCGTGGTATCTCATATTTAACAAATCTATTCGAGTTTTATGAGGAGGTTACCAGGGAAACGGATGAAGAGAAGGCAGTCGAATTTGTCTACATGGACTTCAGTAAGGCTTTTGGCAAGGTCCCGTATAGGCGGTTAGTTCGGAAGATTCAGTCGTTCGGTATACATGGAGAGGTAGTAAATTGTATTAGACATTGGCTCAATGGAAGAAGCCAGAGAGTAATCGTGGAAGATTGCTTCACTGAGTGGAGGCCTGTGACTAGTGGTGTGCCTCAGGGATCAGTGCTGGGTCAATTGTTATTTGTCATCTATATCAGTGATCTGGATGATAATGTGGTAAATTGGATCAGCAAATTTGCTGATAATAGTAAGAGTGGAGGTGTAGTAGACAGTGAGGAAGAATTTCAAAGCTTGCAGATGTATTTAGACCAGCTGGGAGAAAAAAACGACTGTTTAATACAGACAGGTATGAGGTATTGTACTTTGGAAGGTGATACCAGGGTAGGAAATACAAGGTAAATAGTCGGGCTCTGAGGAGTGCAGTAGAACAGAGGGATCTGGGAATACAGATACAAGACAAAAAACAGAGGACATGGGTTAAGTGTGATGTGGGAAATGTTTAAAAGGAACGTGGGGTGGGGTCTTCACACAGAGAGTGGCGGGAGTGTGGATGAAGTGTTAAATGCGGGGTCACTTTAAACATTTAAGAAAGACTTGGACAGGTACATGGACCGGATGTGCATGGACAGATATGGTAGAGGTGCAGGTCAGAAGGACTAGGCAGAAAAATGGTTCGGCACAGACAAGAAGGGTCAAAAGGCCTGTTTCTGTGCTGTAATGTTCTATGGTTCTATGGAGGGAGCTTCACTCTGCTTATGACGCCAGGAGTGTGTGATGGTCGGTGTAGAGGGAGCTTCGCTCTGTGTCTGACCCTGGGAGAGTGTAATCGGACGGTGTGGAAGGAGCTTAACTCTGCGTCTGACCCTGGGAGTGTGTGATGGGACGGTGTAGAGGGAGCTTCACTATGTGGCTGACCCCGGGAGTGTGTGATGGGGAAGTGAGGAGGGAGTTTCACTCTGTGGCTGTCGCAGGGATTGTGTGATGAGACTGTGTGGCGTGAGCTACCTCTGTGTCTGTTTCTGGAAGTGCGTGATAGGACAGTGTGGCGGGAACTTTACTCTGTGTCGGATCCCGACAATGTGTGATCTGACGGTGTAGAGGGAGCTTCGCTCTGTGTCTGACCCTGGGAGAGTGTAATCGGACGGTGTAGAAGGAGCTTCACTCTGCGTCTGACCCTGGGAGTGTGTGATGGGACGGTGTAGAGGGAGCTTCACTCTGTGTCTGACCCCGGGACTGTGTGATGGGACGGTGCGGAGGGAGATTCACTTTGTGTCTGACCCCGGGAGTGTGTGATGGGACGGTGCGGAGGGAGATTCACTCTGTGTCTGACCCCGGGATTGTGTGATGGGACGGTGTGGAGGGAGATTCACTCTGTGTCTGACCCCGGGAGTGTGTTGGGACGTTGTGGATGGAGCTTCACTCTGTGTCTGACCCCGGGAGTGTGTGATGGGACGGTGCGGAGGGAGACTCACTCTGTGTCTGACCCCGGGAGTTTGTGATGGGACGGAGTGGAGGGAGATTCACTCTGTGTCTGACCCCGGGAGTGTGTTGGAACGTTGTGGATGGCGCTTCACTCGGTATCTGACTCCAGGAGAGTTTGTTCTGCCGATGCCGAGGCTCCCTCCCTCCCTTTCTCTCTCTTCTCTCCGTCTCTCTCCCTCTCCCTCTCTCTCTCTCTCTGTCTCCCTCCCAGAACACACAGATACACACACACACAGATACACACACACACACACACACACACACACACACGCACACACACACAGACACACACACACACACACACACACACACACACATACATACACACACACATACACACACACACATACACACACACACACACACACACATACACACACACACACACACACACACACACACACACACACACACACACACACACAGGCGCCCCAGCACATCGCCACGCAAGCCACCACCATCTTCTCCAACCTTCCACCGTCAGTTCCAAACCCCGCTTCTCCTGTTGCCTCCGCCCTTACTGACTGTGGGGAATGTAACCGATCCCCGCTGTTCAGCAGGCGGCAACTTTCCTGGAAACGACCCTGTCACAGTTCCGTGAGGTGAAAGCTCAGTTCGCGGCGCAGGGAATGGGCAGAGAGAAGGTGGTGTTCAGAGTGTTTGGGGACAGAAAGAGAAGGCTTAGTAAGGAAGGAAGTGAGATGGAAAGGCACACGGCGAGAGAGTGTCCAGAGAGAGAGAGAGAGAGAGAGAGTGAGTTGCGAACCTCAAGCGGGATAGGTACATTCATGGGGATAGATAGGGAGACAGTGAAAGGGATAGGCTGAAGGTAATGGAGGGTGTTTGAGAGAGCTCCTGAACTCCCTCTTATGGGCTGACGTCCCAGCTATTTTTGTTTTCTCTGTTTTGATCAGGAACCAGTCAGTTTGCCGCACGCTTTGAAGACTTCTCGGAAATACTGATAACCATCAAAATATGTTCTAATTGGAGATAAGAGTCAAACCTTAGATACCGATCAGCGTGCGTTGGTTTCCTGTAAACTTCAATATCCACATACCTACTTTCTTTGTTAAACACTGCGTAGTCTAAAAATGGCAATCTGTTTTTAGCGAATTCTTCTGGTGTAAATTTGGTGCAGATTTGGGAGAGAGAGGGAGAGAGAGAGAGAGAGAGAGAGCGAGGGGGGAGGGGAGACTGTGAGGAGTTGTTCATTTCACTCGGAGGGAGGGTGCTGACATGCTTCGGTGGGTGTTGGGTGTTTATCCTGGGTCCGTGGTTTCTCACACACAGAGTGTCTGAATCCCCGGCGATGAGCAGAGCAGTGGGAGGGTCCAACGATCAAACAGGTAACCAAACGCGGGTGGGGAGAGGCTGGGTGGAGGGAATACACTTCTAACGTCAATAGCGGCTCTGCATGAGTGACACATATCGCCCCTTCTTCCAACCCTTCTTCACTCATTGCATCCCTCTCTAAACCAATCTTCCACACCTTTCTCCCTCCCTTCTCTTTCTACCCCCTCCATCGTCCCTCCCCTGCATCCCTCCTCCCTCTCTGTAGCACTCTCTCTCCTCCCACTCATACTCTTCGCCCCCTCCATGTCCCTTTCTCTCTCTCTTTTTTCTTCCCCCGTCAGCTCGCCCTCTGCTTGCTCCCTCTCTTTCCGAAATTCTCTTCAAATATGCCCCGCTGTTTCCATCTCTCTATACCCACTCTTTCCTACATCTGCCCCCCCTCCGATCCCCTCTCTCTGTCCTCTGTCACCCATTTCTCTCTCTCCGACCTCCCACAACTTTCCCTCATTCTCTCCTCCCCCTCTTTCTCCCCACTTTCACACCTCCTCCACCCACCACTCTCACCTCTCGAAAACACGCATTCTCACACAGTCTCCGTCCGGCCCGGTACTTCCTCCACTGCTCTCGACCTTTCTCTTTAACAGCCATTCATCTGGTGTTTGCTCGTGTCGGTCTGACCCCGTGTCAACACGGGCTTCCTCTGACAGCAGTTGCTTCCCCTTCTGAACCCAGAATGCAGAGAATTCGCGACAGGATGGACGACAGCGAGACTCACAGCAATATAAATTTCACAAACAGGGACTCACGGTGTCCTTCTCGAGGTGAGTGGGGAACGGAGACGGAGGGAGCGAGTTTTACTCTGTGTCTGGCCCCGGGAGTGTGTGATGGGTCGGTGTGGAAGGAGATTAAATTTGTGTCTGACCCCTGATGTATGTGATGGGACGTTGTGGAGGGAGACTCACTCTGTGTCTGACCCCGGGAGTGTGTGACGGGACGGTGTAGAGGGAGACTCACTCTGTGTCTGACGCCGGGAGTGTGTAATGGGACGGTGTGGAGGGAGATTCACTCTGTCTCTGATCCCGGGAGTTTGTGATGAGACGGTGTGGAGGGAGCTTCACTCTGTGTCTGACCCCGGGAGTGTCTGATGGGACAGTCTGGAGGGAGATTCACTCTGTGTATTATCCCGGGAGTATGTGATGGGACGGCATGGTGGGAGGTTCACTCTCTGTCTGACCGCGGGAGAGTGTGATGGGACGCTGTGGAGGGAGCAAATCTCTGTGTATGACCCCGCAAGTGTGTGGTGGGACGGTGTGGAGGGAGATTAACTCTGTGCCTGACCCCGAGAGTGTGCTATGTGAGCTTGTGAGAAAGCTTTATTCTGTGCCTCACCCCGGGAGTGTGTGCTTGAATGGTGTGCAGGGAGCTTCAATATTTGTTTTCGATCCCGGAAGTGTGTTCTGTGAAGTTGTGGAGGTAGCTTTTCTCTGTGTCAGACCACCTGGAGTGTGTGTTGGGATTGTGTGGAGGGAGCATCGATCTGTGTCTGATCCCGGGAGTGCGTGATGTAAAGGTGTTTAGTGGTTGATCTTGGGAGTGTGTGCTTGGATTGTGTAGAGGAAGCTTCACTCTATGTGAGATCCCGGGAATGTGTGATGGGACAGTGTGGAGGGATTTTCACTCTGTGTCTGATCCCGGGAGTGTGTGATGGGACGGTATGGTGGGAGGTTCACTTTGTGTCTTAAACCGGGACTGTGTGATGGGACGGTCTGGAGGGAGTGTATCTCGGTGTCTGACCCCCGGAGTGTGTGATGGTGCGGTGTGAAGGAGCTTCGTTCTGTGCCTAATCCCGGTAATATGTGATAAGACGGTGTGGAGGGAGCTTCACTCTGTGTCTGACCCCGAGAGTGTGTGATGGGACGGTATAGAGCGAGCTTCATTATGTACCTGAACACGGGAGTGAGTGATGGGACGGTGTGGAGAGTGGCTCATTATATATTGGACCAGGGGTATGTGTGAATACACGATGAGGATGTGTCTGACTCCGGGAGTGTGAGAAGGGATGGTATGTGCCAGATTCACACACTGAAGACCGTGGAGTGTGTGATTAGATGGAGTGGAGGGAGCTTCGCTCTGTGTCTGATCCCGTTAGTGTGTGATGGGACGGTATGGAGGGATATTCACTCTGTGTCTGACCCTGGCAGAATGTGATGGGACTGTGTGGAGGGAGACCCACTCTGTGCATGACCCCAGGAGTGTGTGATGGACAGTGTGGAGGGAGATTCACTCTGAGTCTGACCCCGGGAGTGTGTGATGGGACGGTGTGGAGGGAGACGCTCTCTGTGTCTGACCCCGGTAGTGTGTGATGGGACGGTGTGGAGGGAGATTCACTCTGTGTCTGGCCCCGGGAGTGTGTGATGGGACGGTGTGAAGGGAGATTCACTCTGTGTCTGACCCCGGGAGTGTGTGATGGGACGGTGTGGAGGGAGATTCACTCAGTGTCTGACCCCGGGAGTGTGTGATGGGACGGTGTGGAGGGAGATTCACTCTGTGTCAGACCCCGGGAGTGTGTGATGGGACGGTGTGGAGGGAGATTCACTATGTGTCTGACCCCGGGAGTGTGTGATGGGACGGTGTGGAGGGAGACTCACTCTGTTTCTGACCACGGGAGCGTGTGATGGGATGGTGTGGAGGGAGACGCACTCTGTGTCTGACCCCGGGAGTGTGTGATTTGACGGTGCGGAGGGATTTCACTCTGTGTCTGACCCCGGTAGTGTGTGATGGGACGGTGTGGAGGGAGATTCACTCTGTGTCTGGCCCCGGGAGTGTGTGATGGGACGGTGTGAAGGGAGATTCACTCTGTGTCTGACCCCGGGAGTGTGTGATGGGACGGTGTGGAGGGAGATTCACTCAGTGTCTGACCCCGGGAGTGTGTGATGGGACGGTGTGGAGGGAGATTCACTCTGTGTCAGACCCCGGGAGTGTGTGATGGGACGGTGTGGAGGGAGATTCACTATGTGTCTGACCCCGGGAGTGTGTGATGGGACGGTGTGGAGGGAGACTCACTCTGTTTCTGACCACGGGAGCGTGTGATGGGATGGTGTGGAGGGAGACGCACTCTGTGTCTGACTCCGGGAGTGTGTGATTTGACGGTGCGGAGGGATTTCACTCTGTGTCTGACCCCGGGAGTGTGTGATGGGACGGTGTGGAGGGAGACTCACTCTGTTTCTGACCACGGGAGCGTGTGATGGGATGGTGTGGAGGGAGACGCACTCTGTGTCTGACCCCGGGAGTGTGTGAAGGGACGGTGTGGAGGGAGATTAACTCTGTGTCTGACCCCGGGAGTGTGTGATGGGACGGTGTGGAAGGAGCTTCACTCTGTGTCTGACCCCGGGAGTGTGTGATGGGACGGTGTGGAGGGAGATTCACTCTGTGTCTGACCCCGGGAGTGTGTGATGGGATGGTGTGGAGGGAGATTCACTCTGTGTCTGACCCCGGGAGTGTGTGACGGGACGGTGTGGAAGGAGACGCACTCTGTTTCTGACCACGGGAGTATGTGATGGGATGATGTGGAGGGAGATTCACTCTGTGTCTGACCCCGGGAGCGTGTGATGGGATGGTGCGGAGGGAGATACACTCTGTGTCTGACCCCGGGAGCGTGTGATGGGATGGTGCGGAGGGAGATTCACTCTGTGTCTGACCCCGGGAGTGTGTGATGGGACGGTGTGGAGGGATTTCACTCTGTGTTTGACCCCGGGAGTGTGTGTTTGTCAGACCCTCACTGTTCTGTTGCAGCTGAACCTGATGTATCGTACGCTGAAATTAATTTCAAGACCGTGTCTGAGCCCCGGATCCGGACAGATCGAGGTGAGTTTCACGTTTGTTGGTTGTTCCTGTTTGGCTGATGTTTCCACTCTGTCGAGACATCTCAGGGTAAGCGCACAGTTAACCCTTGTGATTCCGTGTTTGGGATTCACATGGAGGGAACGAGTCAGAGATTTGACGAGGAGAGAACGGTCTTTCATGGTGTGCGGTGTGTTGCGCCGTGGGGTGGGGGCGGAATAAAGGGAGCGTCCGGGGATGGGGTGAGTAGCGTGTGCTTTGGGACCGATTGGCGGGTACAGATGGCTTAGCATGAGCCGTGTGGAGGCACGGGCAATGAGGAGGTAGCGCTGTGGGGCGGGGGTGGTGGAGATGCGTTAACACCGTGTCGGGTTGACGAGGAGGAACACTTGGGAGAGACGGTGAGGAGGGTGCGCGGTATATATCCTTAACCACTCTCTCCCTTTTCTAACCCCACTCGCTTTTCCCTCTTTCCCGTTCTCTAACCACCCTCCCCTTCTCTTACCCCGTCTCCTCTCACCCTCTCTCCCATCACTCTCTAACTGTTTCCCCGACTGTCTCCCACCGACCCGTTCTCTTCGCCCTTTCTCATTGCCCCCTCTCTCTCCCGTCTTTCCTTTATCACAGTCACCGTCTCTACCACTCTCGGACTCTCGGTCTCCCCCTCGCACTCGTTCCCTCTCTCTCTGCTCACTCTCACCATCCCCCCCCGCCCTATCGTCGCCCACTCCCCTCACTGTTCTCCCATCCGTTCTTTCCACCTCTCCCTGCCCCTAAGTTTGCCGCTCATCTCCTGTTCCTCCTGTATATCCACCCCTCTCTCCCGCTCTCCGCCGCTCTTCCCCCTCGCTCTTTCCCCTCTCTCTGAATTTCTCTTGTTCTCTCTTCCCCATCCCTCTCCCACTCTTCTACCCACACTCCCTCACCCTTCTCTTTCCACTCTCTTTCATCTCTCAGACCTCTCACTCCGCTCTCCCCCGACACAGTCTTCCCCCTATCCCTCTCTCCCACTGTCTCCCTTTTCTCTCTCCGTTCTCTCTCCCCATTCTTTCTCTCGCATTTCCCTGCCCAATTCCCACATCGCGCTCTCCCCTCTCTGTCCATCGTTCTCCACTTCTCTCTGTCTCCCTCTCTCTGAGCATCGCTCTCCCTTTCTGCCTCCTGGTGTCTCTCCTCTCTCTGCCCCTTCTCCCTCACCCTCTCTCTCGCTGTCTCAGCCCTTTTCTCCTTCTTACTTATTCCACTCTCTATTCCCTCACCTCCTCTCACCCCCGTCTCTCCCCGACGCCCTCCCTATTCCCTACCGCTCTCACTCTCTTCTTTATTAGACCAGAAGACAAAGGAGCAGAAACCGGCCATTCGGCCCATTAGACTGTTCCGCCATTTTCTCATGAGCTGATCCATTCTCCCATTTAGTCCCACTCCCCTCGCCTTCTTACCGTAACCTTTGGTGCCCTGGCTACTCAGATACCTATGAATCTCTGCCTTAAATACACCCAATGACTTGGACTCCACTGCCGCCCATGGCAACAAATTCCACAGATTCAGCACCCTCTGGCTAAAAAAAAATCTTCGCATCTCTGTCCTGAATGGTCGCCCCTCAATCCTTAAGTCATGTCCCGTCGTACTAGACTCCCCCACCATGTGCAACAATTTTGCCACATCCACTCTGTCCGTGGTTTCAATTTTTAAATGTTTATATGAGGTCCCCCTTCATTCTTCTGAACTCCAAGGAATACAGTCCAAGAGCGGACAAACGCTCCTCATATCTTAACCTTCTCATTCCCGGAAACATTCTAGTGAATTTTATCTGTATCCTTTCCAACGTCAGCGCATCCTTTCTTAAATAAGGAGCCCGAAACTGCCCACAGTACTCCAAGTGAAGTCTGACCAGTGTCTTATAGAGCCTCAACATCACATCCTTGCTCCTATACTCTATTCCTCTAGAAATGAATGCCAACATTGCGTTCCCCTTCTTCACCACCTTTAAGCTTTTAAAAACTTCCCAATCCTCTGTCTTCCCACTATGTTTTGCTTCCTTGTATGCCTTCTCCTTTGCTTTAACTTTAGCTTTGACTTCTCTTGTCAGCCACGGTTGCATTTTTTTTTTCCATTCGAAAATTTTGTCTTCACTTCTCGCATAAACTCCACCCACTGCTGCTCTGCCGTCCTTCCCTCAAGTGTCACTTTCCAGTTTACTTTGGCCAGTTCCGCTCGCATGCCACTGTAATTTCCTTTACTCCACTGAAATACCGACACATCAGATTTCGGCTTCTCTTTCTCAAATCTCACAGTGAACTCAATCCTGTTATCATCACTGCCTCTTTAGGGTTCCTTCACCTCAATCTCTCTAATCACTTCCGGTTCATTACACACTACCCAGTCTGGTACAGCCGATCCCCTAGTGGGCTCAACAACAAGCTGTTCTAAAAAGCCATCTCACAGACATTCTACAAACTTTCTCTCTCGAGATCCAGTGAGGACCTGATTTTCCGAATCCACTCGCGTGTTAGAATGCCCCATAATTATCATTATACTTCCCTTCTGAAAAGCTATTTCCTGTTGTAATTTGTAGTCCACATCATTGCAGCTGTTTGGAGGCCCGTATATAACTGGAATGAGGAGCCTTTTTATCCCTGCAATTTCTTAGCTCAACCCATAAAGGTTCTGCACCATCCGATCCTATGTCACCTCTTTCTAATGATTTAATATCATTTCTTACCAATAAAGCCACGCCACCCATCTGCCTACCTTCCTATCCTTCCGATACACCGTCTATCCTTGGATGTTCAGCTCCCAGAGACATGCATCCTTTAGCCAGGTCTCAGTGATGGCCACAGTATCATACCTGCCAATCTGTAGCTGTACGACAAGATCATCCACCTTATTCCTTATGCTGCGTGCGTTTAAGTATAACACCTTATGACCAATATTTGGTACTTTTTGCTTTGATTGCACGCAACTTTATTGCACGGCCGTCATCCCAATGGCGGGAAATTAGTCCCATCACCTGCCTGTCCTTCCTGACATCTTTACTGTTCTCTATCTTAGATCTATTTCGGTTTATCTCTCCTCCGCTCGATCATTCCGGTTCCGGTCCCCCTGCCAAATTAGTTTAAACCCTCCCTAACAGCTCTATTGAACCTTCCCGCCTGGACACTGGTCCACTTCGGGATCACGTGTAACCCGTCCTTTTTGAACAGGTCATACTTCCCTCAAAAGAGATCCCGATGATCCAATATCTGAAGCTCTGCCCCTTGCACCAATCTATCAGCCACGCATTCATTTGACTGATCCTACTATTCTTGTTCTCGCTAGCACGTGGCACAGGTAGAAATACCGAGATTACTACCCTGGAGGTCCTGCTTCTCAGCTTCCTCCCTAACTCCCGGAAATCACTCTTCAGGACCTCCTCCTTTGTCCTATCTATGTCATTGGTACCAACATGTACCAAGACAACTGGCTGCTCACCCTCCCCCTTCAGAATATTCTGGACCCGATCCGAGACATCCCGTACCCTGGCACCTGGGAGGCAACACACCATGTGGGGATCTCTATCGGGCTCACAGTATCTCCTGTCTGTTCTCCTGACTAAGGAATCCCCTTTGACTACCGCGTTCATCTTTCCCCTCCCTCCCCCCTGCACAACAGCGCCAGACTCAGTGCCAGAGACCCGGTCACTGTGGCTGTTCCCTGTCAGGTCATCCCCCTCAACAGCATCCAAAAAAAAAATACCTGTTGCTGAAGTGGGAAGCCACAGGGGTGCTCTTCACTATCCGGGCATTTTCCTTCCCTCTCCTGACAGTCACCCAGTTTTCTGACCCCTGTAGCCTAGGGATGACTACCTCCCTATTGCTCCTGTTTATGACCTCTTCACTTTCCCTGATAAGCAGTAGGTCATCAAGCTGCAGCTCCAGATCCCTAACACGGTCTCTGAGGAGCTGCATCTCGGTGCACCTGGCGCAGATGTGACCATCAGGGAGGCTGGAGGTCTTCCAGGATTCCCACATCTGACACCCTGAGCAAAACACTAACCATGCAGGCATGCTACCTAATTCTACAGGAATGAAACAGGAAAAATAAGTCTACTCACCCACTTACCTCGCCAAACACACGAACTTTTTAAACCGTTAGCTGTGTGAGCCCTGCTGTCCCTAGGTCTGTCTGGGCCGATTCGCCAAGGGGGAAAAAAAAAAAAGTTGGCGCTCGCTGTAACCTGTTCCCGTTACCGCCTAAGCCCATTGAGCCAAAGCGCTACACTCTGCTACCTCTGACTCCGCTGCCCGCCCCTACTTCTGCCCACGGTATAGGGTGGTCTTTTGTTTTTTTTTTTTAACTATCCGCGTGTCCGGACCATGTCACACGCCTGAGCAGTATCGTCCTTCTTGCACACGAAGAAGTTTTTTTTTTTTAATATCATCTTTCAGAACTCAGCTCTCACGCCCTTCGTCTTGTCCCGATCGAAAAGACAATCGTTAGAAGTACCCTTCCTTTTTAAACTCTGACTGTCCGACTCTCTTTCCCAGACGGTCTGATCTGCACCTACTCAGAGCTGTACTTTCGGAAAGAGGAACCTCGCATCGATGAGGACGAAGATCCCCCCATTGCCTCGGGACCCGGCGGGCTGCCAACCACTGCACAAACAGGTCAGAGTTCGCAGAAATAACGTCATTTTGGGGGTGGGGGGTCACTTGGTCACTCACGTAACCAAGGTTCTAATGCATCTGCTTTGACCACTTTCTCTGTCAGCTCATTCCACAGACTGGTCACCACCTGGATAACAAAAGTTTCTTACTCGGCTTCCCAATTAAATCCCTTTCCCCTGTCACGTTAGACCTGTGCGCTCTGGTCCTCGATTCTCCAGGTCTAGGGAAAATAACAGTACGCATTCACCGCTCGTGATTTTACACGTCCCTGTAAGGTCACCCTTACGCTCCAAGAATTAAGGACCCAACCTGCACGCCCTCACTCCACCGAGTCCAACATTTCCGTAAGCCTTCCAGCTCTGTGGCCTTTCCGATATCCGGGTGACCATCACTGAACAAGTGCTGCGTCATCGTAAGTGTAGCGTGACCTCCCGACTCCCAGAATAGTGTACCATCTGAGACCTTATTAAAGTCTAGGTACATTACCTCTACTATCCGTGCCTGATCCGTCCTTCCCGATCAAATTCGACCGACAACTGTCCCTGAGCCTCAGGCTATCCAGTATCTCTCTCTCTCCTCTATTTTCCACCCCTATCTATCCCCTCCCCCCCTCTCTCACCAGTCCGTTCTTTCTCCAGCTCTCCATAGAAACATAGACACATAGCAAGCATACAGTATAATATAGGCCCTTCGGCCCACAAAGCTGTGTCGAACATCTCCCTACCTTAGAACTACCTCATCTATATCCTTAGCCCACAATTTTTCTAAGCTCCGTGTTGGCATCGAGGAGTCTCTTGAAATAACCTATCGTTTCCGCCTGCAGCACCGCCGCAGGCAGCCCATTCCACGAATTCACCACTCTCTGCGTAAAAAAAAAATCTTACACCTGACAGCTCATCTACCCGACTTCCAACCACCTTTAAACTATGCCCTCCCGTGCTAGCTAATTCATGAAGAAAAGCCTATAACTATCCAGACGATCAATGCTTCTCATCACCTTGTACACCTCTATTAAGTCAACTGTCATCCTCCGTCGCTTCAAGGAGAAAAGGCCGAGTTCACACAACCTATTCTGATTAGGCATGCTCTCCATTCCAATCAACATCCTTATAATTCTCTCTCCCTCTCTCCCCTCCTCTATCACCCTGTCCCTCTCTCAAAACCTTTCCTCTATTGTCTTCCACTTCCCTTGTCTTCGCCCTCTCCGCACACTGTCATCTCTTCACGACCCCCACCCGTTCTTCCCACCTCTCTTTGTCCCCACGTTTTCCGCTGATCTCCACTCCACGTTTTCCCCTCCTCCCTATCCACCTCTATCTCCTTCTGCCCGACACTCTCTCCTCAGGCCCTTTACCCTCAGTAAAATTCTCCTCTCTCTTCCCCATCCCTCTCCCACTGTTCTCCGCACACTCTCCTTTCTCAATCACCCTCTCTTTCGCTCTAACTCGCACCTTTCACTCCCGTCTCACTGTTCCCGTCTTTCTGCAATCTCCCACAGCACACTCCCCCCACCTCTGTTTCTCACTCTCTCTCCCTTTGCTCACCTCGTTCTCATTTCCGCACTGCTCTCGCATTTTCCCGCCCATTGCCCTATCGCTCTGTCCCCGTCCCTGTCCATCGCTTTCACCGTCTCTTCTCTCTCTACTCTCTCTCCTCACTCTCCCAAACCTTCTGCCTCGCCGTCTCTCGGGCACTTTCTCCCCCTCGCTTACACTTCTCTCTCTTCTGTTGTCTCTTCACACTCTCCACGACTCTCTCTCTCTAATTCTCTACGGCTGTCTCATTCTCTCCCAAATCTGCCTTTCCAACTGTCTCTCCCAGCCGGTTTCACCTGCACCTACTCAGAGCTGACATTCCAGAAAGACGAACCCCTCATCGATGAGGATGCGGATCCTCGCATTGCCTCCGGAACCGGAGTGATGTCAAATACTTCACAACCATGTCAGGGTTCACCGTAGCGACGCCATTCTGGAAGCGTCACGTGTCATTCGCCCAAGATTTTCAAATTTCTAATTCATCTGCCTCCACCACTTCTCTCGGAGCTCATTCCACCTCCTGTCTGTAATGTAATACAAAAAAAAAAAAACCTGGGTGGAATTGCGGATGGGTGCCTTATTGAGTTGCACATGATGCGAAGATGGGTGGTCCAGTGGAAAATGTTGAAAATTGGCAACAAAAAAAAAAGCTCTGCGACGCAGGGGTCTGTGTTGGGGCCGCTTATTTTTTACATTGTACATCAATGATTTGGATTATGGAATAGATGGCTTTGTGGCTAAGTTTGCTGGCGATAGGAAGATAGGTGGACAGGCCGGTAGTGGTGAGGAAACGGAGAGTTTGCAGAGAGACTTGGATAGATTGGACGAATGGGCAGAGAAGTGGCAAATGAAGTACAATGTTGGAAAGTGTATGGCTATGCACTTTGGCAGAAGTAATAAATGGACAGACTATTATTTAAATGGGGAAAGAATTCAAAGTTCTGAGATGCAACGGGACTTGGGAGCCCTTGTGCAGGATTCCCTTAACGTTAACCTCCAGGTTGAGTCAGTAGTGAAGAAGGCGAATGCAATGTTGGCATTCATTTCTAGAGGAATAGAGTATAGGAGCAGGGATGTGATGTTGAAGGTCTATAAGGCGCTGGTGAGACCTCACTTGGAGTACTGTGGGCATTTTTGGTCTCCTTATTTAAGAAAGGATGTGCTCACTTTGGAGAGGGTACAGAGAAGATTCACTAGAATGATTCCGGGAATGAGAGGGTTAACATATGAGGAACGTATTCCTTGGAGTTTCGAAGAATGAGGGGAGACCTCAGAGAAACATTTGGAATGTTGAAAGGCATGGACAGAGTGGATGTGGCAAAGTTGTTTCCCATGATGGGGCGGGGGGGGCTCTTGTACGAGAGGGCATGACTTAAGAATTGAAGTGCGCCCATTCAGCACAGTAATGCGAAGAAATCTTTTTAGTCAGAGGGTGGTGAATCTATGGAATTTGTTGCCACGGGTAGCAGTGGAGGCCAAGTCATTGGATGTATTTAAGGCACAGATTGATAGGTATCTGAGTAGCCAGGGCATCAAAGGTTATGGTGAGAAGGCGGGGGATTTGGACTAAATAGGAGAATGGATCAGCTCATGATAAAATGGCGGAGTGGACTCGATGGGCCGAATGGCCTACATCTTGTCTTTGTCTTATGGTCTTATGGTCTTATGAATATCATGGAAACTTTCCGAATGTTAAGAGGCGTGAACAGATTAGATATGGCAGAGTTGGTTCCCGTGTTTTGGGAGGGCCCGACTACAAGAAGGAAGATCGTCCATGTGGAACAACGATGCGGAGAAATTCCTTTAGTTAGAGGGTGGTGAATCTGTGGACTTTGTTGTGGAGGCCAACTTACTGGTGCATTTAAGGCAGAGATAGATAGGTTCTTCTTTTGCCAGGATATCAAAGGGTATTGGGAGCATGAAGGAGAGTGGGAATGGCTGGATGAGTTGGTTCAGCCCATGATTGAATAGCGGGGCAGACCCGAATGACCGAATGGCCAACTTCTGCTACTGTATATGATGGTGTTATGGTCTTGTGGTCTCTCCACAGATGCGCATGGACAGGAGTCGAAACTGAAGATAGGAAATAGATCCAAACGTCAGATCTGCATCCTCCGCCTAGTTACGTCCGCCCTCATCGTGACAGTGATCGGACTCTCGATCCATGGTGAGTGGAACGGTCTCCGGGTGGAGTCAGACCATAAATAAAGAGAGCGGAACACACTGTTATCGTGAAACCGCACCGTGACACCGACACGCTCCTTACCGTAACACCGATTAAAACCTATCACCATAACACGGAGACTTCCCTAACCGTGATAAAGACACGGCCTTCGCCGTACACAATCAAGACTCATCTTGACACCGACACGTCATTCCCCACAACATGAACAATGCTGTCACCGTAGAACAGTCACGACCATCCACGAGACACAGATACACTGCTAACCGTGACACGGGTAGTGTAGAGGATTGTCAAAGATTGCAGAGAGACATTGATAGGATGCAGAAGTTGGCTGAGAAGTGGCAGATGGAGTTCAACCTGGAGAAGTGTGAGGTGGTACACTTTGGAAGGACAAACTCCAAGGCAGAGTACAAAGTAAATGGCAGGATACTTGGTAGTGTGGAGGAGCAGAGGGATCTGGGGGTACATGTCCACACATCCCTGAAAGTTGCCTCACAGGGGGATAGGGTAGTTAAGAAAGCTTATGGGGTGTTAGCTTCCATAAGTCGAGGGATAGAGTTTAAGAGTCGTGATGTAACGAAGCTGCTCTATAAAACTCTGGTTGGGCCACACTTGGAGTACTGTGTCCAGTTCTGGTCGCCTCACTGTAGGAAGGAAGTGGGTGCATTGGAAAGGGTACAGAGGAAATTTACCAGGATGCTGCCTGGTTTAGAGAGCATGCATTATGATCAGAGATTAAGGGAGCTAGGGCTTTACTATTTGGAGAGAAGGACGATGAGAGGAGACATGATAGAGGTGTACAAGATAATAAGAGGAATAAATAGAGTGGATAGCCAGCGCCTCTTCCCCAGGGTACCACTGCTCAATACATGGCTTTAAGGTAATGGGTGGGAAGTTCAAGGGGGATATTAGAGGAAGGTTTTTTACTCAGAGAGTGGTTGGTGCGTGGAATGCACTGCCTGAGTCAATGGTGGAGGCAGATACACTAGTGAAGATTAAGAGACTACTAGATAGGTATATGGAGGAATCTAAAGTCGGGGCTTATGTGGGAGGCAGGGTTTGAGGGTCGGCACAGCATTGTGGGCTGAAGGGCCTGTACTGTGTTGTACTATTCTATGTTCTATGTTATACCAAAACACGTCAGCGTGACACTGTCTCACCCAATGTGGCAATGACATGCCTCTCACCGTGTCACAGACACACCCCTCTCTGTGCCACCAGCACACCCCACACGATGACACAGATAATCCACTCACCATGACACCACCATTTCCCTTACTCTGACATTTCCCTCGCCGTGACATCGGGATACACTTCATTGTGACACAGCACAACTCTCGCCGCGGCACAGAAACACCTATCACAGTGACACCGACACGACCCTCACAGCAACTCGAACAGGCCCCGCACGATACTGACGCAGACACCCATTGTGACAACAACAAAGCCTGCACCGGGTCATTGATATACCCCGCAGCGTGTCAGGACAAGCCGACGCCTCTCACTATGACACCCTTCACCGTGACACTGACACAACACTCTGTGTGACCCGCTCGTACGGTGATGCTGACTCAACTGTCACTGTAATCGCTCACCATCCTTTACCATCTCTCTCAGTGTCACAGATTGCCAAGTCTAAGTTCACCCTCGACCGAAACTACCGTGCGTTAAACTCAACCCTTCAATCCAAGATCAACGAGATCGAAACGAAGTTCAGATCTGTCAACAAAACCAAGTCTCAAATCTGTGAACTTCTGTCCAGCAGAAGAGGTGAGGCATTATCCCCCTCTTTAACCCGTTCCGCATCACAGGGCAGGCATATGAGAGGAAACGTCACACTGTGCTTGACATCGGGAATGTGTGAAGAGATGGTATGGAGGGAGATTCCCTCTGTGTTGGACCGGTGAGTCTGAGATGGTGTTGCGTGGAGGAAGTTTCACCTTATCCCTGAACCCACTAGTGTGCGACGGGATGTTGTGGTGGTGGATTCACTCCGTGTCTAACCACGGGATCGGAAGTCATAACATTACAGCTTCACCCTATTTCTGACTCCGGGAATCTCTGATGTGACAGTATGGATCCCGCTTCACTCCGTGTCTGACAGGCGTTTGTGTGACTGAGCAGGGGCCAGAGAGCTTCCCCCCATGCTTGACTCCTGAATAGTGGTATGGCACCGTGGAGAGAGAGTTTCAGTCTGAAACCTGGAGTGTGTGACGGGACGGTGAGGCGGGGGGCTCACTCTGTGTCTGAATCCTGGAGTGAGTGATGGAACGTTGCAGCGGGGGCTTCACTCTGTGACTAAATCCGAGAGTGTGTGATGGGATCCTGCAGAGGCAGCTTCAGTCTGTGTCTGACTCCGGGCGTGTGTGATGGGACGGTGCAGAGGGAGCTTCACTTTGTGTCTGAATCCGGTAGTGTGTGATGGGACAGTGCGGATGGAGCTTCCCTCTGTGTCTTGACTCCGGGAGTAAGTGATGAGACTGTGCAGAGGGACGGCCATTTTATGTGAACAGGAGGAATTCTGCAGATGCTGGAAATTCACGCAACACACGTCACAGTTGCTGGTGAACGCAGCAGGCCAGGCAGCATCTCTAGGAAGAGGTACAGTCGACGTTTCGGGCGAGACCGTTCGTCAGGACTAACTGAAGGAAAAGCTAGTTAGAGATCAGAAAGTGGGAGGGCGAGGGGGACACCTTCCTTCCCTTTCTAAATCTTTCTGTCTCTATCTTTGGAAACTGATGTCTACTATAAGAGTACTGACTCTCACAGCTATCTGGACTATTCTTCTTCTCACCCTGTATCTTGCAAAAATTCCATCCCATTCTCGCAATTCCTCCGTCTCCACCGCATCTGCTCTCGGGATGAGGCTTTTCATTCCAGGACGAGGGAGATGTCTTCCTTTTTTAAAGAAAGGGGCTTCCCTTCCTCCATCATCAACTCTGTTCTCAAACGCATCTCTCCCATTTCACACACATCTGCTCTCACTCCATCTTCCCGCCACCCGACTAGGAATAGGATTCCCCTGGTCCTCACCTACCAGCCCACCAGTCTCCGGGTCCAACATATAATTCCCTGTAACTTCCGCCACCTCCAACGGGATCCCACCACTAAGCAGATCTCCGCCCCACCCCCGCCCCACTCCTGCTTTCCGCAGGGACGCTCCCTACACGACTCCCTTGTCCATTCGTCCCCCCATCCCTCCCCACTGATCTCCCTCCTGGCACTTATCCTTGTAAGCGTAACAAGTGCTACACATGCCCTTACACTTCCTCCCTTACCACCATTCAGGGCCCCAGACAGTCCTTCCAGATGAAGCGACACTTCACCTGTGAGTCGGCTGGGGTAATATACTGATTCCGGTGCTCCCGATGTGGCCTTCTATCTATCTGCTTTTTCTCCCTCCCCCTTTTCCTTCTCCCTGGGCTTCCTGTCCCATGATCCTCTCATATCCCTTTTGCTAATCACCTGTCCAGCTCTTGGCTCCATCCCACCCCCTCCTGTCTTCTCCCATCATTTTGGATCCCCCCTCCCCCTCCCACTTTCAAATCTCCTACTAGCTCTTCTTTCAGTTAGTCCTGACGAAGGGTCGCGGCCCGAAACGTAGACAGTACCTCTTCCTAGAGATGCTGCCTGGCCTGCTGCGTTCACCATCAACGTTGCTGCGTGTTGCTTGATTCTATGTGACAAGGATTGTGCGATTGGATGTTGTGGAGGAAGTCTGACCCCGTGAGTGTGCCATGGGAGGATGAGGCCGGAGCTTCGATTTATGTATGAACACAGTAGTGTGTGATGGGACTATTCAGAGAATGCTGCGCTCTGTGAGCCGCCAGGGAGTTTGTGATGGGACATAAGGGGGTAGATTTACACGTTGATAGTCTCGGGGGTGTGTGATGTGCGTTTGCTAGGGGAGTCATGTGTGTGTCTGACAGCGGGAACAGTGACGCGTGCCTAGATGGTGTTCCACTCCACTCCAGGTCTGACACATGCAGAGAGTGTGTGTGTGATAGTGTGTTGGAGAGAAAACCTCTGTCTGAAGCTGAATCCGTGTGTTTTCGATGGGACAGTGTGGAAGGAGCCTCACTCTGTATGTACACCCGGAGGATATGATGCGAACTGGAGACAAGAGCTTCATTCTTCCTCTGTTCCCAAGAATGAGTGACGGGACATTGTGGACAGAACCCCAATTTGTTTCTGACCCGTCAGAAAATGTGTGATTGGATGGCGTGCAGGGAGTTCTATTCTTTCACTGGACCGGGTGCTTGTGATGACGAAGTAGTTTCACTCTGTATCTGATTTCGGGAAGGTATGAATGGACTGTATGGAGGGAGCTTCACCCTGTGTCAGTTCCCGGGTGTGTGTGATGGGAAGGAGTGGAGGGAGACTCACTCTGTGTCTGAGCTCTGGTGTGAGTGATGGGTCCGTAGAGAGACAGATTTATGCTGCCGGTTCGAATGAGGATCAGCTGCTTCAATCAAGGAGCCAGGCAAAACACGGGGAAAAGGAAATCAACAGAAGCACGGCGTCAGCGGACCGGTGCGTGACACTTCTCTCATGTCGGGTGTGTATGATGGGGTGATGGAACTATGTGTTTGACGCTGTGTGCGTGTGATGGTAAGCTATGGCGATGGAGGGTGGGAGGTGAGTGCGTGGGGGTGGGGGTGGGTGTGTCTGCCAACGGGAATGGTGACGCTTGCCAGGATAGAATTCCGCTCTGTGTCTGGTACCGGGAGTGTGTGATAGGACGGTGCGGAGGGAGCTTCTTGTGTATCTGACCCCTGTGTTGTGTGAGGTGACGGGGAAGAAGGAGCATCAGACTGTGTCTGACCACGGTGAGATGGGGTTGAAAGTGTTTTATTTCATTTTACATCGGAGAAGTCCCTCCTGGATCGCTCCCAGAGAACCTGTCTGAAGAATCTTTCCGTCTTCAACAGCATTCGCTCCATCCTCGAAAACAACATCTCCGTCCTCAACTCCGATCTCTGAACCCTGAATGAAATACACACCGATCTCCATCATCAATTCAATCAGCTCTAAACGAACAACAGAACCATCACCAAAACCAATGCTCAGATTTGCCAAAATCTCACCAGGAGAAGAGGTGAGATGACATCGCCCGTTTCCCCTGCTCCATATCACAGGGGGTGAGAGAGGGGCAGGGAAGTAGGGGAGAGATTCACTCCATCTCTTACCCCGGGAGTGTGAGATAGAACAGTGTGGTGTGAGTTTCATTCTGTGTCTGATCCTGGGACGGTGTGATGGACAGTGTGTAGGAAGCTCCACTATGTATCTGACACTGGAAAGTGTGATGGGACCATGTGGTAGGAGCGACATCTACTGATTGACCCCGGGAGTGTGTGACGGGACGGAGTGGAAATAGTTTCCCTTTGTGTCTGACTTTGGAAAGTGTGATGGGACATTGTGGAAACAGTGACACCTACTGTCTAACCCCGGGAGTGCATGAGACTGCATGATGCTGCAAGACGGGTATAACTTCTTCGTGCGTCTGACGCTGACTGAGTGAAGAGCTCATGCAAAATGAGCTTCACTCTGCGTTTGACATCGAATCTCTGTGATAGCTCAGAAGAAGAGAGCTTCGCTCTCTGTCTGATCCCAGAAGTGTGTGATGAGCCGGTGTGGAGGGAGATTCACTTTGCGTGTCTGACCCTGGGAGTGTGTGATGGGACGGTGTGGAGAGAACTTCACTCTGTGTCTGGACCCAAGTGTGTGTGATGGGACGGTGTGAAAGGAGCTTCACTCTATGGCTGACGCCGGGAGTGTGTGATGGGACGATAGGGAGGGATCTTCATTCTGGGTCTGAACACGGCAGTGTGTTATGGGACGGTGTGGAGAAGATTCACTCTGTGTCTGACCCAGGGAGTGTATGATGGGACGGTGTGGAGGGAGATTCACCCTGTGTCTGACCCAGGGAGTGTATGATGGGACGGTGTGGAGGGAGCTTCACTCTGTGTCTCATCCCGGGAGTGTGTGATGGGACGGTGTGGAGGGAGCTTCACTCTGTGTCTGACCCAGGGAGTGTGTGATGGGACGGTGTGGAGGGAGATTCACTCTGTGTCTGACCCAGGGAGTGTATGATGGGACGGTGTAGAGGGAGCTTCACTGTGTGTCTGACCCAGGGAGTGTATGATGGGACGGTGTGGAGGGAGCTTCACTCTGTGTCTCATCCCGGTAGTGTGTGATGGGACGGTGTGGAGGGAGCTTCACTCTGTGTCTCATCCCGGTAGTGTGTGATGGGACGGTGTGGAGGGAGCTTCACTCTGTGTCTCATCCCGGGAGTTTGCATTTGAACGGTGTGGAGAGGGGTTGACTTTTTCTTATCCCAGTCAATGCAACGGGATCTATGGAGGGAGATTCACGGTTTCTTGTTCCTGAGTTGCAGATCAAACGTGTCTTCAGGACTGGAGCAAAAGTGAAGATCGGTGTTATTTTATATCCACGTTTATAAAATCTTATGCTGGTGCGAAAAAACATTGTTCAGAATTTGATGCAAGTCTGCTCGAAATAAATTCAAACGAGGAAAAGGTATGTCTTATCATGAGAAGAAATTTCAATAATCAAGATCTCCCGGGGTGAGACACACAGTTGTCCTCCCTGTACACCATCCCACCACACAGTCCTGGTGTGAGACACAGTGTGAAACTCCTTCCACATCGTCCCATCAGACATTCCCAGAGTCACACACCGTGAAGAACCCTTAACGCCGTTCCTTCGCACACCCCCTGGCTCACACACAGTTTGAAGCTCACTCCGCACGGTCACATCACATACTCCCGTGGTCCGACACAGATTGAAACTCCTTCCATATCGTCCCATCCCACACTCATGGGTTCAGGCATTGTGAGAGGCTCCTTTACTAACATTAATTAATTAAGTTTAATTTCGCAGAATGCTGTTTCCAAAGCTCTCGTCCTTGAATACGAAACATACTGGACTGGAAATTGCGAGGCCGGGTGAGATTCAGGTCGTTACTGGCCTGTGACTTGGGAAGTGGGCAGTGGGATTAGTTTGGTGACGCACCGGTGATGTGGGGAGTGAGCGATAGTAGATTGGATTCTGTTACATGGCTGTGGGGGAGAGCGTGGGGAAATGACAACAATTTGGGGAGTGATACGGGTCTGTGGGGAGAAACTGGGTCATGGGGATTAGTCTCGGGATAGATGCGGGGCTGTGTGGAAAGTGGGTCAGAGGATTAATTTTGTGGCGGTTTCGGGTGGTCTGCTTGAGCTGTTTTGACCCTGTTGAAATTGTTTAACCTCCTTTGACAGGGAAGAGGCTTCTCGTTTTATGTACAAGGATTACAATGGGACGCTCTTCTGTCGTAGCTGCGACTCGGAAGAATGGAGGGTCTATTGCAATCGTCAACACCGTTTCATCTGTGAGAAGAGTGCACATTCGTGCACGGATATTTCTGAAAAGATCCAGAATCTCTGTGAACAGTCCGTAGGGCCAACTTGAAACACATTGCAATCCGTTTTTTTTTTCTCCCCCGTCTCTCTTCCCCTCTCTTATCCACCTAATCCTCAAATTCCATCTTCCCCTAATCTGTCCGTCCCCAACCATTCTCCTCCACTACTCGCATCTCATTCCCCCAACACTCTCCTACATTCCTCTTTCCCCATCAATCTCCTTCTTTCTCGACATCTCTCCCACTCTTCTCCCCTCCCTGCACCGCTCTCCACCCCTCCTTCAGAGTTATCTCTCCCCCTCCTCTCCACCCACTCTCACCTCACTCCTGTGCACTCTGATTCACAGATACCCGACCCTGGGGTAAAGGACTGTGCGCGCTCACTCTATCTATGCCCCTCGGGGTTTTATCCACCTCTATAATGTCATGCGTGCTCTCCAAAGAATAATCTCCTCACGCCAGCCCAGTCTCCACAACTCAGCCACTCGAATCCTGGCAACATCCTCGTAAGTCTCCCTCTGCACTCTTTCCGGTTCATCTATCCTACACCAGGGCGACCAGAAGCAAACGCAGTACTCCAAGTGTGGCCTCACCAATGTCTTGTACAACTGCAATGTGACCTCCCGAATCCTATACTCAGTGACGAGCAGCGTGCCACATGTCCTGTCTGTCTGCAGCGCATATTTGTAACCGCAATCACGATCTGATCTATTGTCTGTGACTGATACCACCTGAGAGTTGATCATTTGCACAACTAGTTGTGCGGAAATATTCAAATTTAATGTAAGTTCCAAAAATTAATAAAAACAGCAAATAGCTGAATATCGAGGGTGATCATGGATTCAGGAAGCGTTTAGTAATCTGATGGTGGAAGGGAAGTAACTTGTTTTAAACCGTTTAGTGCGGGCCATCAGGCTCCTGTAGCTCCTCCCCGATAGTACTGATGATGACAGGGCATTTCCCGGGTGGTGAGGGTCCTCAGTAATGGATGCGGTTCCTCTTGAACATGTCCCCGATGGAGGGGAGGGTTGTGCCCGTGATGGAGCTGATTGATCTAGAAACGTCTTCAGCCTCTGGCGACCCTCTGCGTTGCAGCCTCCACACCAGGCGGCCATGTGACTGACCAGAATGCTCACCGCCGTACAACCTGAGACATTCGCGAGTTTTCAATGACAGACAACTACTGCTCAAACTCCTAACGTTTTAATCCCCTCTATAACGACAGAGATATGGACGCTGGTGAAGGTACCTGCAGAGTCAGACTCAGACTAGAAATAACCAGAGGACAATAAGGATATCCTAGAGGAATAGATCTCCTGCGATTGAGCACTGAGAGTTCAACAGAAGTCTTTTAACTACAGACATTGCACGAAGGAATGAGGGAGGCAATAATTGTCAGGCTGAGTCTCAAATGGAAAGTACTTAGCTCTCCATACTCCGGGGAAAGGGAGTCACGAACCTGGATGAACGTGCCCTTGTAGGTTAAATAACATGCTGTTCTAGAAAGCCATCACGGCTGCAGTCTATGATGTCCTTTCAGGACTGCCTCGAACAAATTGATTGTGCGAATTAAAGTCCCCCATGACATCTGCTGCTCCATTCTTACATGCCTCAGATGTTCCCCTGTTTCTTGTTTGTGACACTGTAATAATTCCGTGACCAAGTGACTACTCACACCAGTGAGTTTTCCCTTTACTATTCGTTATCTCTACCCAGATGGATTCAATATCCTGCCCCTTGGACCTTACACCGTCTCTCACAATCGCCCCGATCTCATCATTAATGAAGTGTGCTACCCGACCACCTTGACCTTCCTGCCTATCCTTCTGTATTACCTGATATACTTGGATATGTAATTTTCAATCCTCTTCACCCTGCAAACACGTCTCCATAATGGCGACTTAATCGCACCCTTTGTACTGATTTGTACCGCAACTTCACTGACGTTATTTGGAAAACTGCGGGCATTCAGATAAAGTTTTCTTACACTCAATGTGCTTTTAAAATCATGTCAACTTTCTCTCTTTATATTTAAATTTTATTCGCTTCACTTCACTCCACTATTACTTTTCTCCTTTATATCTTTCGATGGCTAAGGAGTTGGTGCAGGAGGGAGGGCTCCAAGTTTCCGTACAATTGGGCCTTGTTCCAGGGAAGGTGGGACCTTTTCAAACGGGACAGGGTGCACCTGAATTGGAGGGGGACTAATATCGTTGCGGAACAGTTTGCAAGTGTTGCTCCGGGGACTTTCAACTGGATTTACAGGGGGAGAGGAACCAGAGTGTTAGAGCAGATAGTCAGAGGGAGGATGATAAAGGTCATGCGAGAACTGCAAGTACAGTGCATTGTGTAAATCCAGATCTAATGTATGAAGAGGCTTTGAGGAAAGAGAAACAGAATAAAGGGTGGAAAGGTAGAAAGGTAGAAAGGCTAAAGTGCGTGTACTTCAATGCAAAAAGCATCAGGAACAAAGCTAATTCGCTGTGAGCTTGGATACATACATGGAAATATGATGTAGTGGCCATGACAGAGACCAGGCTGGCACCAAGGTAGAATGGATTCTCAATATTCCTGGATTTCAATGCTTTTAAAAAGATGGGGAGGAGGAGGGGTTGTATTACCGGTCATGGATACCATTACAGCTACAAAAAGGGTGGGTAATGTAGCAGGATCCGCTTTTGAGGCAGTATGGGTGGAAGTCAGGAACAGGAAGGGAGCAGTTACTCTATTGGAGGATTCTCTAGGCCCCCTGGTAGCAGCAGAGATACCGAGAAGCAGATTGGGAGGCAGATTTTCGAATTGTGCAAAAATGACAGCGTTGTTATCTTGGGTGACTTTAACTTCCCTAATATTGATTGACACCTGGTCAGTTCCAATGGCTTAGACCGGGCACAGCTTGTTAAGTGTGACCAGGACGGATTTATGTTACAGAATGTCGACAGGCCGACTAGAGGAAATGCCATTCTGGATCTCGTATTAGGTAAAGAACAGGGTGTGGTTACAGATCTCATTGGGTGAGCATCTGGGGGACAGTGACCACCGCTCCCTGGCCTTTAATATTATCTTGGAAAAGAATAGCATCAGAACGGACTGGAAAACATGTAATTGGGGAAGGGCAAATTAGTTGTCCATAAGACTAGAACTTGCGGATGTGAATTGGGATGATGTTTTTGCAGGGAATGGTACCATGGTACGATGTTTAGGAATACCTTGCAAAATGTTAGGGATAATTTTGTCCCGGTGAGGAAGATAAAGAATGGTAAGGTGAAGGAACCATGGGTGACAAGTGAGATGGAGAATCTAGTTAGGTGGAAGAAGGCAACATACTTGAGGTTTAGGAAGCAAGGCTCAGATGGTTCTATTGAGGAATAGAGGTTAGCAAGAAAGGAGCTTAATAAATGATTCTCCACCTCATTTCCAGCCTTCACGACTCCATTTCTTTTCATAACTGTACTCACGGGTGCCATCCTATCAAGCAAGTATTTCATTTTAATTTGAATATTCTGCAAACTTTCTGGGTAACGTCATAAACCTTATTAAATCTTTTCCAGAATTTTAGAACATAATCTAACACGTTGACACACACTTTTGTGTTAGACCATTGTCCCCTGCGCAAGGTCAAAAGTCTTTTGGGCCTACGGCCGAAAATGAAATCAAATGGATTGAACCCCGGGATACTTGAATTAATATTCTAACAGTAAATAAGAGTACGGGAGCCCCCTTATCCCAGTTTTCTTTTTACTCCAATTTTTCACACAATATGTTTTAATCATAGTCTTAAGCGTGGAGCTGTACTGTTCCAAGTCTCCCGCGGACTCTGTGTGATATGCAGATGACCCAGTGTGCTTAGCTCCCAGTTCTGCAAACATCCCCAGGAATGTTCTCGAAGTGAAGTTACTATGCTGCTCAAATTCAATTCCTTTGGACAGACCTACCAGTGTGAAAACCTTACAGAGTGCTTTTACCACAGTCTAGGCCTTCATGTTTCCGAGAGGCACGGCTTCAGGGAATCTAGACACAGCACACATAACAGTTAGCACTTGCTGATGGCCAGATGCAGTCGTTGACAATGGGCCAACACACTCCACCACGTCCCTAGAAAAAGGTTCAATAAATGTAGGTTTTAGGTATCGGTTTAAGTGTTGTTATTTGAATAACGTGACTATGGTTCCCCCGACCTGGCAGGTATAGAAAGTTCTGCAAAAACTCACAGCACACTTTCTTAAAGTAGGCCAGTAGAATTCCTACATAATCCTGTTTACTGTCTTTCTCACTCCAAAATGTCCACCTGAAGGCATACGATGGGCGAGCTTTAAAATTTCAGCCCTGTAAACCTTTGGAACTACTACCCGATGCACAATAGCCCAATCCTCACTTGCTGGTCCCCACTTCCTCATTAACGCCCCATCTTTGAGGCAATATTCCACTGAATCTCTCTGAACCTTCTGTTCTGTGAGAGCTGTCTCCTTTAAAACTACCATTTGAAAATCTTTATTCTGTTCCTCCATAAATTCCTTCCTCGATTAGGACAAGCCTTTCTCATCAGCCTTACTCTCATCAGCTTTACTACCCTCTAAGTCCCGCTGGAATGCGGAAGGTAGAAAAGTCTGTGACACATCATCGTACTTTACACCCCTGGTGTTGCTATCATGGGCCTCAGCAGACTTTCTAAACATGCTTTGAGTTACCACACGGGCAGGGTAAACATCAGTCCCTCTGTCTGGATCATTAGCAGCAGCTTGATCATTAGTTGAACTGTTAAATCAACCTTGTCTTGGAGAGCTGTCAACTTCCCCCCACTCTTTACTAAACTTTGCACGATCACCAGACTTATAACTACCATGTTTATGTTATGGAAGAGAGCAAATAATCCATCTATCTTATTCCTACGACTTTTCTTCATACCTGTCTCCATAGCAACATCTACCGATTGTTCCTCCTCGTCACAAAAACACTTCAAAATGTGTCTTTCCACACCCCAAACTTGAACAACATCATAACCTTGAAGGTGTTTACCTCCAAAGGTCGAAACAAAATTCAACAGAGTGGCACATACTTCCTCAGCAGGCCTTTGTCCTGCAAGCAGGGTCAAAGTTCGCAAAACCAATCCAAACCTCAGGAGTGGTTCATTTAAAAGTCCAGGAACAAAACTTTTACCAATATTTTCAGTAACATTGACTTCACCAATTTTTATCTCATTACTATGTTTTGTCATTACTATGTCAATTGTCCTCCCTCCTCACCACCCCAGCATATACATCAGAGACAGGAGAGGTCCCAGTGTATTACCATGGAAACAGATCACGTCACTGGAGTAGAGCAGGGGAAAACAGTCACAGAATGCGGAGTGAAGTGTCACAGTTACAGAGAAAGTGCAGTTCATGCAGTTAATAAGGCGCAAGGGCGACGGCTCGGTAAACGTTGTGGTGAAGAGTACATCTTATCGGAATAGTGGACTGTTCAATTGTCTGATAAAATGGAGCAACTCCTGCTCCATTTTAGTTTTTCCAGCTAAAACTGAAGCTAAGCCTCAGTAAGTACTTTACCTTCAGCAAACATTTTCAACACATCCTCAGTAAATTGCTTCGTCGAAATATAATATACAACAATTTATCTTTGAATTTCTACCTTAGTCATACCCCTCTTTACTGTCTTAAGTTCCAATTCCTCAACAATTGTCCGCAGCTCATCCTTTTACAGTTCTCTTCAAAACCACAGGGTTTGCCGATGCCAGGTATTTCCTAACATCCAGTTCTGCTCTTTTTCCACACGACCAAATCAAAAGGGATTTTCTCCAATCAATTTAAACAAGCCCCGCAACCAATTTGTTCATGTCCCGGACGCAGGCCCAATTTTGACACATAGCCCGTGACCGGTTAAATAACCAGCAGGAATGGAAAACACTTTGGGGTCCTGCATTGCTATAAACTAATGGTATTTATTAGTACGACGCAATACAGTCATGTAAATGCAGATATATCAAACAGGTATATGGAAGGCTGAGATAACAGACCTGCCCCTCCTGCACCCAAATCTTACAAATGGCTGGAAGATCGAGCTTCCAGACGTTGAGCCCTGCCCTGAGCTCATCTGCCTTTCGTGCTATACTTCTTGTATTGAAATGTACGCGGCGCAGAACTCGAATACTAGCAGGCCCAACTTCTTGCTTCCTGACTTTGTTAAGTTCTTACCAACAACTGTCCCATCTGATTCCGCTATCTGTTATGCCATTCTGGTTTTCATCCCCTGCAACTCCACACTGAGAGAGTGTTTGCTGGATCAGGAAATGATAGAGCTGCATAACGCGGGGGTAGTGTGTCGCGGGCTCCAGACCTGAGTCTGTGCTGCCCCCCAGAGTTCGTTCGGCAGAAGACAAGCTCTTTTGTGTCAATTGTCGATTTCGGAGGCATTCAAAGTACGTAGGATCGCACTGTTTTTTTTTCTATATTATTTGTGCTTTGTGTCGTGTGCGACTCTTGGTATTGTGTTTTGCAGCTTGGTCCTGGGTGTATTCATGGTTATGCATGTATGACGAAATTACAATTAAACATAAACTGAATTGAATGAAACCGTCTCGTCCTGTAGAGGTCGCTCCTTCCAGTGCGGAGAGCCCAATGATCCACGTATCTGAAGCCCTCGTTCCGATACCAACTCTTTAGCCTCATGTTAATTTGATTTTCTTTCTAGTTCTGCAACACCTGCACATGCACAACTTTACAGAACTGCCTCCCTCTTCCTACCGATATTACTGGTACCAATAACGACCACTTACCAGCGAGTAATCTCGTTGTCGTTTACAGAACCACTTTTCTGTTCCTGCAACAAAGAAAACCCTATCGCTGCAGCTTGTCACCTTTCCATCATCTCACCCCCTATTCCCTACTGAGCGACAGAACCACACTCAGTGCCGGAGACACCAATCCCCAGCACTCAGCCGTTCTGATAGTCTTGAACTGTGTGCCGGACTCGGCGATTATGCGTGTGTTTGTGTTCCGATGATGTGCAGGGAAGAGGAGAGAATTGAAAAACGGGCAGGATGGTGTTGATGGGAGCAGGGACGTAGCGGTGAGACAGCAATCACTGGGAGAATGTTGTATCGAAACAAACGAGCGACCTGTCCACACCGATCAGTGAAGAGGCACAGAACCGAGAGATCGATATGCGGAGCTGGGGTCGGGTAGGGTGGGGGTGTTTGACGTCACCTGCCCCACTTCCTTCCCACAATCATACGTACACAGAGAGGGAGCAGTGTGGAAGACGGAGAGGGTTGATGGACCCCTGTATGGCTGTAGGGAATGCAGTGGGTCAGGGAGACGGGGAAAATACGTTTGGGAAGGACACGATAACGTAGACAACGAGGGGTGTAGGGGACGAATCGCTGATGGAGACGGGTTTTATAGAAGAGGAATTTGGTGACGGAAACGGGGCGGGGTTTAGGGGATGACGTAGCTGCCGGTGACGAGGTTGGCCGCTGGGGGAAGGATGATTGACGACAAGGGGAGTTGTCGGGGATGAAGAGGCCGATGGAGACAGGGAAGGGTGCAGTGACTCCTGGTGGTGACAGAGACTGGCGGTGTGGAGAAGAGCGAGGGTGTCATGGAGACGGGCAAGGGTGAGGGGAAGGGATAGGTTGACTAGACCGGGGAGTTGTGAAGAGAGAGATGGATTTATAGGGCGAGTGTAGGGGATAAAGCAGTGTCTGACATGGGTAGCGGTGCAGAGGAGGGAGCGAGTCACGGAGATGGGGAGAATTTTACGGCAGGGATGGGGTGTCGTAAAACGTTTAAGGTGTCGGCGAGGGAGGAGATGGCGGAGACGTGGAGGGGTGCAGCTGCTTTTGTACGCTAGTTGGGATTTCACCTTGCATTTGAACAAGATGTCGGAGAGGGGCATATTGTTCCGCCCTGCTTGCCTACTTCTCTTTTTTGACCTCTGTCTTGAAGGCTGAATTTTCCTTCAGGCGGGTGAACCCTCGCGAGGCATCGGGTTCCGATGGTGTACCCGGTAGGGCACTGAAAAACTTTGTTGACCAACAGGCTGGATTGTCCAAAGAGTCAGTAGTGAGGAAGGCGGCACCCATCACAGAGGCCACTCACCCCAGGACAAGCTCCCCGTTCATTTCTACCAACGGGGAAGAGGCACAGGAGTCTGAAAACTCAAAGATTCAGGAACACCTCCTTCTCCTCCGCCATCATATTTTTGTATGAATGAGCACCAACTCGACATTTTAGCGTTTTGTGTTATCATTGCGCATTTTACATATTTGCTCCCCACTGTTGGTTCAAAAGGTCAAATCTCAGGTGGTAGAAGTCACAGCTTACAAAGCAGACGCTGATTCAGTGGAAAACACGAGGGACTGAGTTCTGGTGCGACAGAAAGCGAATACATGCACTCTGTTTCCACGGGGCTGGCGTCTAGAGAAGACTGAGTTGAGAGTAGCTGAAAGGAGAAGAGGTAGTGGGAGTGGGGGTAGATGCATGAACGGGTGGGTTGGGGAGAGAGGGGTGGAGAGGGAGTAGGGAAACGGGGGGCAGAGATTGTGAAGAGAAGGGAGAAGAGCTGGGGAGAACGGAGGCAAGAGAGCGAGGAGAAGGAAAATGGGGATGTAGTAGATGATGTGGGAGGGGATCAGGATGAGAGAGAGCGAGTGTTTAGATGGACAACGGTAAAGAGAAGGCGGAATAGAGAGTAAGAGTGCGATAGAAAGAAATAAGAGAATAGCGTGGAGCGAGGGACAGAGGGGATGCAGTACTGAGAGTTGGGAAGAAAGATGGGGGAAAAAGTGGGTGTTGTCATTTGATTGAAGTCGGCCCCTTGGTCTGTGGTCAGAGATCCTGCATCTTTTCAAAAATATCCGAGTACAAAGGTGCAGGCTTCTCACAGATGAAACGGTGCTGATCGTTACTGCGACTCTGAAGCTATCCGGACTTACATTCACTGCATTCGAACTTCCCAGAGTTCATTTTGTACAGGACATCAGAGGCCACTTTCCTGTCAATGAGGGGTAAGCAACTTCATAAGGGACAACCCTGTGTCAGTCCCCAAAATCACTGACACGCTCCCTTACCATTGACCTGTGGCAGGCCCCAAAACCTCCCACTAGCCCAACGTCCCAGCACAGTCCTGTGTCAGTCTCCAGAAAACTCTCACTGACCCACTCTCTCCTTGCAGCCCACAACGCCCCAGCACAGTCCTGTGTCAGTCTCCAGAATACTCCCACTGACCCAATTTCTCCTTGCATCCCTGCATCAGTCCCCAAATTAATCCCTTGTACCACCCTCTTCGCACCAACCTATTATTCAGACAATAGAATAATCACAGTACCCCACTTTCTTTCCACAGTCCCCTGCCATTCCCCAGAATACCCCCATAGCGGCACTATCTCCCCAAGGCCCCATGTCAGTCGCCAAAATACTCCCACTGTTTCACTGTCTGAACAGGCCTGATTTATACCCTAAAATACTCACACCCGCCACTCTCACCCCACAGATCACTGTAAATCCGCAATGTACACCTACTGCCTCACTCTCTCCGCTCAGTCCCGCGTCGGGCCCCAAAATATTCGCACTTCCCACTCTCACCCCACAGCCTCGTTCCAGTCCCCGAAATAATCCCACTGCCCAGCCATCTCCCTACAGACCTGTCAGAAACCAAAACACTCCCACTTCCTACCTTTATCCCACAGACCTCTGTCAATGCCCAAATTATTCCCACCGATACATTCCCTCTCCGCAAATCTGTGTCAATCCCCAAATAATTCCCATTTCCTCACTCTCTCCCGTAACCTGTGTCAGTTCCCAAAAGTGCCACACAGCTCCACTCTCTACCCACGGCCCCGTGTCCGTCCCCAAAATAATCTCACATTCAACCTTCTCCCTATAGATCTGTGTCATCACCAGCACACTTTCACTTCCCACTCTCTTCCCAGACACATGTCACTACCCACATTTAATCAACCGCATACTCTCCACCAACAGCCCGTGTCGGTTGCCAAATTAATCCAATGTCCAACACTCTTCCCATAGAAATGTTTTCTCCAAATTAGTCCCAGTGCTTCACTCTCTCCACATGTTGTCGCAGTGACACATTTCCTCCCCACAGTCCTGTGTGAGTCCCTAAACAAATTTAACTGTCCCACTCTCTCTCCCCGCACTCCTTGCTCTGTCCCGCAAATCCTCCCAATTTCCCCACTCTCCCCACAAAACTTGTCAGTCCTCAAAATAATCCCCCTGCTCACTCCCTCTCGCAACAGGTATCAGTCTCTAAATTAATCCCACTGTACGCAACGTTCCTACATCCTGCGCCAGTCCCCAAAGTAAACTCATTGCCTATTCCCTTCTTGCAGCCTTTATCAATCCCCAAACTAATCCCCCAACCGATTCTCTCCTCAAAAACTTTCATGACCCCAAATCTCACCCGGTCTTCTATTTTCCAATCCATGCCACCCCGTCCCATCACACACTCACTGGGCCAGAAACAGTGCAAAACTCCCTGTACAGCCTCCCATTCCACAGTCCTAGGGTCAGAGAGAGACAGAGAGTGAACCTCCTCCACACAGACGTATCATTCATTCCCGGGGTCAAAAACACAGTGAAGCTCTTTCCACACCGTTCCATCACGCACTCGCGGGGCCAGGCACAGAGCGAAACTCCCTCCACACCCTCCCATTACACACTCCCGGGGTCAGACACAGAGTGAACCTCCCTCCACACCGTCCCATCACACACTCCCGGGTCAGACACAGAGTGAAGCTCCCCCCGCACCGTCCCATCACACACTCCCGGGTCAGACACAAAGTGAAGCTCCCTCCGCACCGTCCCATCACACACTCCCGGGTCAGACACAGAGTGAAGCACTTTCCACATCGTCCCATCACACACTCGCTGTTCAGACATTATGTGTAGTTCCTCTTCACCTATTAATTACAATACAATATTAATTCAGGGGTGTAATTGTAAGTTTAATAAGGAACTGCGCGGCCACATTTGGAGAGTTGTGAGCAGGTTGGGATCAAAGTATGTGTGAATATTGTAAAGGAGGTTCACTAAAATGATTCCAGGATTGAATGGATGGTCATATGAAGACCGTTTGAAGACTCTGGTCAGTACCGCTGGAATTCAAAATAAAGAGGGGTGACCTTTTGGAAAGTTTTCGGATGGTGAAAGGTCATGACAGAGTTGGTGAGAAGAGAATGTTTCCTAATTTAGGGGAGTCTAGGATCAGAGGCACAGCCTGAAAGAGAGGCTTGATTTATAAAGGCGACGAGGAGGTATTTTCTTCGCCAGAGCTTGGTGAATCTGCGGAATTCCTAGCTACAGGCAGACGTGAGGATCATCCATTCGGTGCATTTATATAACCATATAACCATATAACAATTACAGCACGCAAACAGACCATCTGGGCCCTTCGAGTCCGTACCGAACTCTTACACTCACCTCGTCCCACTGACCTGCAGTCAGCCCATAACCCGCCATTCCTTTCCTGTCCATATCGCTGTCCAATGTAACTTTAAACCACAACATCGAACCTGCTTCAACCACTTCTGCTGGAAGCTCGTTCCACACAGCTACCACGGTCTGAGTAAAGAAGCCCCCATTTATGTTACCCCTAAACGTTTGCCCTTTAATTCACAACTCATGTCCTCTTGTTTGAATCTCTCCCACTATCAATGGAAAAAGCCTATCTACGTCAACTCTATCTAACCCCCTCAAAATTTTAAAAACCTCTATCAAGTCTCCCTCAGCCTTCTACGTTCCAAAGAATAAAGACCCACTTTGTTCAACCTTTCTCTGTAACTTAGGTGACGAAAGCCAGGTAACATTCTGGTTAATGTTAATTTAATAAAATTCACTTAATTTACTCTAGTAAATTTAAGACAGTTTGAATAATTATTCATGATTGAAGGCATGAAGGTATGCCGGCAGACGGCGGGAGATGGAGCTGAGAGGACAATCGAACAGAGATAAAATGGCCAGCAGACTCGATGGCGTAATTATGCTCTTATGTCGTATGGTTTTAATTGAGGTTCCTCTGTTACTGGTTGACAGCAACTCAGTGGATCTACAGTGGCCCAACACATTCATGCAAACACAAAGATGGTGCCATGTGCCCGACTGACTAGGACAGGTGTCCACGTTTCCGCAAGTCCATTTCCCGGAGTACAGTTAACTGTCACTTTTCTTTTCAGATTCAGAGATATAATTGTTCAATGCCACATTCCTTCATGGAAAGTCTACCGTTAAAGGACTCCAGCTGAGCACTCAGTGCTCAACCGTAAGAGTTCCGTCTCCAGTAAAAGTGCGTGTGATGTCGTCATTGGTTAGAGTTAGTGCCGTCTTGTTTACTTCGAGTCTGATCTCAATCAATTCTAGACATTGCTCTGCATTTGGGTTCAAAGACATCCATAGCTCTCTCCTACAGAAGGGGTCACAGATTTAGGAGATTGAGGAGGTGTGCTCTCTCAGTGAAGATGAGGAAAGTTCTATGGATGTTCGGTGGAGAACATTCTGACAAGCCGCATCGCCTCCTGGAGTGGATGCTGCAACGTACAGAATAATAACAGGATACAGAGGGTTCCATCCTCAGCCACCACTCTGACGTCACATCCCTCCCTACCATCGAGGACATTTTCGAGAGGCGATGCCTCGAGAAGGCGCCGTCCATCACTGAGGACCCTCCCCACTCGGGGAAACTGTCTGCTCGTTTCTACAGTCACCGAGGGGTCGCATGAGTCTAAACACCCACACACAACGATTCAGGAACCAGCTTCTGCCCCTGCGCCGTCCCATCTTTGAACGCTCGGACACTAACACGACATTTTTGCTGGGTTTATTAATATTTGTAATTTACATTAATTGGACATGTTTGTGGGATACTGACGCTGCAAAAGAACATATTTCTGGCTCTAAATATTTCAGATAATAAATCAAATTGCGATTCCGGTGGAAAACATCCGACACGAGTAGACAGGACACTTGGCACGCTGGTCTTCGCCAGTCAAAACAAAAACAGTGAAATGGATAGAGTGTACAGGGAGTTCTACGAGGATATTGCCGGGACTTGAACGACTGAGTTCTGGAGAGAGTTCGGGAACGCTGGGACTTTATTCGGTGGAGCGTAGTTGTAAATTTACAATGTTCTATAAACACAAGAGGGGCACAGACAGAGGGAATACGCATAGACTTTTTCGCGGGGTTCGGTTATGGAGAACCAGACGGCACAGGATTGAGGTGAGTGTGGGTGCTAAGGAGAATGAGAGAGAGATCAGAGGGAACGGGGAGAGGAGGGAGAGAGTGCCATACGTGGGGGGTGGGTGGAGGTGAAGAGAGGTGAAAGAAGTTGTCAGAAGGGGCAGAGAAAAAGCGGGCGGGGAAAGCTCGGGGAAATAAGGGGAGGTGAGGGGTAGAGAGAAAGGTGGAGCAAGCGTGGAAGAACCGGACGGGGAAAATGGCGAGAAAGAAGGGGATAGACTGCGAGAGAGGTTTGACGGTGTTTCGCGGGGAGAATATGATGGCGACAAGATGAGGTGTATGAGGAGGAGGGAGAGGCAGAGAATGTGAGGAGGGAATTTGAAAGGATCACGGAGTGAAAGTGAAGAGGAGAGAAGGACGAGAATTTGGGGTTAATCACTTGATTCACGACGCCTCCAGTGGCTGTCGACAGAGACCCTGGATCTTTTCAGGAATATCCGGGAACAAAGGTGCCGACTTCTTGCAGATGAAACGCCGATCTCGATCGCAACGGTTATTCCATCCGTTTGTTTTGCACTGACTGCAGGCGGGCGTTGCAGATTGTACCTTGTACAGGAGACCCCAGTCAACATACCTACCCAAGAGTGTTAAACAATTTCAATAGAGACAAAGCAGCCCCAGCAGAGAACCCGAGCCGAGACTGTTCACAAGCTAATCCCATGAAATCGCTCCCTCCTAACAGCCTGAGTCAGTACGCAAAATCATCCCATTCATACACTCTCTTCGTATAGCCCCGTGCCAGTACCCAGACAGATACCACGGTCCCAATGTCTCCCCACGGCCCTGTGTCAGTCCCCAAACTAATCGTACTGACCCAACGATACCCTAGAGCCACGTGTCTCCCCAAACTAATCCCACAGAACCGCTTTCTCACCACAGTCCTCTGTCAGTCCCCATACGAATCGAACAGGCCCACCCTCTCCCCTCAGATCTGTTTCAGTCCCCAAACAAACCCCACTGTCCCACCGTCTCCCCACACACTAATGGCTGTCCTGAAATCAATGCAACTGGTCCACACTTTTCCCTCAGCCCTGTGTCGGTCCAAGATCAATCCCGTTGCCCCTCCCTCTACCCAGACTTCGTGTCAGTTACCTAACATACCCCACTGCACTGCGATCTCTCCATAGTCTCTGGTCCGCCTCCAAACTTCCACTGGCACCCTCCCTCCCACATCCGTGCGTCAGTTCGCAAACTAATCCATTAACCCACTGTGTGTCCACCGCCCTGTATCGGACTCCAAACTAATCCAGTTGCCCTACCTTCGCCCCTCAGATCTATGCTATTCATCAAACAAATCCTGCTTTTGCTGCCTCTCCTCACAGCCCGGCAACTATCTCCAAAATAATCCTACAATAATCCGACATGCGTCAGTATAGAAATAATCCCTATGTGCTGAACTCTCCCCACTGCCCTCTGGCTGTTTCCGAAGTATTCCCACTGCCCTGTCATTCTCGGACAGACAGATGTCGGCCCCAGATTGTACCCTTTCTACCACACTCTCCAGAAAACCTCGTACAGTCTTATCGTAAACTAATCTCATTTTCTCCCGTCAGGATTATGTCAATGTCCAACTCTCACCCCACAGATCAGTCCAAATCTCACCCTTCTTCGCATTTTCCAATCCAGTATGCACGGTCCCGATGCACAAGTTTGTGCGTTACAAAGCTCTGGAACATTAAATTTATTTGATTAATGCCAAGAATCGAAAACAATGTACAGAGCTTCTCTCAACAGGAATCTGTGATGGGATGTTGCGGACCTGCCTCTGTCTCTGACCCCGGGTGTGTGCGCTGAACGGTGTGGAGGGAGATTCACTCTGTGTCTGACCCCGGGTGTGTGTGATGGGACGGTGTGGAGGGAGATTCACTCTGTGTCTGACCCCGGGAGTGCTTGATGGGACGGTGTGGAGGGAGCTTCACTCTGTGTCCGAGCCTGGGAGTGTGTGATGGGACCGTGGGGAAGGGGGTTCACTCTGTTTCAAATCCCGGGAGTGTATGATGGAATGGTGTGTAGAGAGTTTCACTCTGTGTCTGACCTCTGGTGTGTGTGATGGTACGGTGTGGAGGGAGATTCAATCTATGTCTGACCCTGGAAGTGTGCGATGGCACGGTGTGAAGGGACATAACTGTTTGTCTGACCCCGGAAGTGTGTGATGGTATGGTGTGGAGGGAACTTCACCCTGCATCAGACCTCGTGATGCACTTGGAGTGTATTTTGAGTTTTCACTCTGTCTCTGACACCGGGCGTGTGGGATGGGACGGAGTGGAGGTAGCTTCACTCTGTGCCTGACTCCAGGAGTGCGAAATGGGGCTGTGTGGAGGGAGCATCACTATCTGTCCGACTCCGGGAGTGTGTGATGGGACTGTATTCTGGGTGTTCACCCTCTGTCTGATCTCGCGGGTGTGTGATGATTCCTGTGTTACGGTGGGACCTTCTCTTGCTGTGATACATACCGCTTCATCCCTTGAATCGATTTCCAGCAGCCTTGAATCAAGGTTTGAACATTCTTGCATCGCTTCGTGGAAAGATGTTTCAATCGTGGATACGTAATAACACCGGTCTGTATTTGTGATCCATTTCTCGGAACACGGTTGCCCTTGAAATCAGGAACAAGAAAGAGTGAAAAACAGAGTGAATCATCCTTCCTACTTTCCCATCACACACACGAGGGCTTGACACACAGAGCGAATTTCCCTTCTCGCGTCACACACACCCGATGTCAGACACATCCCCACACCGTCCCATCGCACATTAGCAGGATCACAGAGTGAATTTCCCTCCACATTATCCATCACACACTCCCGAGGTCAGACACGGAGTGAATCTCTTACACACTGGCCCAACGCACACACGCCGCAAAGACACAGAATGAAGTTTCCTCCACAACGTCCCATCACAAATTCACAGGATCAGGCACCGAGTGAAGTTCAATCCACATCATCCATCACAGACTCTCCGGTTAACCACAGATTGAGCTACCTCTACCCCCTCCCTGATACAATCACGGAGTCAGAGACAAAGTGATGCTTGTTCCACACCGTCCCATCACAGACTCGGGATGTCAGACACAGAATGATGCTCCCTCCACACCGTACCATAATAGACTCCACAGCGCCTCATCACACAGCCTCTCCGTCAGACCCAGAGTGAAGTTCCCTCCACACACTCCCACAGCAATGGTGTCAAGCACAGAGTGATGATCCCTCGAAGCGTCATATCGGACACATTCACCGGGTCAGAGGCGCAGTGTCCTATCTAGACACTCACGGAATCAGATAGTGACTGATGTTCTCGTCCCACCACACGTTCCCGGGGTCAGATACATAGTGAAGCTCCCACCACACCCTCCCTTCACAGCGCACACTCCCGGGGTCAGGCGTGGAGGGATGCTTCACCTCTGCTACTCGTCGGAAATTGGCAAATTTCACCCTTCGTCCATTCGAAAGGTCTGAGCTCGTTTCGAAGATGGAGGGGCTGTTTTTGAGGACAAAAAAAAAATCTGGAGATATTCGTAGTTGGAGAGATTCAGCTCATAAACCTGTTGTCGATATTTGGTCTGTGTCCTGATCATCTCCAAATACTGTTCCCAAAGCAGCTGGTATTTTATGTCAGAGGTGATCTGAGACGGACGAATCTGTGATACTGAGAGAGATGGTGAAGGATATTTTGCGTTTATAGTGCGGTGTGACACAGCGTTACGGTGCTGGGCGGTTCTCGGTAATCGGTGTGTTAGTGTCACCTTGTGGTGCGATGAGATTCATACTGAGGAGCGTGTAGCTGTCACGGTGCGCTGTGCTGCGGTGGACGTTGAGAAGCGTGCAGTTGTCACGGTGCGCTGCCGTGCAGTGCACATTGAGGAGCGTGCAGTGTCACGGTGACGAGAATTACAGTGAGAGGCGTGCTTTTGTTACGGTACAGATCATGTGTGGAATGCTGAGGGCCCTGTCAGTGTCAGGAGAGAGGGGCGTGTTGATGACAAGGGGACGGGTGTATTGGTGTCACAGTGAGGGCAACTTTGCCACCGTGAGGTGACTGTCTGTGTCAAGCTGACAAGTATATCAGTGTCCCGCGAGGTTTTCATAGAAACATAGAAGCATAGAAAATAGGTGCAGGAGTAGGCCATTCGGCCCTTCGAGCCTGCACCGCCATATATTATGATCATGGCTGATCATCCAACTCAGAACCCTGCACGAGCCTTCCCTCCATACCCACTGATCCCCGTAGCCACAAGGGCCATATCTAACTCCCTCTTAAATATAGCCAATGAACTGGCCTCAACTGTTTCCTGTGGCAGAGAATTCTCTGTGTGAAGAAGTTTTTCCTAATCTCGGTCCTAAAAGGCTTCCCCTTTATCCTCAAACTGTGACCCCTCGTTCTGGACTTCCCCAACATCGGGAACAATCTTCCTGCATCTAGCCTGCCCAATCCCTTTAGGATTTTATACTTTTCAATCAGATCCCCCCTCAATCTTCTAAATTCCAATGAGTACAAGCCTCGTTCATCCAGTCTTTCTTCGTATGAAAGTCCTGCCATCCCAGGAATCAATCTGGTGAACCTTCTTTGTACTCCCTCTATGGCAAAGGTGTCTTTCCTCAGATTAGGGGACCAAAACTGCACACAATAATCCAAGTGTGGTCTCACCAAGGCCTTGTACAACTGCAGTAGTACCTCCCTGCTCCTGTATTCGAATCATCTCGCTATAAATGCCAGCATACCATTCGCCTTTTTCACCGCCTGCTGTACCTGCATGCCCACTTTCAATGACTGGTGTATAATGACACCCAGGTCTCGTTGCACCTCCCCTTTTCCTAATCGGTCACCATAAAGATAATAATCTGTTTTCCTAGTTTTGCCACCAAAGTGGATAACTTCACATTTATCCGCATTAAATTACATCTGCCATGAATTTGCCCACTCACCCAACCTATCCAATTCACCCTGCATCCTCTTAGCATCCTCCTCACAGCTAACACTGCCGCCCAGCTTCGTGTCATCCGCAAACTTGGAGATGCTACATTTAATTCCCTCATCCAAGTCATTAATATATATTGTAAACAACTGGAGTCCCAGCACTGAGCCTTGCGGTACCCCACTAGTCACTGCCTGCCATTCTGAAAAGGTCTCGTTTATTCCCACTCTTTGCTTCCTGTCTGCTAACCAATTCTCTATCCACATCAATACCTTACCCCCAATACCGTGTGCTTTAAGTTTGCACACTAATCTCCTGTGTGGGACCTTGTCAAAAACCTTTTGAAAATCCAAATGTACCACATCCACTGGTTCTCCCCTATCCACTCTATTAGTTACATCCTCAAAAAATTCTATGAGATTCGTCAGACATGATTTTCCTTCCACAAATCCATGCTGACTCTGTCCGATGATTTCACCGCTTTCCAAATGTGCTGTTATCACATCTTTGATAACTGACTCCAGCAGTTTCCTCACCACTGACGTTAGACTAACCGGTCTATAATTCCCCGGTTTCTCTCTCCCTCCTTTTTTAAAAAGTGCATGTAAAAGTTACATTAGCCACCCTCCAATCCTCAGGAACTAGTCCAGAATCTAACGAGTTTTGAAAAAGTATCACTAATGCATCCACTATTTCTTGGGCTACTTCCTTAAGTGCTCTGGGATGCAGACCATCTGGCCCTGGGGATTTATCTGCCTTCAATTCCTTCAATTTACCTAACACCACTTCCCTACTAACAAGTATTTCGCTCAGTTCCTCCATCTCACTGGACCCTTTGTCCCCTACTATTTCTGGAAGATTATTTATGTCCTCTTTAGTGAAGACAGAACCAAAATAATTATTCAATTGATCTGCCATGTCCTTGCTCCCCATAATCAATTCACCTGTTTCTGTCTGCAGGGGACCTACATTTGTCTTTACCAGTCTTTTCCTTTTTACATATCTATAAAAGCTTTTACAGTCAGTTTTTATGTTCCCTGCCAGTTTTCTCTCATAATCTTTTTTCCCCTTCCTAATTAAGCCCTTTGTCCTCCTCTGCTTAACTCTGAGTTTCTCCCAGTCCTCAGGTGAGCCACTTTTTCTGGCTAATTTGTATGCTTCTTCTTTGGAATTGATACTATCCCTAATTTCTCTTGTCAGCCACGGGTGCACTACCTTCCTTGATTTATTCTTTTGCCAAACTGGGATGAACAATTGTTGTAGTTCATGCATGCAATTCTTAAATGCTTACCATTGCATATCCACTGCCAATCCTTTAATTGTCATTTGTCAGTCTATCTTAGCTAATTCACGTCTCATACCTTCAAAGTTACCCCTCTTTAAGTTCAGAACTTTTGTTTCTGAATTAACTATGTCACTCTCCATGTTAATGAAGAATTCCACCATATTATGGTCACTCTTACCCAAGGGGCCTCTCACGACAAGATTGCTAATTAACCCTTCCTCATTGCTGAAAACCCAGTCCAGAATAGCCTGCTCTCTAGTTGGTTCCTCGACATGTTGGTTCAAAAAACCATCCCGCATACATTCCAAGAAATTCTCTTCCTCAGCACCTTTACCAATTTGATTCACCCAATCTACATGTAGATTGAAGTCACCCATTATAACTGCTGTTCCTTTATTGCACACATTTCTAATTTCCTGTTTAATACCATCTCCGACCTCACTACTACTGTTAGGTGGCCTGTACACAACTCCCACCAGCGTTTTCTGCCCCTTAGTGTCATGCAGCTCTACCCATATCGATTCCACATCTTCCCGGCTTATGTCCTTCCTTTCTATTGCGTTAATCGCCTCTTTAACCAGCAACGCCACCCCACCTCCTTTTCTTTCATGTCTATCCTCCCTGAATATTGAATATCCCTGAACGTTGAGCCCCCATCCTTGGTCAGCCTGGAGCCACGTCTCTGTGATCCCAACTATATCATAATCATTAATAACAATCTGCACTTTCAATTCATCCACCTTGTTACGAATGCTCCTTGCATTGACACACAAAGCCTTCAGGCGCTCTTTTACAGCTCTCTTAGCCCTGATACATTTATGTTGAAAAGTGGCCCTTTTTGATGCTTGCCCTGGATTTGTCGGCCTGCCACTTTTACTTTTCTCCTTAGTACTTTTTGCTTCTACCCTCACTTTACACCCCTCTGTCTCTCTGCACGGGTTCCCATCCCCGTGTTGTGAACTAACCTCCTCTCGCCTAGCCTCTTTAATTTGATTCCCACCCCCCAACCATTCTCGTTTAAAGCCATCTCAGTGGCCCTCGCTAATCTCCCTGCCAGGATATTGGTCCCCCTAGGATAATTGGTGTTACGATGGGGGTTCCGTCAGTATCACGGTGATGACTGACTCCGTGACACAGTGATGGATATGACAGGGTTGCGGTGAGGTACGTGTCGTTGTCACTGTGATAGGTGGTTCTGTGTCTCCATGAGAGGTGTGCCGTGTCACTGTGAGGTTCACCTCGATGTCACGGTGAGGGATATGTCGCAATCACAGTGAGGGGTCTCTCGGTATCACGGTGAGTGGAGTGTCTGTGCCATCGTGTTTGGTGCGCTGGTGTCACAGATGAAGGTGTCGCCCCTAGGAGCGTAACAGTAACACGACCAGGGCCATGTCGATGTTACAGTGAGGGGTACACTGCTGCCATGTCTGTGTAACTGTGAGGGTCGTGTTCGTGTCACCGTTAGGAGCATTTCCAAGGGTTTAGATCGGGCAGAGTTTTTTTAGTGTGTCCAGGACGGATTACTGTCACAGTATGCTGACAGGCCGACCAGGGGGAATGCCATACTAGATCCATAACCAGGTAATGAACCGGGTCAGGTCACAGATCTCTCAGTGGGTGAGCATCTGGGGGACAGTGACCACCGCTCTGTGGCCTTTAGCATTATCATAGAAAAGGATAAAATCAGAGAGAACAAGAACATTTTTAATTGGGGAAAGGCAAATTATGAGGCAACTTGCGGGTATGAATTGGGATGATGTTTTTGCAGGGAAATGTACTATGGGCATGTGGTCGATGTTTAGAGATCTCTTGCGGGATGTTAGGGATAATTTTGTCCCGGTGAGGAAGATAAAGAATGGTAGGGTGAAGGAACCATGGGTGACAAGTGAGGTGGAAAATCTAGTCAGGTGGAAGAAGGCAGCATACATGAGGTTTAGGAAGCAAGGATCAGATGGATCTATTGAGGAATATAGGGAAGCAAGAAAGGAGCTTAATAAGGGGCTGAGAAGAGTAAGAACTGGACATGAGAAGGCCTTGGCGAGTAGGGTAAAGGAAAACCCCAAGGCATTTCTCAATTATGTGAAGATAAAAAAGATGACAGGAGTGGAGGGAGGACCGATTAATGATAAATGTGGGAAGATGTGCCTGGAGGCTGTGGAAGTGAGCGAGGTCCCAAATGAATACTTCTCCTCGGTATTCACCAACGAGAGGGAACTTGATGATGGTTAGGACAATATGACTGAGATTGATGTTCTGGAGCATGTTGATATTAAGGGAGAAGAGGTGTTGGAGTTGTTAAAATACATTAGGACAGATAAGTCCCCGGGGCTTGACGGAATATTCCATAGGCTGCTCCACGAGGCGAGAGAAGAGATTGCTGAGCTTCTGGCTGGGATATTTGTGTCCTCGTTGTCCACGAGAATGGTACTGGAGGACTGGAGGGAGGCGAATGTGGTCCCCTTGTTCAAAAAAGGTAGTAGGGATAGTCCGTGTAATTATAGACCGGTGAGCCTTACGTCTGTGGTGGGAAAGCTGTTGGAAAAGATTCTTAGAGAGAGGATCGATAGGCATTTAGAGAATCATGGTCTGATCAGGAACAGTCAGCATGGCTTTGTGAAGGGCAGATCGTGTCTAACAAGCCTGATAGATTTCTTTGAGGAGGTAACCAGGCAAATGGATGAGGATAGTGCAGTGGATGCGATCTATATGGATTTTAGTAAGGAATTTGACAAGGTTCCACACGGTAGGTTTATTCTGAAAGTCAGAAGGCATGGGGTCCAGGGAAGTTTGGCCAGGTGAATTCAGAATTGGCTTACCTGCAGAAGGCAGAAGGTGGTGGTGGAGGGAGTACATTCATATTGGAGGATTGTGACTACTGGTATCCCACAACGATCCGTTCTGGGACCTCTACTTTTCGTGATTTTTATTAACGACCTGGATATGGGGGTAGAAGGGTGGGTTGGGAAGTTTGCAGATGACACAAAGGTTGGTGGTGTTGTAGATAGTGTAGAGGATTGTCAAAGATTGCAGAGAGACAGTGACAGGATGCAGAAGTGGGCTGAGAAGTGGCAGATGCAGTTCAACCCGGAGAAGTGTGAGGTGGTACACTTTGGAAGGACAAACTCCAAGGCAGAGTATAAAGTAAATGGTAGGATACTTGGTAGTGTGGAGGAGCAGAGGGATCTCGGGGTACATGTCCACAGATCCCTGAAAGCTGCCTCACAGGTGGATAGGGTAGTTAAGAAATCCTTATGGGGTGTTAGCTTTCCTAAGTCGAGGGATAAAGTTTAGGCGTCTCGATGTACTGATGCAGTTCTATAAAACACACGTTAGGCCACACTTGAACTATTGTGTCCAGTTCTGATGACCTCACTATAGGAAGGATGTGGAAGCATTGGAAAGGGTACAGAGGAGATTTACCAGAATGCTGCCTGGTTTAGAAAGTATGCATTATGATCAGAGAATAAAGGAGCTTGGGCTTTACTCTTTGGTGAGAAAGAGGATGAGAGGAGACATGATAGAGGTGTACAAGATAATAAAAGGAATAGGTAGAGTGGATAGCTAACGCCTCTTCCCCAGGGCACCACTGCTCAATACAAGAGGACATAGCTTTAAGGTAAGGGGTGGGATTTTCAAGGGGGATATTAGAGGAAAGTTTTTTTTTTAATCAGAGAGTCAGTGGTGTGGGCAGTTACACTAGTGAAGTTTAAGAGGCTAGTAGACAGGTATATGAAGGAACTTAAGTTGGGGGCTTATATGGGAGCCAGGGTTTGAGGGTCGGCAAAACATTGTGGGCCGAAGGGCCTGTACTGTGCTATATTATTCTATGTTCTATTTCTGTGTAGTGTACAAACGTCTGTCGGTGCTATGGTGACAGGGTTGTTAGTGTTATGGTGAATGGCGAGTCGGTGTGAGAAGGAATTCGAAGAAGGAAGACTGAGAATCGGAGCGTGGGTGCGGGGGAAGCCATTTTTGAATTTTTCTTTTTTTTATTCTTTCGGAGTTCAGAGAGGCGGGACTGCGCAGGCGTGTGAGGTCGGGGACTGAAGCGCGGAAATTTTAAAAGGAACAGAGCCTCATACAGCGGGCAGCGTAGATTGCGGGCTGTGGGGTGAGCCGGGAGCAGAGTGGAGGCTTAAGGGCTTCGGCTCAACGGGCTCAGTAGGAAACTGGCGAGGCGAGGGAGGTTTGCTATTCATTTCTTGTTGTTTGCAGAGGGGCAGTATGAGTGTGAGGGCAGTTTGTTGTTCTCGGTGCCGGATTTGGGAGGCCCTGGAGTCTCCAAGCCTCCCGGACTTCCACATCTGCGCCAGGTGCGCCGAGATGCAGCTCCTAAGGGACCGCGTTAGGGAACTAGAGCTGCAGCTCGATGACCTTCGTCTGGTCAGGGAGAGTGAGGAGGTGATAGAGAGGAGTTACAGGCAGGTGGTCACACCGAGGCCACGGGAGGCAGACCAGTAGGTCACGGTTAGGAGGGGGAAGAGGAAGAGTCAGGTAATAGAGAGTACCCTGGTGGTTGTGCCTCTTGACAATAGGTACTCCTGTTTGAGTACAGTTGCGGGGGGGACGGCTTACCTGGGGGAAGCGACAGTGGCCGTGCGTCCGGCACAGAGTCCGGCCCTGTAGCTCAGAAGGGTAGGGAAAGGAAGAGGAGGACAGTTGTAATAGGGGACTCGATAGTAAGGGGGTCAGATAGGCGATTCTGTGGACGCAGTCCAGAGACCCGGATGGTAGTTTGCCTCCCTGGTGCCAGGGTTCGGGATATTTCTGATCGCGTCCAAGATATCCTGAAGTGGGAGGGTGGGGAGCCAGAGGTCGTGGTATATATAGGTACCAACGACATAGGTAGGAAAAGGGAAGAGGACCTGAAAGGAGAATATAGGTAGTTAGGAAGGGAGTTGAGAAAAAGGACCTCAAAGGCAGTAATCTTGGGATTACTGCCTGTGCCATGCAATAGTGAGAGTAGGAATGCAATGAAATGGTTGGTAAATGCATGGCTGAGGGATTGGATTAGGGCGCTGGGATTCAAGTTTTTGGATCATTGGGACCTGTTTTGGCGTTGGTATGACCTGTTCAAAAAGGACGGGTTGCACTTGAATCCTAGGAGGACCAATATACTGGCGGGGAAATTTGCGAGGTCTACTGAGGTGATTTAAACTAGAATGGTTGTGGGGTGGGAATCAAATTAAAGAGACTAGGAGGGAGGAGGTTAGTTCACAACAGGGGGATGGGAACAAGTGCAGAGAGACAGAGGGGTGTAAAATGAGGGTAGAAGCAAAAAGTAGTAAGGTGAAAATTAAAAGTGGCAGGCCGACAAATCCAGGGCAAAAATCAAAAAGGGCCATTTTTCCACATAACTTTATAGGGGCTAATAGTGTTGAAAAAGAGCGCCTGAAGGCGTTGTGTGTCAATGCAAGGAGTATTCGTAACAAGGTGGATGAATTAAAAGTGCAGATTGTTATTAATGAATATGATATAGTTGGGATCACAGAGACATGGCTCCAGGGTGACCAAGGATGGGAGCTCAACAGTCAGGGATATTCAATATTCAGGAAGGATAGACATGAAATAAAATGAGGTGGGGTACCAAAGCTGGTTAGAGAGGAGATTAACGCAATAGAAAGGAAGGACATTAGCCGGGAGGGTGTGGAATCGATATGGGTAGAGCTGCATAACACTAAGGGGCAGAAAACGCTGGTGGGAGTTGTGTACAGGCCACCTAACAGTAGTAGTGAGGTTGGGGATGACATTAAACAGGAAGTCAGAAATGCGTGCAATAAATGAACAGCAGTTATAATGGGTGACTTCAATGTGCATATAGATTGGGTGAAGCAAATTGGTAAGGGTGCTGAGGAAGAGGATTTTTTGGAATGTATACGGGATGTTTTTTTTGAACTATCATGTCGAGGAACCAACTACAGAACAGACTATTCTAGACTGGGTATTGAGCAGTGAGGAAGAATTAATTAGTAATCGATCGTGAGACGCCCCTTGGGTAAGAGTGGCCATAATATGGTAGAGTTCTTCATTTAGATGGAGAGTGACATAGTTAATTCAGAAATAAAAGGTTCTGAACTTAAAGAAGGGTAACTTTGAAGGTACGAGCCGTGAATTAGCTAAGGTAGACTGGCAAATGATACTTAAAGGGTTAACGGTGGATATGCAATGGCAAGCATTTAAAGATCGCATGGATGAACTACAACAATTGTTCATCCCAGTTTGGCAATAGAATAATTCAGGGAAGGCAGTTCACCCGTGGCTGACAAGGGAAATTAGGGATAGTATCAATTCCAAAGAAGGAATGTATACGGGAAGAAGATTATGAGAGAAAACTGGCAGGGAATATAAATACTGACTGTAAAAGCTTTTTAGAGATGTGTAAAGAAAACGGTTGGTTACGACAAATGTAGGTCCCTTACAGATAGAAACAGGTGAATTGATTCTGGGGAACAAGGACATGACAGAACAATTGAATAACTATTTTGGTTCTGTCTTCACTAAGGAGGACATAAATAATCTTACGGATATAGTAAGGGACAGAGGGTCTAGTGAGATGGAGGAACTGAGGGAAATGCATGTTAGTAGGGAAGTGGTACTAGGTAAATTTAGAGATTCAAGCAGACAAATACCCAGGGCCAGATGGTCAGCATCCCAGAGTGCTTAAGGAAGTAGCCCAAAAATAGTGTATGCATTAGAGATAACTTTTTCAAAACTAGAGAAACCGGGGAATTATAGACCGGTTCGCCTGACATCGGTGGGGGGGGAAATGCTGGAGTCAGTTATCAAAGATGTGATAACAGCACATTTGGAAAGCGGTGAAATCATCGGACAAAGTCAACATTGATTTGTGAAAGGAAAATCAGGTCTGACGAATCTCATAGAATTTTTTGAGAATGTAACTACTATAGTGGATAGGGGAGAACCAGTGGATGTGGTATATTTGGATTTTCAAAGGGCTTTTGACAAGGTCCCACACAGGAGATTAGTATGCAAACTTAAAGCACACGGTATTGGGGGTAAGGTATTGATCTGGATAGAGAATTGGTTAGCAGACAGGAATCAAAGAGTGGGAATAAACAGGACCTTTTCAGAATGGCAGGCAGTGACTAGTGGGGTACCGCAAGGCTCAGTGCTGGGACCTCAGTTGTTTACAATATATATTAATGACTTAGACCAGGGAATTCAATGCAGCATCTGCAAGTTTGCGGATGACACGAAGCTGGGCGGCAGTGTTAACTGTGAGGAGGATGCTAAGGGAATGCAGGGTGACTTGGATAGTTTAGGTGAGTGGGCATATTAATGACAGATGCAGTTTAATGTGGATAAATGTGAGGTTATCCACTTTGGCAGCCAAAATAGGAAAACAGATTATTATCTGAATGGTGGCCGATTAGGAAAAGGGGAGGTGCAACGAGACCTGGGTGTTATTAGACACCAGTCATTGAAAATGGGCATACAGGTACAGCATGCGGAGAAAAAGGCGAATGGTATGCTGGCATTTATAGCAAGATGATTCGAGTACAGGAGCAGCGAGGTACTACTGCATTGTACAAGTCCTTGGGAGACCACACCTGGAGTATTGTGTGCAGCTTTGGTACACTAATCCACGGGTCCCTAACGTTTTACGCACTGAGGACCGGTTTAATATTCAGAATATTGCTGCGGACCGGCCGACCCGGGGTGAGGGGTAGGGGTGTAGGGTTGCCGACGGACAAGAGTAGCAGTCAAATACATTGTGTTTACCAATATATAGACTACAATGACCATGACGTTTTGCGCGGACACCAGAGCGCATGCGTGACCTGCGCATGCGTGTACAGGCCGATTTTCTTTTCTGTAAATCGTTTTCGGCGATTCTGTTCGCAGGGAGGGGTTAATCACGACCGGAATATAGGGGCATATGTGGCTAGTACACTCTATTTCGTTTCTGAAACGATTTAACTAACAAATTTAATATTAAACACACTGCACATATTTTCCTCGCACGAATACAGCGATGAGTTCAATTATCAGTGGGGGACAGGGGAGCCTGAAGTAAGTGTTGAACGAACTAACAGTAGAAGTGGTAGAGCCAGGTTCGACGTTATCATTTAAGGAAGGATTGGACAGCTATATGCACAGGAAAGGAATGGAGGGTTATGGGCTGAGTGCAGGTCGGTTGGACTCGGTGAGAGTAGCGTTCGGCACGGACTAGAAGTGGCGAGATCGCCTGTTTCCGTGCTGTAATTGTTATATGGTTATATAAGTAAGTTAATAGCATCGTGACATATTAAGTAACGTTTGGATATTAAACACACAGCGGATATTTTCCCCAAATGAATATATAAAATCATTGCAACACACCAATATCGCGGAATCAGTGGGAGCCCTGGGCTTGTTTTCCTGCAACAAGACGGTCCGATGCATAAAAATGTTGGAAATGGAAGCAACGTTCTCAGTGCTTTCGTGTCTATGTCAGGATATTTAGCCTTGACGTTGATCCAGATTGCCGGCAGAGATGTTATATCAAACATACTTTTCGGCCTGCCGTCATTTGAAAGATCGAGGAGTTGATCTCCTTCCCGCGCTGACATAGATGATGCGCGGGTAATGACCTCGCGTGCGTTCAAGTTCAGCACTAAGCGTGACAGGGAATGAGGAAAGGTCAGCTGACCCCTATCGCAAAATCATATCGTTTCCTCGCGGCCAGGTAGCGCATACTTTGCGGCCCGGTCGTTGGGGACCGCTGCGAGGAAAGACATTCTTGCCATAGAGCGAGTACAAAGAAGGTTCACCAGATTGATTCCTGGGATGGCAGGACTTTCATAAGATGAACGACTGGATCGGCTGAGCTTATGCACTTTGGAATTTAGAAGATTGATGGGGGATCTTATTGAATCGTATAAAATCCCAAAGGGATTTCACAGGCTAGATGCAGGAAGATTGTTCCCGATGTTGGGGAAGTCCAGAACGCGGGGTCACAGTTTGAGGATAAAGGGGAAGCCTTTTAGGACGAAGATTAGGAAAAACGTCTTCACACAGAAAGAGGTGAATCTGTGGAATTCTCTGCCACAGAAAACAGTTGAGGCCAGTTCATTGGATCTATTTAAGAGGGAGTTAGATATGGCCCTTGTGGCTACGGGGATCAGGGGGTATGGAGGGAAGGCTGGGGCGGGGTTCTGAGTTGGATGATCAGTCATGATCATACTGAATGGCGGTGTACGCTCGATGGGCCGAATGGCCTACTCTTGCACCTATTTTCTATGTTTCTATGTTTCAGTCATTTCATCCATCTTTTGCTTCACATAATTGAAGAATGCCTTGGGGTTCTCCTTTACCCTACTCGCCAAGGCCTTCTCAGGCCCCTTTCTTGCTCTCTCCGCCCCTTCTTAATCTCTTTTCTTGCTTCCCTATATTCCTCAATTGACCCATCTGATCGTTGCTTCCTAAACCACATGTATGCTGCCTTCTTCCACCTGACTAGATTTTCCACCTCACTTGTGACGCATGCTTCCTTCACCCTACCATTCTTTATCTTCATCACCGGGACAAATTTAACCCGAACATCCTGCAGGAGATCTCTAAACATCGACCACATGTCCATAGTACATTTCCGTCTACTCTGCCCCATCCCACTCTCCCGTGATAAGACAGGAAATGAAACACTTTCAGCCCTATCTCACCGTGATCAGACACAGTCCGATGCTCTTCTTCCCCGTCACATCACACAACACAGGGTTCAGATATGCAAATAGCTCCCTCCACACCATCCTATCAGACACTCCCGGCTGGAGAACACAGAGACGTCTTTTCCACACCCTCCCAGCATAAAATCGTGCGATCAGGCTTAGGGTTAAGCGCCTTTCATACTGTCCATTTGCAGCTTCCAGGGATCAGGCACAGTGTCGCTGTTTCAGCACCGTTTGATTACTGACACCCGGAGAAAGACCTGGAGTGAAGCTCTTTCTCACTCTCCCATGCCACGCGAACATGATCATAAACAGTCCCATCACAGACACCCGGAGTCAGTTATATAGCGTAGGTCTCCGCACGCCATTCAGTCACAGACTTCCTGATGGGTCAGACACAAATTTACGTTCCAACCACAATGACCCGTCACACACTCCCGGGAACAGACGAAGAATGACGCTCTTGTCTCACGGGCCCATCATACTCCCCCCGGTGTCAGACACAGAGTGATGCTCCTTCCACAATATCCCGGGTTCAGCCTCAGACTGAAGGTTTCTCTCCACCACACTATCACACACTCCTTGGGTCAGACATGGAGTGAAGCTCCCTGCACACTGTCACATCACACAGTCCTGCGGGCACACACAGAGTCAACCTCCGCCCACACTGCCCCATTACTCCCGCCCGTGATTAGACAGGCAATGAAACGCTGTCGGCACCATCCCACCGCATACTCCTGTGGTCAGACACAGTATGATGCTCCTTCTACCCCGTCACATCACACAACACAGGGTCGGGAAACTGGAGATGCTCCCTCCGCACCGTTCTATCACTCACCCCTGGTAACAGGCACAGAGCGGAACACCATCCAGGCACGCTTCACTGTTCCCGATGTCAGACAGACACATGCCCCCCTCCCAAACGCATTCACCCACTCCCCACCTCGGCTATTCCTTCCCTCATCACTGTGTCACAAACAGAATCCAATCATACACACACGGGATGAGACACAGATTTAAGCTTCCTGCACAAGGTCAGATCACACAATAAAATGGTCACACGCAGATGGAATCTCTCTCTCCGCGGTCTCATCACACACTACAGGCGTCAGACGTGTAGTGAAGCTCCCTTCCACATTGTCCCATCATACACTCCCGGAGTCAGACACCGAGTTTAGCTCCCTCTACAAAGTCCCGTCACATACTGCCTGGGTCAGAAACAGAGTGAACCTCTCTCTCCATGGGCTCATTACACATTCCAATGATCAGACGTGGAGTGATGTTTCCTGTACACCGTCCAATTACACTCTTCCCATGTTAGATTCTGAATGTTACTCCTTCCACACCGTTTCATTACACACTCTAGGGGTCAGACACAGAGTGAATCTACCTCCACACCGCCCCTCATACACTCCCTGAGAAAAAGATCAGAATTTAGATCCTTCCCCAAAGTCCAATCTCACAGAGCCTTGGTGAGACACACTGTGAATCTCTCTCTCCACAAACCCATCACACACTCCAGCGGTTAGACACGGAAAGAAACTCCTTTCGCTCACACGACAAATATCAGAGGGAGACAGATTCTCCTCTTCGTCTTCTCAACACACCACAGAGCAAACTGTGTGACACAGGAGAAACCTGCCTTCTCACCGTCCCATCACACACTCCCGAGAATAACACAGTGCGAATCTCTCTCCTCACGTCCCATCACACACTCCCGTGGTCAGACACAGAATGAATCTCCCTCCACACGGCCACATGGCACACTACCGAGTCTAACAAAGTGTAAATCTCCCTCCTTACGTTTGATCACACACTCCCTGGCGACGCACAGAGTGAAGCTCTCTCTGAACCGTCCCATCACACCCCCACTGTGTTCACACACAAAGCGAAGTTCCGCCCTTACCCTCCCATGGCACACTCACGGGGTCAGACTACCTTCACAACATCCAGTAACACAATCCGGTGTCACATAGAGTGAACGCCCTCTGCACTGTCCCATTACACACTCCCGGAGTCAGACACAGACGCTCTCTCTCCCTACGATCCCATTACACACTCCGGGAATCAGATACAGTGTGATGCTCCCTCCACACCGTCCCATCACACAGTCGCGGATTCAGTCACAGAGTGAAGCCCCCTCTGCAACGTCCCATCACTCACTCCTGGATTCAGACACAGGATGAAGCCCCCTCTGCACCTTCGCGTCACACACTCCCGGATTCAGAGTGAAACTCTCTTTCCGCCATGTCATAACACCATTCAGGGGTTAGACCTTGAGTGAAGCTCTCTGGGCCCTGTCCGATCACACAAGCCGCCTGTCAGACACAGAGTGAAGCTGGATCCATACCGTCCCATCAGAGATTTCCGGATTCAGACATAGAGTGAAGCTGTAAAAATACGTCTCACAATCCTTTGGGCAGGCGCAGAGTGAATCCACCTCCACAACGTCCCGTCACACTCTCGTTGGTTCAGTGATAAAGTGCAGCTTCCTGCACGCAGCACCATGACACACTCACAGGTCAAACACAGAGAGGGAATCTCCCGCCATACCGTCTCTTCACTACTCCCGATGTCAAACACAGAGTGACGCTTCCTCTCTCTGTGTCTGCCCTGTGATGAGGAGCGGGTTAAAGATGAGAATGATGCCTCACCTCTTCTGCTGGTCAACAATTCACAGATTTGAGCCTTGGTTTCGTTCACAGCTTTGTACTTCGCTTCCATCTCGTTGATCTTGGATTGAAGGGTTGAGTTTAACTCATCGTAATTTCGGTCCACGGTGAACTTGGACTGACGAATCTGTGACACTGAGAGAGATGGTGAAGGATGATTAACGTTTACAGTGACACGTGATTCAGCAACACGCTACCGAGCGGGCCACAGAGAGTGTTGTGTCAGTGTCACGGTGAAAGTTGTCACAGTGAGAGGTGTCGGCCTGTCGTGTCACGCTGAGGGGTATATTAATGTGTCGGTGAAGGTTATGTTGTTGTCACAATGGGGTCTGCATCAATATCATGCGGGTCACGATCGAGTTGTTTTGAAGGACGTGGCGGTGTCACCGTGATAGCTGATTCTGTGCCCCGGTGAGAGTTGTGCCGGGTCGCATTGAAGTGTACCTCGATGTCACGGCGAGGGAAATGTCAGAGTAAGGAGCCTGGTGCTGTCAAGGTGAGTGGAGTATCTCTGTCATGGTGTGGGGTGTGTTTGTATCATAGAGAGGAATGTTTTTGTGTCACGGTGAGAGACATGTCATTGCCACGGTGGTTGTAACAGTGTCAGGCTGAGGTGTTTTGGTATCACGCTAAGAGGTTTGCCCGTGTCAGAATGAGGCGTGGGTAATTGCCTCTGTGAGCGGTGCATCGGCGTTATGTTGAGCGGTGATACTGTCTCGGTAAGGGGTGTTACAGTGACTTCTAAGTCTTTGTCACGAGGCGGTGAGGATCACGACGAGGAGCGTGAAGGTGTCACAGTGTACGGTGCCTCAGAGTCACAGTGAAAAAGCGTGTCGGAGTCATTTTGAGGTGTGTTTCGCTGCTGCCTTGAGGAGTTTATCAGTAATACAGTCAGTGGGAATGTCGATGTTACAGTGAGGGGTACGTTGCGGTCAGTGTGACTGCCACGGGTGTGTAACGTCCATGGTCCGTGTCTGTGTTGCGGTTAGGAGTGTATCTGTGTCTCGTTGAAGGTCGTGACCGTGATACGGTGACTGAATTGTTCATGTTCTGGTGAATGGCGTGCCGGTGTCCGGATGAGTCTTGATTGTGTTACGGTGAATGCCGTGTCTTTATCATGCTTATAAGCCATATGACCAGAAGACAAAGGAGCAGAAGTCGGACATTCGACCCGTCGAGTCTGCTCCACCATGTTATGATGAGCTTATCCATTCCCCCACTTAGTCCCTCTCCCCCGCCTTCTCACCATAACCTTTGATGCCCTGGCTACTCAGATACCTATCAATCTCTGCCTTAAATACACCCAGTGACTTGGCCTCCACTGCCGCCCGTGGCAACAAACCCTGTTCTGAATGGTCGCCCTTCAATCCTTCAGTCATGCGCTCTCATACTAGACTTCCCCAACATGGGACACAACTTTGCCACATCCGCTTTGTCCATGCCTTTCAACATTCAAAATGTTTCTATGAGGTCCCCCCTCATTCTTCTAAACTCCAAGGAATACAGTCCAAGAGCGGACAAGCGTTCCTCATATGTTAACCCTCTCATTCCCAGAGTTATTCTAGTGAATCTTCTCTGCACCTTCTCCAACGCCAGCACATCCTTTCTCAAATAAGGAGTCCACAACTGCCCACTGTACTCAAATTAAGGTCTCACCAGCGCCTTATAGAGCCTCGACATCACATCCCTGCTCCTATACTCTGTTCCTCCAGAAATCAATGCCAACATCGCATTCGCCTTTTACACCACCGACTCAACCTGGAGGTTAACCTTAAGGGTATCCTGTACGAGGGCTCCCAAGTCCCGTTGCATCGCAGAACTTTGAATTCTTTCCCCATTTAAATAATAGTCTGCTCGCTTATTTCTTCTGCCAAAGTCCATAACCATACACTTTCCAACATTGTATTTCATTCGCCACTTCTTTGCCCATTTTTCCAATCTATCCAAGTCTCTCTGCAGACTCTCCATTTCCTCAGCACTACTGGCCCCTCCACCTATTTTAGTTTCGACAGCAAACTTAGCCACAAAGTCGTATATTCCATAATCCAAATCGTCGATGTACAATGTAAAAAGAAGCGGCCCCATCCCGGACCCCTGTGAACACCACTCGTAACCGGCAGCCAACCAGAATAGGATCCCTTTACTCCCACTCTCTGTTTCCTGCCAATCAGCCAACGCTCTATCCACGTATATAACTTTCCCGTAATTCCATGGGCGCTCATCTTGTTAAGTAGCCTCATGTGTGGCACCTTGTCAAAAGCCTTCTGAAAATCCAAATATACAACTTTCTCTGCATCTCCCTTGTCTACACTACCTGTAATTTCCTCAAAATATTTGAAATAGGTTTGTCAGGCAGGATTTTCCTTGAAGGAATCCATGCTGAGTTCTGCCTATCTTGTCATATGCCTCCAGGCACTCTGTAACCTCATCCTTGACAATCGACTCCAACAACTTCCCAAACACCGATGTCAAGCTAACAGGTCTATAATTTCCTTTTTGCTTCCTTGCCTCCTCCTTGAATAGCGGGGTGACATTTGCTATCTTCCAGTCCTCCGGAAGCATGCCAGAATCTATCGAGTTTTGAAAGATCATCGCTAGTGCCTCCGCAATCTCCACAGCTGCTTCCTTCAGAACACAAGGGTGTATTCCATCTGCTCCGGGAGATTTATCTACCTTTGGACTATTCAGCTTCCTGAGTATGTTCTCTGTCGTAATTGTGACTGCGCACACTTCTCTTCCCTGCCAGCCTTGAGTGTCCGTTATACTGCTGGTGTCTTCCTCAGTGAACACTGATGCAAAATACTCGTTCAGCTCCTCCGCCATCTCCTTATCTCCCATTACAATTTCACCAGCATCATTTTCTATCGGTCCTATGTCTACTCTCACCCGTATTTTGCTCTTTATATACTTGAAAAAGCTTTTAGTATACTCTTTGATATTATTTCCGAGTGTCCTTTCAGAGTTAATCGTTTCCCTCTTAATGACCTACTTCGTTTCCTTTTGGAAGCTTTTAAACATTTCCCAACCCTCTATCTTCCCACTGTTTTTTGCTTCCTTGTATGCCGTCTCCTTTGTTTTAACTTTGGCTTTGACTTCTCTTGTCAACCACGGTTGCATTCTTTTTCCATTCGAAAATTTCTTCTTTTTTGGAATATCCCTGTCTTACCCCTTCCTCACTTCTCGCATAAACTCCAGCCACTGTTGCTCTGCCGTCTTTTCCGCCAGTGTCTCTTTCCAGTCAACTTTGGCTCGTTCCTCTCTCATGCCGCTGTCATTTCCTTTACTCCACTGAAATACTGACACATCGGATTTCGGCTTCTCTTTCTCAAATCTCACAGTGAACTCAATCATGTTATGATCACTGCCTCCTAAGGGTTCCCTCACCTCAATCTCTCTAATCACCTCTGGTTCATTACACAATACCCAATCCAGTACAGCCGATTCCCGAGTGGGCTCAACAACAAGCTGTTCTAAAAAGCCATCTCGCAGACATTCTACAAATTCTCTCTCTTGAGATCCAGTGCCGACCTGATTTTCCCAATCCACCAGCATGTTAAAATCCCCCACAATTATCATAACACTGCCGTTCTGACAAGCCTTTTCTATTTCCAGTTGTAATTTGTGGTCCACATCACTACAGCTGTTTGGAGGCCTATAAATAACTGCCATCAGGGTCCTTTTACCCCTGAAATTTCTTAGCTCAACCCAAAAAAATTCTACACCTTTCGATCCTATGTCACCTCTTTCTAATGATTTAATATCATGCCTTACCAAGAAAGACACGCCTCCCCTTCTGCCTACCTTCCTAAACTTCCAACACACCGTGTTTCTTTGGACGTTCAGCTCAGATTTTATTTCCTTTCTTATACAAGGCTGCTTCTTCCTATACGTTCTGTCCTTGCTTTTAGCCAGAATATACTATTGTTGGGGACTCTAATGAGTCTCTTGGAAAATCTTCCACTGTTACTTACCCGTCGCACTATATTATATGTGTTCCCAGTTTAAATTCTCTCACATCCCATTTTTGTTTTACGTTGTGGGGTTTATCGGTGTCACAGAGACAGGACGATTTGTGTCAGGTTGAGGGCGATGTCGGTGTCACGGTGTGGGGCTTATCGTTACCAGGGTTTTGAGAGCATCGGTGTCAGAGTGCGGGGCGGGCGCGGCGTCACGTGGCGTGTCCCTGTCAGTGTGAGGGGAGTGAAGGTTCTCGGTGAGTGTGTGTCGCTCTGTGTCACGGCGAAGAACGTGTCGTCACAGTGGATGGCTCGTGTCAAAGTGAGTGGTGTGCTGTTATCACGATGAGGGGTAAGTAGGCGTGCTGTGAGGGGCGTGTCGGTGTCACGATGGGGGATGTATTGTTTTGACGGCGACCCTTATGTAGGTGATGCAGTGCGGTGAGTGTTGGTGTCACGATAAGGGACGAGTCGGCTTGAAAATGAGGAACGTGACTCTGTCATAGTGAGGGATGTGTCTGTGTCACAGTGCGGGACTTGCCAGTGCCACGGCGAGGTGCGTGTCGGTGTTAGAGTGAATCGTTATTACAGTGGGGGGTGTGTCGGTATCAGGTTGAGGGATTTGTGGTATTATGTTGACGGATGTGTTGGTAGGGTCGTGTCAGGGTCACGGTGAAGGATGTGTGGTAGTCATGGTAAGGGGCCCGTCAGTACCGCAGTGAGGGGTGTGTTGGTACCGCAGTGAAGGGTGTTTCCCGGTAATGTTCGGAGTGTATCGCTGTTATAGTGGCCATTTTCATTTTCTGCGGTTTGGTCGTTACGACCGGTGTTAAACTCACCATGAATCCTCCAGCAGATACCCGTGATAATGAGGGTCGCTGTTAAAACGCAGATTAGCCATATGCTTGAGTCTGATCTGTCTCTCCCTGTGGGTCGTTCACTGACCATGTCGTCTGTGGAAAAATCGTTCCTCGACATTGTTAATTGTCATTTTCCCTGATCTATTCCACCCCTGATCTTCCCACTCTCTGAGTTCAAATCAGTCTCTCCCCTCCTGAAGAGCAGTGGACATAAATCACAGAAAAATACAGGCCCTTCGCTCACAATTCTGTGCTATACTAGTGAAATCCTTTCTGCCTTCGCAATCTCCATATCCCTCCAATCCAATTAGATTCTCCCAGTCTACCTCTTGCCGTGGAGATTGGCCACAAGAATATTCTGTTCTGGCTCCACAACTCTTTTCAGCTTCCTGACTTTCACACTGTTTCCCCTTTCCTACACGATGCATCTAACTTCATCCCAATATGTCCTCCCGATCACCCCTCAGCTTTCCAAATGATCCTGTGTTCATCCAGTTCCAGTTCCAGCTCCTTAACGCCGAGTGTTGGAAGCTGTATCTGGATGCACTTCTCACAGGTGAAGACGTCAGAGACACTGGAGGTCTCCCTGCATTCCCATGTCCTACAAGAGGAACATTCAATTCTGCAGCCAGGCATGCCTACTGTTCTAAAAGAGCAATTATAAAAAAGGAAACAGTAAAATAACGGAAAATACATCTATGTACTTTCTCTCAACCGAGACTCTCCTGGCTGAATCATCGAAGAGCTAAAACCTCAAATCCCCACGATAGCACTGCCCACACCAATTATTGGCTCTCGGCTTGCACCGGTCCTTTCTAATAAATTCCGGACCCTGATTGGTTGCTCTTCAAACGCTGATACTTCCTCTAATCGCTGTTTTTTAATGGCCACTCGCCGACCAGTGTGAGTGACACTTACTTGGCTCCTGATCTCTGCTTGGAGACACTGAAATCAGATATCTGTCTGACTCAGACACAGAGGGAGTCTCTCTCCATACCGTCCCATCTCCCTCACGGAGTCAGACACAGAGTGAGCCCCACTCCCCCCAACCCCCCACAACGATCCAGTGCAAAAGATCGTGGTTAGGCAAGTAATTAAGCTTCATCCACATTGTTCTATCACACACGTCCGGCTATAGACACAAAGAGAATCTCCCTCTTTCCCGTCCCTAATACATTCCCGGGGTCAGACAAAAATACTGCACAACGTCCTAACACACACACCCTGAGTTAGACACTGAGTAATGTTCTCTCCACACAGTCGCAACACGCACTGTCAGGGTTCAGCCACAAAGGGGAGCTGCATCCACCGCGTCTCATAACACGCTATTCGGTTCAGTTATTTTATGAATTCGCCCCCTTCCTCCTGCTCCATCGAGGCCCACGCTACCGGATTCAGAAAAAAAAAAGAGTCGAAGCTCCCTCCCTCCCCTCTGCTCTGTGTGAGTGTGTGTGTGTGTGTGTGTTTGGGTGTGTGTAGTGTGTGTGTACGTGTGTGTGGGGGGGCTGCGTGTGTGTGTGTGTGTGTGTGTGTGTGTGTGTGTGTGTGTGTGTGTGTTTGTGTGTGCATGTGTGCGTGTGTTTGTGTGTGTCTGTGTCTGTCTGTGTGAACGGATGGGGTGTGGAGAACTATAGTAACGGCGATATCGAGGAGCAGATCGGGAAATAGGTCCTCGAAAGGTGTAATAATAAATTTGTCGTAAAGGAGTTTTAATTTCCCAAATATCGATTGCCATCCCCTCAGAGCAAGCGGTTTAGAAGAGGGGTGGAGCTTGTTAGGTGTTTTAGGAAGTTTTCTTCACACAATACGGAGATAAGCCTACAAGAGGAGAGGCTGTACTTGTTTGGTATTGGGAAACTAACTTGGTCAGGTGTCAGATATCTCAGTGGGAGAGTATTTTGGAGAGAGTCATCATAATTCCATCTCCTTTGCAATAGCATTGGAGAGAGATAGGAACAGACAAGTTAGAAAAGCGTTTAAAAAGTGTACGGGTAATTATGAGGCTATCATGCAGGAAAATGGAGGCTTAAATTGGAAACCGATGTTCTCAGGGAAAAGTCGGAGGCAATGTGGCAAATATCCAGGTGATATTTGTCTAGAGTTCTGCATATCTACGTTGCATTGAAACAGTGAAGTTATGGTAGGGTACAGGAACAGTGGCGTACAAAGGGTGCAATAATTCTCGAAAGAAGAAAAAAAAAAGTTTCTCAAGGTTCACTGAGGTAGGAAATGTTAGAGATCCAGAAGATTACAAGGCTAATCTTGTAATCTTGAAGGCAGCATACATGAGGTTTAGGAAGCAGGGATCAGATGGGTTTATTGAGGAATATAGGGAAGCAAGAAAAGAGCTTATGAAGGGGATGAGAAGAGCAAGAAGGGGGCATGGGAAGGCCTTGGCTCGCAGGGTAAAGGAAAACCCCAAGACATTTTTCAACTATGTGAAGAAAAAAAGAATGACAGGAGTGAAGGTAGGACCAATTAGAGATACAGGTGGGAAAACGTGCCTGATGGGTGTGGAAGTGAGCGAGGTCCTCAATGAATACTTCTCTTCGGTATTCACCAATGAGAGGGATCTTGTTGATGGTGAGGAGAATATGAGTGAGTTTGATGTTCTGCAGCATGTTGATAATAAAGGAGAGGAGGTGTTGGAGTTGCTAAAATACATTAGGTTGGAAAAGTCCCCGGGGCCTGACGGAATATTCCCCAGGCTGCTGCACGAGACGAGGGAAGAGACTGCTGAGCCTCTGGCTAGGATCATTATGTCCTCGTTGTCCACCGGAATGGTACCGGAAGATTGGAGGCAGGCGAATGTTGTCCTTTTGTTCAAAAAACGGCATAAGGGATAGTCCAGTAATTATACACCAGTGAGTCTTACGTCTGTGGTGGGAAACCTGTGGAAAAGATTCTTAGATACGGGATCTTTGGGCATTTAGAGAATCATGGTCTGATCAGGGACAGTCATCATGGCTTTGTGAAGGGCAGATCGTGTCTAACAAGCCTGATAATGTTCTTTGAGGAGGAGACCAGGCATATAGATGAGGGTAGTGCAGTGGATGTGATCCATATGGATTTTAGTAAGGCATTTGACATGGTTCCACACGGTAGGCTTATTCAGAACATCAGAAGGCATAGGATCCAGGGAGGTTTGGCCAGGAGGATTTAGAATTGCCATGTCTGCAGAAGACAGAGCGCCGGGGTGTAGGGAGTACATTCAGCTTGGAGGATTGTGACCAGTGGTGTCTCACAAGGATCTGTTCTCGGACCTCTACCTTTCATGATGTTTATTAACGACCTGGATGTAGGGGTAGAAGGGTGGGTTGGCAAGTTTGCAGACGGCACAAAAGTTGGTGGTGTTGTAGAGAGTGTAGAGAGTGTAGAGGATTGTCGAAGATTGCAGAGAGACATTGATAGGATGCACAAGTGAGCCGAGAAGTGCCAGATGGTGTTCAAACCGGAGAAGTGTGAGGTGGTACCATTTGGAAGGGCAAACTCCAAGGCAGAGTGCAAAGTAAATGGCAGGATACTTGGTAGTGTGGAGGAGCAGAGGGATCTCGGGGTACATGTCCACAGATTCCTGAAAGTTGCCTCACAGGTGGATAGGATAGTTAAGGAAGCTTATGGAGTGTTAGCTTTCATAAGTCGAGGGATAGAGTTTAAGAGTCGCGATGTAATGATGCAGCTCTATAAAACTCTGATTAGGCCACACTTGGAGCACTGTGTACAGTTCTGGTTACCTCACTAGAGGAAGGATGTGGAAGCATTGGAAAGGGTACAGAAGAGATTTACTAGGATGCTGCCTGGTGTAGAGAGTATGCATTGTGACCAGAGATTAAGGGAGCTAGGGCTTTACTTTTTGGAGAGCAGGATGAGAGGAGACATGATAGAGGTGTACAAGATAATAAAAGGAATAGATAGAGTGGATAGCCAGAGCCTCTACCCCAGGGCACCACTGCTCAATACAAGAGGACATGGTTTTAAGGTAAGGTGTGGGAAGTTCAAGGAGGATATAACACGAACGTTTTTTACTCAGTGGTGGTTGGTGCGTGGAATGCACTGCCTGAGTCAGTGGTGGAGGCAGATACACTAGTGAAGTTTAAGAGACTACTCCTCAGGTATATGTAGGAATTTAAGGTGGGGGCTTATACTGGAGGCAGGGTTTGAGGGTCGGCACAACATTGTGTTCCGAAGTGCCTATAATGTGCTGTAGTGTTCCATGTTCTATGTTCTGATAGGAAGCAGCTTAAGAAGGAAATTAGGAGAGCCAGAAGGGGCCATGAGAAGGTCTTGGCCTTCACGACTCAGGAAAACCCCAGGGCAATTCTACAAGTAGGTGAAGAGCAAGAGGGTAAGACGTGGAAGAATGGGGCCTATCAAGTATGACAGTGGGAAAGTGTGTATGAAACCGGAGGAAATAGCATAGGTACTTAATGAATACTGTATTCAGTATTCACTGTGCTTAAGATCTTGGTGATTGTCGTGATAAGTTACAGCAAACCGAAAAGCTTGTGCATTTATATATTAAGAAAGAGCGTGTGCTGGCGCGTTTTGAAAGCATTAAGTTGGTTAAGTCGCCGGGACCGGATGGGATGTACCCCAGGCTACTGTGGGAAGCGAGGGGGGAGATTTCTGAGTCTGTGGCGATGATCTTTGCATTAGCAATGGGCACGCGAGAGTTTCCAGAGGATTGGAGGGTTACAGATGTTGTTCCTTTATTCAGAAAGGGAGTATAGATAGTTCAGGAAATTATAGACCAGTGAGTCTTATCTAAGTGGTTGGTAAGTTAATGGAGAAGATCCTGAGAGGCAGGTTTTATGAATATTTGGAGTGGAATAATGTGATTAGGAGTGGTCAGCATGGCTTCATCAAGGGCAGGTCATACCTTACGAGCCTGATTGAATATTATGAAGATGTGACTAAACACATTGATGAAAGAACAACAGTAGATTTAGAGTATCTGGATTTCGGAAAGGCATTTGATAAGGTACACCATGCAAGGCATATTGAGAATGTAAGGAGGCATGGGATGCAAGGGGTCATTGCTTTGTGTCTACAGAACTGGCTTGCCCACAGAAGGCAAAGAGTGGTTGTACTCGAGTCATATTCTGCATGGAGGTCGGTTACCAGTGGAGTGCGTCAGGGATCTGTTCTGTGACCCTCAGTCTTCGTGATTTTTATAAATGTCGTTGATGAGAAAGTGGAGTAATATATTGGTAGGTTTCCTGATGACACAAATGTTGTTCTCTGGCAGAGGAAATGAAGGAGCTGCACAACGTGAGGGCGGTGTGGCGCGGCCTGCAGTCTGTGCTGCCCCCTAGTGTTCACACGGCAGAAGTCAAGATCTGCTGCGGTCGATTGAACATTATGGTAAATTCCATTGTCGCAGGGCCTCAGGTAGATTGGAGGTGTTGTGGATAGTGTGGAGGGCTGTCAGGAGTTACAGCGGGACACTGATAGGATGCAAAGCCGGACTGAGGTGTGGCAGATGGAGTTCAACCCAGAAAAGTGTGAAGTGGTTAATTTTGGTAGGTCAAATATGTGGCAGAATGTAGTATTAATGGCAAGACTCTTGGAATTGAATGTAGGCCCGAGAAGTAATACTGCAGCTTCATAGGACCCTGATCAGACCACACCTGGATAACTCTGCTCAGTTCTGGTCGCCTCAATACAGGAAGATGTGGAAGCCATATAAAAGAAACAGAGGAGATTTACAAGGATGTTGCCTGGATTGGGAAGCATGCCTTATGAGAATAGGTTGAGTGGACTCGGCTTTTTCCCCTTGGAGCGCCGGAGAATGAGAGGTGACCTGATAGAGGCCTATAAGATGATGAGAGACATTGATCGTGTGGATAGTCAAAGGCTTTTTCCCAGGGCTGAAATGGTTGCCACAAGAGGACACAGGTTAAAGCTGCTGGGGAGCAGGTATAGCGGAGATGTCAGGTGTAAATGTTTTACTCAGAGAGTGGTGAGTGCGTGGAATGGCCTGCCCGCTACAGTGGTGTTGGCGGACACGATACACTATTTTAAGAGACCTTTAGATAGGTACATGGAGCTCGGTAAAATAGAAGGCTGTTGGTAAGACTAGTATTTTCTAAGGTAGGGGCGTGTCCGGCACAACTCTGTGGGCCGAAGGTCCTGTATTGTGCTGCAGTTTTTGTATGTTTCTGTGACGGAATGTGTGGAGCGGGCTTTGCGGTGAAGGCGTGCAAGCCACTGGAGTAAGTTGGGGTGAACCCACACAATCGGTTCAACCACACCGAGCATTGGAGAGTTTGAGAACCGAGAGATCGATATTCGGTTGGAAAGAGGGAGGTGTGGCCACAGACGTTAACTCTTCCACTCCCTCATCGCACTTCGCTCTGAACACAAAGAGGGAGGGGTGGAGTGGAGTGGATCACAGAGGGATGTAGGGGTGTAGGGGAGGTGTGGGATTACAGAAACAGGCCGGGGTGCAGGAGAGGTCTGTGTGACGCATGCGTGGAAGGATAAAGGGGTGGAATTCGGCACGCAGATATGGAGGTTTGTTAGCGAGGAGACAGGCGATGGAGACGGGGAGGAGTGTGTCAGCATTACAATGCAGGCTGTGGCGGTGTATCGGTGACGCAATGAAGGACGCGTCGTTGTCACGGTAAGGGGTGTGTCGGTGTCGAGGTGACGCGTGTGTCAGTCCCTTGGCACACCTCACTATTCACAGTGTTTATACCCCGGACTTGTACACCTCTGTCCCTCCCTCCTTCAACACTTCCCACTATTCACAGTATAGGTCATTGCATTCCACACTGAGATTAGACTGCGATTTGGATCCCAGTTACCAGGTACACCTTTGCAAGAAAACAACTTGTCCAAATTCACTTTATCCAAATTCATTTTGATCCAAGGTAAAATTGGACGTGCTCCAATTTAGAATCCAAACCCGAGGGCCGGACCTCTCCTCTTTCATAACTACCTTGAAACTGATGGTATTTTGATCACCAGATTAAAGGTGTTCCCCTGCACAAACCTCTGACACTTGGCTTCTCTCATTTTGCAGTAGGAGATCAAGTATTGTCTTCCCTCTCGCTGGGATTTCTCCGTACCGTGTAAGTAATCTTCCCTGAATATTTTTGACAAAATCTCTCGCACTGGTGCTCTTGCAGAATGGGACTCAGTTGAAAAGCTAAAATTGCCTGCTATATCAGTCTTGTATTTCAGCAACAGTCGGTGATCTCATGCAGTTTTGTTTCTCCTAATCGAGTGGACTGTTGTCTGGTGTATAATGTAGCCCCATGAACATGGTCATACAACCCGTATTCCTCGTTTGCACCCATAATGCCTCACTTAGACGAGTTCTCTTGTCTGTTCTGACTGTGCATTGCGGCGACATGTTCTCTGCTCAGTAATGTCACACCTCCTCCTGTAAGTCCTTGGCTTTCTCACGTCTGAAAATAGGGAAACCCAAAATATTCTGCTGTCCTGCTTGCTCCCCCTACAACCAATTCTCAATAATTGCTGCAAAATCATAATTCACTGTGTCTATTCATGCCCTGATCTCACTGCCTTTTTTTTAAAGCTTCCTGCATTAAAATATGCGGAGCCCAGGGCAGCAGACAGATCATGCACAACCTTTTGATTCCTGATTTTTTTTTTTTTTTTGAGGTCTTAACAACATCTGTATCCATATCGACTTCGCTATCTGCTCTGGAACCCTGAATCCCATCCCCCTGCAACTCGAGTTCAACAATTCTCCCAAAAACTCCCATGCACGGTACCGGAAAAAAATCATCCCTCTGGGATGTCAGTTTCCCTCCAGTTGAGGTGTAAGCCGTCGTCTATCTCTTCTGTATAGATCCCACCTTCCTTGGAAAAAAAAACACAATTTTCCCAAATTCTGAAGCCCTCCCACCGACACCACACTTGAGTCACGTGGTAAACTGTATGGTCTGCCTGTGTCTGACACGCCGGGACGGGTAATGGTCCTGTCCTTTAATTTAGTAGCTAAATCCCTGACCTCACTTTGCAGAACCACCTCCCCATTCATACCGATGTTATTGGTACCTATATGGACTAGGAGCTGCGGCTGCTCACTCACACACTTCAGAATCATAAGGAAGGACTGGTGTGCTGAGAGAAGAGGAAGGAAGGGGAGGAGAGTGGAGGCCACAGAAAGGGTGATCTGATCGCAGCCTTTGGAGCAGAACTTGCGAGTCACCATTTTCTTGCTCTCTGTCTCTGATTGGAGACTGTTTCATGGCCGAAATGCACTGGCCAATGAGTAGGAGTCACAAACAAGCGAGAATCCTTCCATATAATCCAATCACACACTTCTGGAAACAGATACTGAGTGACGCTCCCTCACAACGGTCCATCACACACACCCTCGATCCGGTACAGCGGGCAACTCCCTCAACCCTGTCCCGACAGACACTCCGGGGTCATACAGAGAGTGGAACTCCATCCACACCGTCCCATCACACACTTCCAGGATCAGACAAACAGCGCAGCTCCCTATATATTATCCTATCACATTCCCGGGTCAGATATGTGAAGTACCTCCCGCCCCACCGGAGCTAACTCCACTGGAATCAGAAAAAAACTGCACAACGCTCCCCCTCCTCCAGTCTCCCCACTCACCAATATCCAGTCCTTCCGCTTTCCAGTAATCTCAAATTGAGTGTGTGTCTCTCGGAGATGGTGTGTGTGTGTGTGTGAGAGCGGACGGTGTGCTGCTGGAAGAGGAAGGAAGGGGAGGAGAGAGGAGGCCAGGGAAAGGGTGATGAGACTGCAGACACTGATGCAAGTGGTGTGGAACTACTGTGCATTCAGAGCTGTGGACTGGCTCAGAACCTGGTGATAGATGTCCGGTGGAATGGGGGAGGTGCAACACCAGACGTCATCTCCCCCTCATACTTCCCACAATTGCCTGTGACACAGAGGGAGGAGAGTGGAGGGACACGTAGCTGGGGAGAGTTTAGCGGGTTCAGTGTATCACGGAGACGGGGAGGGGTGCATGGGTACGTACGGGATGATAGGACCGGCGAAGTGTGCAGGGGAGGGTGTGTCACAGAGACGGGGTTGCTTATCGGTGAGGGATGGGTGACGGAGACGCGACTGGTGTAGTGGAGACTCTGACGGTGACGGCGAGTAGTATAGGAGAGGGAGAGTTTGTCGGAGTGGGGGAAGGGTTTTGGAGAGGGTGGGTGTTATCCATACGGGTAAGGGTGTTTCACAGCTACAGTGCAGGGCGCGACTCTGTGTTGGTATCGCTGAGTGGTGAGTTTCTGCTACGGTGCAGAGCCTGTCAGTGTGTCACTGTCACGATAAGGGCGTGTTCGTGTCATCTGTGGTTCGTGTCGGTGACGCCGAAACTCTTTCAGTGTCCCTTTGAAGAACATCTCTGTGTGACAGTGAGGGTAGTGTGTCTCGTTCACAGCTGATGCAAACTGTACTGTACAAACTGCAATAAAGTCTCACGATAAATTCCTTGGCCCCCACCCCTTTATTTTCACCATGGATATCCAGTCCCTGTATACTTCCATCCTCCACCAGGAAGGTCTCAAAGCTCTCCGCTTCTTTTTGGATTCTAGACCTAACCAGTTCCCCTCTACTAACACTCTGCTCTGTCTAGCGTCCTTACTCTTCAGAATATCTCCTTTGGCTCCTCCCACTACCTCCAATCTAAAGGTGCAGCCATGGACACACGTATGGATCGCAGATATGCCTGCCTTTTTGTTGTGTTTCTGGACAGAGTGCAGAGGGAGATTTACGAGGATGTTTCCAGGGCTCGCGGTATGAACAGACGTTATTCCTTGGAGCGTAGGGGTGGGTGCATAAAACCACAAGGTGCACAGATAGGTTGGGCACGCACAGTCCCCAGGTTCGGGGAATCGAGAATAAGAGGGCACAGGTTTCTGCTGATACGTGAGAGAGAGCAGAGAGATTGATTAGATGAGATTGGGGAGTGAGACGTTGGAGGGACGCGGGAAGTGTGGGCAAGATTGGGGGAAAGAGAGTGATAGAGCGAGAGGCGTTTAAAGCAGGGGAGAGGGGCAGGTGGGGGCTGACAGTGAATTTGAAAGACTAAGGAGAAAGAGGAGGTTGTCACGTGATTCATATCTCCTGCACTGGCTGTTTCAAGAGATCGTGGATCACCTCAGGAATATCCAGGCACACAGATGCAGCCGTCTCGCAAATGAAATGGTGCTTATCACGATTGCAATGGGAACGCTTACTGGACGATTTGCATTCAGTGCATTGGAACTTTCCAGAGTTCCACGTCTGTCCCCAAACTGTCCAAACTACACCGCTCTCTCTCCACAGCCTGGTGACAGTCTCCATACTATCTATTCCTCTTATTATCTTGTAGACCTCTATCATGTCTCCTCTCATCCTCCTTCTCTCCAAAGAGTAAAGGCCTAGCTCCCTTAATCTCTGACCATAATGCATACTCTCTAAACCAGCAGCATCCTGGTAAATCTCCTCTGTACCCTTTCCAATGCTTCCACATCCTTAATATAGTGAAGTGACCAGAACTGGACACAGTACTCCAAGTGTGTCGTAACCAGAGTTTTATAAAGCTGCATCATTACATCGCAACTCTTAAACTCCATCCCTCGAATTATCATGGCGGTAGAGGAGGCCATGTATGGACATATCCGAATTGGAATGGGAAGCAGATTTGAAGTGGGTGGCCACCGGGAGATTGGTCTGTTGTGCCGTATCTGTAATTTAATGTTGAGGGAACCTGCACGAGGATAACTAAATCACGTTCCTCCGTAGATTGTTGAACTTTCTCTCCATTTGGTAACTGGTCTACACCTTTATTTCTGCTACCAAATTGTATAACCATGCACCTCTAGACACGGTATTACATCAACCATTAGTTTGCCCATTTTCCGAATCTGTATAAACCCTTCTGTTGCCGCTCTGCTGCTTCCACACTGTTTGTTGATCGGAATTGTTATGACGGAGCTCCATTGACTGTGGTTTCCCGACGAGGAAGCAAAACATTCTGTTGTAGAGGGAGATGCACTGCCCAGGATTTGGAGCTTGTTGATAAGAACTGCGGAAATGATTGTGCTGAACTCTGAGCTGTTGTCAATAAACCGCAGCGTGATGTAGGTATTGCAATTGTCGAGATGGTCCAAGGCCTAGTGGGGAGCGAGTCAGAGAGTGCTCCATTTCGCTACCAGCGGCCTGGGTAGGACGAGTGAGGAGGGGCTACGGGGCGTTATGTTAAAGGGCAGGATCTCCAGGGTAGTCATCTCAGTATTGCTGCCCGTGCCCCGTGCTTTTGAGGCAAGAACCGGGAAGATTATACCGTTTACACTCCTAGGTTTCAGATAGTTCCAGAGAGATGGGAGCCAGAGTGCCAGAACAGTTATTGGAGAGGTTGTGGAGGTGGATAGTTGTAAGAACTCATAGAAAGGTTATAAACAGATGGTTCAGATCGGCGCAACTATTGTCCTGTGCTGCAGGAATTTCAATGCAGAAAGTCCTGCATTGGCTGAAAATAGTGCTAACGTTGAGGTAACTGGTTTACAAACGGAAGCAATGTGTACTGAATAGAGCATTTTGTGGGGGCAACATTGCAGTCAATCGGCTGAGTTGCATCGTAAAAGGTGGACACCATAAAAACGGATGAATACAGGACTGAGGGTGTTGAATTTTAATGTGGCGAGTATAATGGATGAAGCGGTGTTTCGGTGGCAGGAGGCAAAGAGTGGGAATAAACGGAGACTTTACTGGTTGGCTGCCGGTGATCGATCATTTTCCACAGGGGTACTGTGAATGGTTGTGGGACCTTTATCTTACAAAGAATGTGCTGAAGCTGAAGAGGGCTCTAAGGGGAGTCAAGAATTTGATTCCGAAAAGAGAGTTTGATGAATCTGGGCCTACACCGGAATTCAGTAAATGAGGGGTGACTTCATCGAAAACTTTCGAATGGCGAAAGGATTTCCCTGAGTGGATATGGAGAGGATTTCCAAGCTGGTGGGAGAGTGAAACACCAGAGGATAAATCTCAAACTAGAGAGGCGACCTTTATGCCCCACTTCCCCTCTGATTTCCGTGCGTACTGGCCCAGAGCCGCGAAGGATTCCCCGTACAACAAGTTTTCCAATCCCCGAATAATTATTGTGCACCTCATGTGAACCTTCTCCAGTGAAAGCAACTACTTTCCTCGATCAGCGGCCAGCAAATGCTCACAGCACTTAAACTGAACCTCACCTGTGCCTTATAAAGTCTTAAAATTACATCCTTGCTGATATATTCTATTTCTCCGAAATGAAAACTAACATCACATTTGCCTACATCGGGACCGACCTAAACTGCAAATACACCCTAAAGGAATACTGGACGAAGTTCCTTTGCACAGTAGATATCTCTCCATTTAGAAAATAGTCAACGCTTATATGTTTTTCTACCAAAGTGTATGACCATACACTCTCCAACACTGCAATATATCTGCTGCACATTCGCCTATTTCCCTTATCTGTCTGAGTCCTTATGTAGCCTGTCTGTTACCTCAACACTACCTGTAGATCGATAATGTTGTTATTGCTCTGCACTGACTGCGCGTCCCCCATGAGGAAATCAAACATTCTGTTGCAGAGGGAGATACCCTCCCCGAGGATAGGGAGGTTGTTGATTTGAACGGAGGAAATGATTGTGCTGAACGTTGAGCTGTTGCCGACAAACCGCAGCCTGACGTAAGTATTGCTATTGTCCAGATGGTCCAGACCCAGTGGAGAGCAAATCAGATTGCACCCGTTGTGGACCTATCGTGGAGCGAGACAAAGTGCAGCTGGTCAAAGTTTTGGGCCCAGTACAGATCCTCTGAGATGCTGACATTCGGGAGATTCAGATAATTCCATTGGTTTAGCGGGTGAAAGATAGGCCTTATCGAGAGGTACTTATACCCACAGTGCAGGACACAGGAAACTGAGTGACAGCCGGGTAGAAGAAAGCGATTAACGATCCAGTGCAGAATACCCCTGTGGTCATTTTCACCTTGAGCAGTTATAACGCTTTAGATACAGTCGGGCATGCCAACTAATAGAGGGAGGTGCCAGTGATCCACCAGGAGTTAAGGGCGCACACACTCACACACACCAGAGATCGGCTGTTTGGCAGTGGGTCAGACTCTAGAATAAGAAGGGAAAGGGGAAGAATAGGTCTTTTAAGAGCCTTTTAGATAGGTAGATGGAGCTTGGAAAAATAGAGGGTTATAGGTAACCCTAGTAATTTCTAAGATAGGGACATGTTCGTCACAACTTTGTGGGCCGAAGGACCTTTATTGTGCTGTAGGTTTTCTATGATACTATGTTTCTAATAGACACGCTGTGGTGATAGGGAATTCGTTAGTTAGGGGACCTGACAGGAGGTGAGCTGTGCAAGAATGAGATTCCCAGATAATATGTTGCCTCCCTCGTGCCAGGGTCCGGGATATTTCAAACCGAATCCTCAGCATTCGTAATTGCTACGGTCAAAAAACAGAAGTCTGTTTTCTACTGAGGTATGAGTAAGTTCATACTGCAGTTTGTGAGGGAGAAGCATAGGTCACATGTCTCACTATCACAATGGAGAATGGGATTTACAGAGGCATCAGAGAGGAGCTTGCCCAGGTGGAACGGCTGGGATACTGGCGGGGATGACGGCAGAGCAGACATGGCTGAAGTATCTGGTCATTGTACATAATGAGCAGGATAGATTTGTCCCAAAGAAGAAGAAGTTCTCAAATGGCAGGGGTGGGCAACCGTGTTTGACAAAGGAAGTTAAGGACGGCAGTTAAACCACGGAAAGGGCATGTATGGTAGCAAAAGTGAGTTAGAAGGTGGATGATTTGAAAGATTTTAAAATGCAACAAAAGGTTGGAAATTTGGGAAAAAAAGGATATGATGGCAAACTAAACAATAATATAAAGCAGGATACCATAGTTTTTTTTTCTCAGTCATACGAAGGTTAATAGGATGTTGAGAGTTGGGATTGGGTCACTGTAAAATAACGCTGTTGCGGAGGAATGGGTGACAACAAATGGCAGATCCACCTAATTTGTACTTTAAATATGTCTTCAGTGTCGAAGAAGCTAGCAGAGTGGCAGAGATCGTTGAGTGTCAGAGAGCAGGAGTGAGTGCCTTTGCGATTACAAAGGGCAATGCTCGAGTAAAACTCAATGCTCTTAAGGTGGGCAAGTCACCTGGACCAGATGGACCACATCTCAAAGTCCTGAGAGGTTACCGAAAAGTAAACGTACGCATTGGTCATAATCTTCAAGAGCCACCCGTTTCCAGGAGGACTGGAAGATTGCAAATGTCGCTCCACTCTTTGAGAAGGAAGGAAGGCTAAATAACTGAAATTATAGGCCAGTCAGCCTAACCTCAGTGGTTGAGAAAGTATTGGAGTCTATTATAAAGGATGAGTTGTTGGGGTTCATGGAGAGGAACAATAAAATAGGTCAAAGACAACATGGTTTCTGATGAGGAAAATCTTGTCTGACAAATATGTAAGAGTTCTTAGAGGAAGTAACAAGCAGAATGGACAAAGGCGAGGCAATGAATGCCATTTACTTGGATTTTCAGAAGGAATTTGATAAGGTGCCACACAAAAGGCTCATTAACAAGACAAAATCTTGTGGCATTACGGGAAGGATACTGCCATGGATAGAGGAATGTCGGGCAGGCAGGAAGCAGAGAGGTGGAATAACAGTGGCCTTTTCTGTTTGGCTGCCGTTGACTAGTGTTGTCCCTTAGTTGTCAATATTCCGCCCTCGATTGTCACATTGTTTGACAATTATTTGAAGAATGATTTTGGATGGTTTTGTGGCAAAATGTTCGGATAATACGAAGAATGATGACGGGGCTGGTAGTGCTGAGGAAGCAATGCGATTGCAACAGGACTGAGACAAATTGGAAAAAATGGCAAGAAAGTGGCATATGGAATACAATGTTGGGAAATGTATGATAATGCCTTTCGGTAAAAGGAACAATAGGGCAGACAATTATCTAAATGTGGAGAAGTTTCAAACATCATAGGTGGAGTGGGACTTAGGATCCCCTGTGCAAGAGACCCAGAAACTTTAATGTGCAGGTTGGATCTGGGGTATGAAGGCAAATACAAATGTTGTCATTTATTTCCAACGGAAACGATTAAAAAAAAAATACAAGGAGATAATGGCGAGGCTTTATAGGGCAACAGCAAGTGAAATGGCAACAGATTTTGGCCCCATATCTCAGAAACGATGATCTGTCATTGGAGAGAGTCCAGACGAGGTTCACAAGGATAAAATTGGCTCACATTGGCTTAAAATAGTGCTAACGATGAGGTAACTAGTTTACAAACGGAGGCACTGTGTACTGAGGAGAGGATTTTGAGGGGGCAACATTGCAGTCAATCGGCTGTGTTGCATCGTAAAAGGTGGACACCATCAAAAAGGATGAATACGGGACTGAAGGTGTTGAATTTTAATGTGGCGAGTATAATGCATGAAGCGGTGTTTCGGTGGCAGGAGGCAAAGAGTGGGAATAAACGGAGACTTTACTGGTTGGCTGCCGGTGATCCATCATTTTCCACAGGGGTACTGTGAATGGTTGTGGAACCTTTATCTTACAAAGAATGTGCTGAAGCTGAAGAGGGCTCTAAGGAAAGTCAAGAATTTGATTCCAAAAAGAGTGTTTGATAAATCTGGGCCTACACCGGAATTCAGTAAATGAGGGGTGACTTCATCGAAAACTTTCGAATGGCGAAAGGATTTCCCTGAGTGGATGTGGAGAGGATTTCTAAGCTGGTGGGAGAGCGAAACACCAGAGGATAAATCTCAAACTAGAGAGGCGACCTTTATGCCCCACTTATTGTGTGATTCCCGTGCGTACTGGCCCGGAGCGGCGAAGGATTACCCGGACAAGAAGTTTTCCAATCCCCGAATAATTATTGTGCACCTCCTGTGAACCTTCTCCAATGTAAGCAAATCTTTTCCTCGATCAGCGGCCAGCAATTGCTCACAGCACTTAAACTGAGCCTCACCTGTGCCTTATAAAGTCTTAAAATTACATCCTTGCTGATATATTCTATTTCTCCGAAATGAAAACTAACATCACATTTGCCTACATCGGGACCGACCTAAACTGCAAATACACCCTAAAGGAATACTGGACGAAGTTCCTTTGCACAGTAGATATCTCTCCATTCAGAAAATAGTCAACGCTTATATGTTTTTCTACCAAAGTGTATGACCATACACTCTCCAACACTGTAATATATCTGCTGCACATTCGCCTATTTCCCTTATCTGTCTAAGTCCTTATGTAGCCTGTCTGTTACCTCAACACTACCTGTATATCGATAATGTTGTTATTGCTCTGCACTGACTGCGCGTCCCCCATGAGGAAATCAAACATTCTGTTGCAGAGGGAGATACCCTCCCCGAGGATAGGGAGGTTGTTGATTTGAACTGAGGAAATGATTGTGCTGAATGTTGAGCTGTTGTCGATAAACCGCAGCCTGACGTAAGTATTGCTATTGTCCAGATGGTCCAGGCCCAGTGGAGAGCAAATCAGATTGCACCCGTTGTGGACCTATCGTGGAGCGAGACAAAGTGCAGCTGGCCAAAGTTTTGGGCCCAGTACAGATCCTCTGAGATGCTGACATTCGGGAGATTCAGATAATTCCATTGGTTTAGCGGGTGAAAGATAGGCCTTATCGAGAGGTATTTATACCCACGGTGCAGGACACAGGAAACGGAGTGACAGCCAGGCAGGGGAAAGCGGTTAACGAGCCAGTGCAGAGTACCCCTGGGGTCATTTTCATCTTGAGCAGGTAAAACGCTTTAGATACAGTCGGGCATAAGAACTAATAGAGGGAGGTGCCAGTGATCCACCAGGAGTTAAGGGCGCACACACTCACACACACCAGAGATCGGCTGTTTGGCAGTATGTCTGGTTGTTGGATCAGAAGGGAAGAGGGAAGAATAGGGTCTTTAAAGAGACTTCTAGATAGGTAGATGGAACTGGGAAAAATAGAGGGTTATAGGTAAGCCTAGTAATTTCTAAGATAGGGACACGTTCGTCACAACATTGTGGGCCGAAGGGCCTGTATGCTGCTGTAGGTTTTCTATGATACTATGTTTCTAATAAACACGCTGTGGTGATAGGGGATTCGTTAGTGAGGGGAACTGACAGGAGGTGCGCTGTGCCAGAATGAGATTCCTGGATGATATGTTGCCTCCCTCGTGCCAGGGTCCGGGATATTTCAAATCGAATCCTCAGCATTCGTAATTGCTAGGGTCAAAAACCAGAAGTCTGTTTACTGATGCGGTATGACTAACTTCATGTTGCAGTTTGTGAGGGAGAAGCATAAGTCACATGTCTCATATCACAATGGATTAATGGGCTTTACAGAGGCATCAGAGCGGAGATTGCCCAGGTGGAGCGGATGGGGATTCTGGTGGTAATGAAATCAGAGCAGACACGGCTGAAATATCTGGTGATTGTACACAATGAGCAGCATAGATATGCCCCACAGAAGAAGAAGTTCTCAAAAAGCAGGAGTGGGCAACGTGGCTGACAAAGAAATTTAAAGACTGCAGTTAACCCAAGGAAAGGACATGTATGGTGGCAAAAGGGAGTGGGAAGGTGGATGATTTGAAATATTTTAAAATCCAACAAAAGGTTGGAAAATTGAATAATAAAGAGGATATTATAGCAAACTAGCCAATAATATAATGCAGGATATTGTAAGTTTTTTCTCAGTCATACGAAGGTTAACAGGAAGTTGAGAGTTGGGATTGGGTCACTATAAAATAACGCTGTTGCGGAGGAATGGGTGACAACAAATGGCAGATCCACCTAATTTGTACTTTGCATATGTCTTCAGGGTAGAAGAAGCTAGCAGAGTGGCAGAGATCGTTGAATGTCAGAGAGCAGGAGTGAGTGCCTTTGCGATTACAAAGGGCAATGCTCGAGTAAAACTCAATGCTCTTAAGGTGGGCAAGTCACCTGGACCAGATGGACCACATCTCAAAGTCCTGAGAGGTTACCGAAAAGTAAACGTATGCATTGGTCATAATCTTCAAGAGCCACCCGATTCCAGGAGGACTGGAAGATTGCAAATGTCGCTCCACTCTTTGAGAAGGAAGGAAGGCTAAATAACTGAAATTATAGGCCAGTCAGCCTAACCTCAGTGGTTGAGAAAGTATTGGAGTCTATTATAAAGGATGAGTTGTTGGGGTTCATGGAGAGGAACAATAAAATAGGTCAAAGACAACATGGTTTCTGATGAGGAAAATCTTGTCTGACAAATATGTAAGAGTTCTTAGAGGAAGTAACAAGCAGAATGGACAAAGGCGAGGCAATGAATGCCATTTACTTGGATTTTCAGAAGGAATTTGATAAGGTGCCACACAAAAGGCTCATTAACAAGACAAAATCTTGTGGCGTTACGGGAAGGATACTGCCATGGATAGAGGAATGTCGGGCAGGCAGGAAGCAGAGAGGTGGAATAACAGTGGCCTTTTCTGTTTGGCTGCCGTTGACTAGTGTTGTCCCTTAGTTGTCAGTATTCGGACCTCGATTGTCACATTGTTTGACAATTATGTGAATAATGATTTTGGATGGTTTTGTGGCAAAATGTTCGGATAATACGAAGAATGATGACGGGGCTGGTAGTGCTGAGGAAGCAATGCGATTGCAGCAGGACTTAGACAAATTGGGAAAAATGGCAAGAAAGTGGCATATGGAATACAATGTTGGGAAATGTATGATAATGCCTTTCGGTGAAAGGAACAACCGGGCGGACAATTATCTAAATGTGGAGAAGTTTCAAACATCATAGGTGGAGTGGGACTTAGGATCCCCTGTGCAAGAGACCCAGAAACTTTAATGTACAGGTTGAGTCTGGAGTAAGAAGGCAAATACAAATGTTGACATTTATTTCCAGTGGAAACGATTAAAAAAAATACAAGGAGATAATGGCGAGGCTTTATAGGGCAACAGCAAGTGGACTGGCAACAGATTTGGGGCCCATATCTCAGAGAGGATGATCTGTCATTGGAGAGAGTCCAGACGAGGTTCACAAGGACAATTTTGGGAATGAAGGGGTAACATTTAAGGACCCTTTTGGCTGCTTGGGGTCTGTACTGACTGGAATTCGGAAAGATGCGGCGGGGTGTTGGGAGGGTGGTGGAGTTGCTGGGGAGAGATGTCATTGAAAGCTACTGAATGGTGAAGGAACTAGACTGGGTGGATACGAAGAGCATGCTTTCTTCGGTGGGGATATTATGAACTAAAGTAAGCAGCATCAAAATTGAAGGGCGCACTTTCAGAACAGATGTAGGGAGGCTTTTTTTTTCTAATCCAGTGAGTAGTATATCTGTGGAATGTCCTACCACAGACTTCAGTGGAGACCAAGTCCGAGGGGATATTTAGGTCAGAAGTTGATTGTTGCTTTTATATTCTACTAATCTGGAAATGAATGCTGACGTTGTATTTGCCTTCCTCACCATCTACTCCTCCTGTAACTTAATTTTGAACGAATCCTGCACGAGGATCCCCAAAGCCCTTTGAGCCGTAGATTGTTTAATTCTCTCTCCATTTAGAAAATAGTCTACACTTTTATTTCTTCTAACAAATTGTATGACCATGCACCCCCAGCACAGTATTCCATCAGCCAGTAGTCTGTCCATTTTCCTAATCTGTATAAACCCCTCTGTAGCCTCTCTGTTACTTCAACACTGTCTGTAGATGGGAAATGTTATGACCGACTGTTGTTTCCCGATGAGGAAGTCAAATATTCTGCTGCTGAGGGAGATGCTCTGCCTGGGATTTGCAGCTTGCTGATAAGAACAGAGGAAATGATTGTGCTGAACTCTGAGCTGTTGCCAATAAACCGCAGCCTGACGTAAGTATTGCAATTGCCCAGATGGTCCAAGGGCCGGTGGGGAGCAAGTGAGGTCGTGTTACATTTGGCTACCAATGGCATGGGTAGGAAAGTGACAAGGGAGTTAGGTTTAAGGACAAGATCTCCAGGGTAGTGATCTCAGTATTGCTACCCGTGCCTCGTGCTACTCAGGCAGGAACCTGTAAGATTATACAGTTTACACTCGTGTTTCAACTCGTTACAGAGGGATGGGAGCTGGAGTGCCAGAACACTTAGTGGACAGGTTGTGGAGGCGGATGTCGGTAGGAACTCACACAAAGGTAGCAATCAACTGGATGATATCAACTATTGTCCTAAGCTCAAACAACAGGAATTCTGCAGATGCTGGAAATTCAAGCAACACACATCAAAGTTGCTGGTGAACGCAGCAGGCCAGGCAGCATCTGTAGGAAGAGGTGCAGTCGACGTTTCAGGCCGAGACCCTTCGTCAGGACTAACTCTTCCTTCACTTAGTCCTGACGAAGGGTCTCGGCCTGAAACGTCGACTGCTATTTTCCTAAGCTGCTTCCATTTCAATGCAGAAGGATCTGAGGAAAGGCTGAACATAGAGCTGACGGCGAGGTAACTGGTTGACAAGCAGAGGCAATGTGTTCTGAGCAGAGGCTGTTGAGGGGGCAGTATTGAAGTCAATCAGCTGAGTTGCATCGTAAAAGGTGGACACCATCGAAGAGGATGAATACAGGACTGAAGGTGTTGAATTTTAATGTGCGGAGTAAAATGGATAAACGGTGTTTCGTTGGCAGGAGGCAAAGAGTGGGGAAAAAACGGAGGTTTTATTGGTTGTCTGCCAGTGACTCATCATTTTCCACAGGGGTCCATGTTGGCTGCGTGGGCACGTGGCCAAATGGTTAAGGCATTGGGCTAGCGATCAATTTTGGGACCAATACTTTTTACCTTGTGTGCCAATCATGTAGATGATCGAACTGATTAAATTGTTGCGAACTTTGCAGAGCTGTTAGCGAGGGTTTAAGCTAATTTGGCAGGGTGGTGGGACCCGGAATGGTAGAGCGGAGGAAGGGGGAACCAGAAATAAATCTAAAATAGTGAGCAGTAAAGATGTCAGGAAAGACAGGCAGGTGATGGGGCAAATTTGTAGACATTGGGATGAGTTGAAGTGCAATAAAGTTGCAGTGAAATCAAAGCAAAAAATATCAAATACTGGTCTTAAGGAGTTGTACTTAAATGCACGCAGCATAAGGAATAAGGTGGATGATCTTGTTGTACAGCTACAGATAGGCAGGTATGATATTGTGGCCATCACTGAGACCTGGCTAAAGGATGCATGTCTCTGGGAGCTGAACGTCCAAGGATACACGGTGCATCGGAAGGATAGGAAGGTAGGCAGAGGGGGAGGCGTGGCTTTATTGGTAAGAAATGATATTAAATCGTTAGAAAAAGGTGATATAGGATCGGAAGGTGCAGAATCTTTATGGGTTGAGCTAAGGAATAGCAGGGATAAAAAGACCCCGATGGCAGTTATTTATAGGCCTCCAAACAGCTGCAGGGATGTGGACTACAAATTAGAACTGGAAATAGAAAAGGCTTGTCAGAAGGGCAGTGTTATGATAATTGTGGGGGATTTTAACATGCGAGTAGATTGGAAAAATCAGGTCGGCACTGGATCTCAAGAAAGAGAATTTGTAGAATGTCTGCGAGATGGCTTTTTAGAACAACTTGTTGTTGAGCCCACTAGGGGATCGGCTGTACTGGATTGGGTATTGTGTAATGAACCGGAGGTGATTGGAGAGATTGAGCTGAAGGAACCCTTAGGAGGCAGTGATCATAACATGATTGAGTTCACTGTGAAATTAGAAAAAGAGAAGCCGAAATTTGATGTGTCGGTGTTTCAGTGGAGTAAAGGAAATTACAGTGGCATGAGAGAGGAACTGGCCAAAGTTGACTGGAAAGAGACACTGGCGGGAAAGACGGTAGAGCAGCAGTGGCTGGGGTTTATGCGAAAAATGAGGAATGTGCAAGACAGGTATATTCCAAAAAAGAAAAAAATTTCGAGTGGAAAAAAGATGCAACCGTGGTTGACAAGAGAAGTCAAAGCCAAAGTTAAAGCAAAGGAGAGGGCATACAAGGAAGAAAAAATAGTGGGAAGACAGAGGATTGGGACGTTTTTAAAACCTTACAAAAGGAAACCAAGGAGGTCATTAAGACAGAAAAGATTAACTATGAAAGGAAACTAACAAATAATAATCAAAGAGGATACTAAAAGCTTTTTCAAGTATATAAAGAGTAAAAGACAGATGAGAGTAGATATAGGACCGATAGAGAATGATACTGGGGAAATTGTAAGGGAGATGAGGAGATGGCAGAGGAACTGAACAAGTATTTTGCATCAGTCTTCACTGAGGAAGACAGCAGGATTCCGGACACTGAAGGGTGGCAGCGAAGAGAAGTCTGCGCAGTCACAATTACGACAGAGAAAGTACTCAGGAAGCTGAATAGGCTAAAGGTCGATAAATTTCCTGGACCAGATGGAATGCACCCTCGTGTTCTGAAGGAAGTAGCTGTGGAGATTGCGGAGGCATTAGCGATGATCTTTCAAAAGTCGATAGATTCTGGCATGGTTCCGGAAGACTGGAAGATTGCAAATGTCACTCCGCTATTTAAGAAGGGGGCAATGAAGCAAAAAGGAAATTATAGACCTGTTAGCTTGACGTCGGTGGTTGGGAAGTTGTTGGAGTCGATTGTCAAGGATGAGGTTACAGAGTACCTGTAGGCATATGACAAGATAGGCAGAACTCAGCATGGATTCCTTAAAGGAAAATCCTGCCTGACAAACCTATTACAATTTTTTGAGGAAATTACCAGTAGGCTAGACAAGGGAGATGCAGTGGATGTTGTATATTTGGATTTTCAGAAGGCGTTTGGCAAGGTGCCACACATGAGGCTACTTATCAAGATAAGAGCCCATGGAATTACGGGAAAGTTACATACGTGAATAGAGCGTTGGCTGATTGGCAGGAAACAGAGAGTGGGAATAAAGGGATCCTATTCTGGTTGGCTGCCGGTTACCAGTGGTGTTCACAGGGGTCCGTGTTGGGGCCGCTTCTTTTTACATTGTACATCAACGATCTGGATTATAGAATAGATGGCTTTGTGGCTAAGTTTGCTGACTATACGAAGATAGGTGGAGGGGCCGGTAGTGCTGAGGAAACGGAGAGTCTGCAGAGAGATTTAGATAGATTGGAAGAATGGGCAGAGAAGTGGCAAATGAAGTACAATGTTGGAAAGTGTATGGTTATGCACTTTGGCAGAAAAAATAAACGGGCAGAATATTATTTAAATGGGGAAAGAATTCAAAGTTCTGAGATGCAACGGGACTTGGGAGTCCTCGTACAGGATACCCTTAAAGTTAACCTCCAGGTTGACTCGGTGGTGAAAAAGGCGAATGCAATGTTGGCATTCATTTCTAGAGGAATAGAATATAGGAGCAGGGATGTGATGTTGAGGCTCTATAAGGCGCTGGTGAGACCTCACTTGGAGTACTGTAAGCAGTTTTGGTCTCCTTATTTAATAAAGGATGTGCTGACGTTGGAGAGAGTACAGAGAAGATTCACGAGAATGATTCCGGGAATGAGAAGGTTAACATATGAGGAACGTCTGTCCGCTCTTGGACTGTATTCCTTGGAGTTTAGAAGAATGAGTGGAGTTCCCATAGAAACATTTCGAATGTTAAAAGGCATGGACAGAGTGAATGTGGCAAAGTTGTTCCCCATGATTGGGGAGTCTAGTACGAGAGGGCATGACTTCAGGATTGAGGGGCGCCCTTTCAGAACAGAAATGCTAAGAATTTTTTTTAGTCAGAGGGTGGTAAATCTGTGGAATTTGTTGCCACGGGCAGCAGTGGAGGCCAAGTCATTGGGCGTATTTGAGGCAGAGATTGATAGGTATCTGAGTAGCCAGGGCATCAAAGGTTATGGTGAGAAAGCGGGGCAGTGGGACTAAATAGGATAAAATGGATCAGCTCATGATAAAATGGCGGAGCAGACTCGATGGGCCGAATGGCCTACTTCTGCTCCTTTGTCTTATGGTCTTATGGAAATAAAAATGGGCGGAGGGTAGGCAATTTTGAGGAAGTAGAGTGGATATAGACTATGTTGTAAATGGAGAGAAAATTCGGAAAAATAACACGAAGGCTGAATGGGAGTCCCTGAAGGTTAATTTGCAAGTTGAGGAAGGTAAATACAACATTAACCTCCAATTCAAGAGGGCGAGAAACTAGAAGCAAAGATTTACAATGAATTGTTGAGGCCTCACATGGAGTTCTGTGAACAGTTGTGGCTCCCTTACCTTCCGAAGGTTGTGCTGAAGTTGACGTGAGTTCAACGGAGGTTCATGAAAATGACTCCATGAGGAGCGTTGTGACGGTGAGGCTGGATACATTAAATGAGGGGTGACTTCATCGAAACCTCTGGAATGGTGAGCAGCTTTGCTTGAGTTGATGTGGGGAGAATTTGTCCGATGGTGGGAGAGTGAGGGACAAGAGGACGCACCTCAGAATAGAGCGGCGCCCTTTATGCTCCATTACTCTCTGAATAACAGGATACCGACCGAGATCCGTGAAAGGTTCCCGGTTTAACAAGCAATTCAATCACTGAATAATTCTTGTGACCCTCCTGTGAACCCTCTCCAATGTAAGCTCGTCCTCTCATCGATCATGGGCCGGAACCTGCTCACAGCACTTCGAGTGAGGCCTCACCAGTGCCTTATAAAACTTAAAAATTATATCCTTACTTAATTATTCCAGTCCTCCCGAAATGAAACCTAACATCACATTTGCCTTCCGCCGCACCGACTCAAACTGCAAATTAACCTTCAAAGAATCCAGTACGAGGTCTCCCAAATCCCTTTGCGTCATAGATATTTTATTTTCTCTCCATTTATAAAATAGTCAACTTTTATATTGTTCTACCAAAGCGCATGACCATACACTCTCCAACATTGTAATCTATCTGCTGCACCTTTGCCCATTTCCCTTATCTGTCTAAGTCTACTGTAGCCTCTCTGCTACCTCAACACTACCTGTAGATCGGTAATGTTTTTATTGGTCCACACTGACTTCCCCGATGAGGAAGTGAAACATTCTGTTGCAGAGGGAGATGCCCTAGTCCAGGATTTGGAGCTGGTTGATTACAAGTGAGGAAATGATTGTGCTGAATGTTGAGCTGCTTCAATAAACCGCAGCCTGATGTAAGCATTGCTATTGTCCAGATCGTCCAGGGCCCAGTGGTGAGAGGGTCAACGTTTTGTGCCCAGTCTAGATTCTCCGAGGTGCTAACATCGGGGAAATTCCAATAATTCCAGAGACTCAGATAGGACGTAGAGAGATGTAGTTACTCCCGAGGTGGAGCGCACAGCAAACTAGGTGACAAACAGGAAGGGAAATCGGTTAAGGTGCTAGCGGAGAGTACGTCTGTGGACATCGCCCTCAGTAGCAGGTATATCACTTTAGATACTGTCGGACGACGAGCTAACAGAGGAAAGTCCCAGTGGTCGAGTGAGTCTGCCTCTTCACTCAGAAGGGAGGTGGGGAGAAGAGACACGCTGTGGTGATAGGGGATTATTTAGTTAGGGGAACAGACAGGAGTTTCGCTGTGCCAGACTAAGATTCCAGAATTATATTTTGCCTCCTATGTGCCAGGGTCCGGGATATCTCAAACCGAATCCCAAGCATTCAGAAGTGCGTGGCTCAAAAGCCTGACGTCTGTTTACTGAGGAAGTATGATTAAATTCATACTGCAATTTGTGAGGGAGTAGCATAAGTCACAGGTATCAGTACCACAATGGAGTAATGGGATTTGCAGAGGCATCAGAGAGGAGCTTGCCCAGGTGGAACGGCTGGGATACTGGCGGGCATGACGGCAGAACAGACATGGCTGAAACTTCTGGTAATTGTACACAATGAGCAAGATAGATTAGTCTCACAAATGAAGATGTTCCCAAATGGTAGGGGTAGGCAACCGTGGCTGACACAGGAAGTTGACGACTGCAGTTAAGCCAAGGGAGGGACATACTGTATAACGTAGCAAAAATGAGTGGGAAGACTGATGATTTGGAAGCTTTTAAAATCCAACAAAAGGCAACTAAAAAGGCTATAAATGGAAGAAAATGAACATGACAACAAACTAGCTAATAATATAAAGCAGGATAACAAAAGTATTTTTTCTTTCAGTGGTACAAAGGATAATGGAAAGGTGAGAGTTGATACTGGGCCACATGAAAATAATGCTAGTGAGGTAGTAACGGTGACAAAGAGGTGGCAGATGGACGTAAGTTGTACTTTGCATAATTCTTCTCTGTGGAAGAAACCAGCAGCGTGCCAGAGATACCTGAGTGTAAATGTGCAGGAGAGAGTGCTATTACCATTACAAAGGACAATAAATTGGCAAATAGGATACAGTATTGGGAAATGTATGATAATTCCTTTTAGTGGAAGGAACAATAGGGTAGTCTGTTATCTCAATGCGGAGACTTTTCAAACATCATTGTGTAGAGGGGCTTTGGTCCCTTGTGCAAGACTTCCAGAAGTTTAATTTACAGGTTGAGTCTGGGGTAAGAAGGCAAATGACATGTTGACATTTATTGCAAGGGGAACGAATGAAAAAAAAAAAACAAGCAGATAATGGCGAGGCTTTATAAGACAACAGCACAGCCGCACTTGGAGTATTGGCAACAGATCTGGGCCCCATATCTCAGAAAGGATGTGTGTCATTGGAGAGAGTCTAGATGAAGTTCACAAGGATAATTCTGCAAAAGAAGAGGTTAACGTATGAACAGCGTTAGGCATCTTTGGGTCTGTACTCACTGGAATTGAGAAGAATGGGTCACGATCTAGTTGAAACTACCGAATGTTGAAAGGATGAGATGGGATGGATGTGGAGGGATGTTTCCTCTGGTGGGGATATCAAGAACTAGAGGGCACATACTCAAAATTGCGCGGCGATCGTTTAGAACAGAAGCAAAGAAGAGTTTTTGTAGCTAGAGAGAAGCAAATATGCGGAATTTTCTGCCACAAACCGTTGTGGAAGCCAAGCCCGTGGGTATATTTCTGCGAAATTTGACAGTTTTCTGATTGTTGAGGACATCAAATTACATGGCGAGAGGGCAGGTGTATAGGGTTGAGTGGGATCCGGGATCAACTATGATGAGAGTAGCAAAGCAGTTTTGATCGTTTGAATGGCCTAATTATTTGCATAGGTCTTCTGGTAGTATGATCTCCAATTTCAGCAATTCCACTTATATCTCAGGGGAACAACATTGCTCATAATACTACAAATGAGCCCTCTCCAGTGCCTTGCAAAGCCTAAACATTAAATCTTTACTCTTATATTCTGGTCATCTGGATATGAATGCGAACATTGCAATTATCTTCCTCACCACCGACGACACCTGTAAATTAACCTTCAGGGAATCCTTCACCAGGACTCCCAAACCTCAGTACGCCGTAGATTATTGATCTTTTTTTAAAAAAAAAACAGTGTACACTTTTATTTCTTCTATAAGATTGCATGACCATACACCTTTGGCCATTGTATTCCATCTGCCAGTACTTTATCCATTCTCCTCATCTGTATAAGGCATGCAGCGTCTCTGCTTCAACACTACCTGTATATCGGAAACGTTATGACCGATCTGCACGGACTGTGGTTTCAGAATGAGGAAGTCAAACAATATTTTGCAGAGGGAGATGCAACGGCTCAGGATTTGGAGCTTGTTGACGAGAGATGAGGAAATGATGGTGCTGAACGCCGAGCTGTTGCCAGTCACACCGCAACTTGACATGAGTATTGCTGTTGTCCAGATGGTCCAGGGCCTAGTGCAGAGTAAGTGAAATGGTGTTCCTTGTGGGTACGGATGGCATGGATATGACGTATGGCGAGGGAGTACAGGGAGTTAGGTGCTAAGTTAAAGGGCAGGATGTCCAGGGTAGTGATCTCAGGATTGCTGATCACGCCGCGTGCTAGTGAGCCCAGAACCAGGAAAACGATACAGTTCACAGTTCAGGGTTCGGACTAGTTGCAGAGGGATGGGAGCCTGAACACCAGAACAGTTCATGGAGAATATTTGGAGCCAGATGGCGGTAAGACCTCAAACAATGTTCGGAATCATACGGTTCAGCTCAGGGCAACTCGTGCCCTGCGCTGCTTACATTTCAATGCAGAAGGATCGTCAGAAAGGCCGGTAATTGTGCTGACGATAAGGTGACTGGTTTACAAAAGAGGCGATGTGTACTGAGGAGAGGTTGTTGACTGAGGGAAATCGCAGTCAATCCGCTGAGTTGCAACTTACTTATACTTACTTTATATTTTATACGTTATTGTCGCCAAACAATTGATACTAGAACGTACAAACATCACAGCGATATTTGATTCTGCCCTTCCCGCTCCCTGGATTTCCAATATTAAATATTAAAAACAATATTCAAATTGTAAAAATTAGCAAATGTTAAAAAAAAATATATAAATCTTAAATAGAAAATAGAAAAAATGGAAAGTAAGGTTGTGCAAAAAAAAAACCGAGAGGCAGGTCCGGATATTTGGAGGGTACGGCCTGATCCGGGTCAGGATCCGTTCAGTGGTCTTATCACAGTTGGAAAGTAGCTGTTCCCAGATCTTGTCGCACGAGTCTAAACTCCTGAGCCTTCAACCGGATGGTACAGGGGCGAAAAGTGTGCTGGCAGGGTGGGTCGTGTCCTTGATATCCTGGAAGCACTGCTCCGACAGCGTGCGGTGTAAAGCGAGTCCAAGGACAGCAGATTGGTTTGTGTGACGTGCTGCGCCGTGTTCACTATCTGCTGCAGCTTCTTTCGGTCTTGGACAGGACAACTTCCATACCAAGTTCTGATGCACCCTAGGAGAATGCTTTCTACGGTGCTTCTACAAATAAATAAATAAATAAATAAAATAGTGAGGCTTTTAGGGGACAGGACAAATTTCTGTAGTTTTCTCCGGAAGTAAAGGCGCTGGTGGGCCTTCTTGGCAGTGAGCTCTGCTTGGTTGGACAAAGTCAGATCATTTGTCATATTGACCACGAGGAACTTAAAGCTTTTGACCTGTTCCCCTTGCGCACCACCGATGTAAATTGGGTCGTGCGTTCCGCTACTCCTTCTGAAGTCAATAACCAATTCCTTCGTCTTGCTGAGGTTGAGGGATAGGTTATTGTCTTCGCACCATGCCGCTAGGTTCTTAATTTCGTCTCTGTACTCAAACTCAACATTACCAAAAATACGGCCTACAATTGTTGTGTAATCAGCAAACTTATATATTGAGTTTGATGGAAACTTGGCTACACAATTATGGGTGTACTGTAGGTACAGGAGGGGGCTGAGTACACAGCCTTCCGGGGCACCGGTGCTCAGAGTGATTGTAGAGGAGAGCTTATCCCCTATGTTTACAGCCTGTATCCTGTCTGTGAGGAAGTTGAGATCCAGCTGCAGATCTGAGTGCTGAGGCCCAGGTTCCGGAGCTTAGGAATTAGTTTATTTGCGATGATGGTATTAAAGGCAGAGCTGCAGTCAATGAGAAGGAGCCTTACGCATGCGTCTTTATTCTCCAGGTGTTTCAAGTAGGAATGTAGGGCCAGAGAGATGGCATCTTCCGTTGACCTGTTGCTCCGGTAGGCGAATTGCAAAGCATCGAGGTTGACCGGTAGGCTGTGGTTGATGTGTGCCATAACCAATCTCTCGAAGCATTTCATAGCAAATGATTTCAGAGCCACAGGTCGATAGCCATTCAGCCATGCCACCTTGCTCTTTTTCGGCCCTGGGGTTATCGTTTCCTTCTGAAAACACGAGGGGATCTTAGACTGAAGCAAGGAGCAGTAGTTGATGTCAGCAAACACTCCAGCTAGCTCACTTGCACACGCCCTGAGAAACCGTCCTGGGACGCCGTCTGAGCCCGTCGCCTTCCTTGGATTTATCTTCAGGAAGGCCCATCTAACGTCCTCCTCGGTGACGATGAATCTCGATGCCACCAGGTCCGGTTCATCCGGAGGGAGCGTGACGCTCCTCTTCTGATCGACCCTTGAGTAAAATACGTTAACTTCGTCATGAAGAGAAACGCCACAGTCATTGATGTAAAGAAAAGTTGGACATCATCGGAAAGGATAAATGCAGGCCTGAAGGTGTTGAATTTGAACGCACGCGGTAACACAAAGATGAACTTGCAGCACAGTTGCAGATTGGCATGCGTGATGTTGTAGGCGTCACTGAATCATGGAGGAAAGATTGCTGTGGGAGCTTCATGCCCAAGGATACACATTCTGTTGAAGGAACGGGCGGGGATGCAGAGAGGGTGTTTTTGCTTTGATGGCAAAAATGAAATCAAGTCGTCATAAAGAGATGACATCCAAGCAACTGACACAAAATGCTGGAACAACTCAGCAGGCCGGCCGGCATCTCTGGGAAAGAATACAGACGACGTTTCGGGCCGAGTCCTTTCAGCAGTAACCTAGGGTCGCTGGGTGTTGAATCACTGAGGTTAGGAATAAAGTAACGCTACGATATGATCAACTGGTCGGAATTCTATACACACACCCAAACAGTAGTAACGATCTGGCCTATAATTTACAAAGGGACATAGAAAATGCATGCCAAAAGGACAATGTTGCTATCGTCATGGGGGACTACAGTGTGCAGGTAGATTGGGAAAATCATGTTGGTGCTGGATTCTAGGAGGGGTACTTCTCGAGTGCATACGATTGTCATTTTAGAGCAACTCTGGATTGGATGTTGTTCAGTCAACCATAACTGATTAGATAGCTTGAGGTAAAAAAAGAAAACAACACTCGGGGGCGAGTGACCATAACATGAAAAGTTTCATCCTTCAGTTTGAAGAGAAGAAGCTCAAATCAAATGTATCAGTATTACAATAGGGGAGAAAAGAACTACAGAGGTATGAGGGAAGAGTTGTCCAGAATCGAATGGAGAAGAACACTGGCAGGGATGACGGCAGAGCAGCAATGGCTGGAATTTCTGTGAAAAATTCGGAAGGAACAGAATATGTAGACCCCAAAGAGGAAGATCTATTCTAAAGGAAAGCTGACACAATCGCGGTTAACAGATGATGACAAAGACGACATAAAAGCTAAAAAGAGGGCATATGATAGAGCAAAGATTGGTGGGAAGATGGACGTTTGAGAAGTGTTTAAAAACAAACCTAAAGTAATTTAAAAAGTAACTAAGGAGGTAAAGATGGAATATGGAATTAAACTAGCCGATAATATTAAAGAGGATGCCTAAAGTTTCTTCAGATAGTTGAACCGGAAAGAGATGCGAAAGTGGATATAGGACCGATGGAAAATAATGCTCGACCGGTAGCAATGGGGAGAAAGAAATGGCAGATGGAAGGAATAAGTATTTTACACCAGTCGTCAACGTGGAAGACACTACCCGTATGGTGTAAGTTTCAGGAGTCCGGGTGCCTGAAGTGTGAGAAGTTACCATGACGAGAGAGAAGTTTCCTGGGATACGGAAAGGTCTAAAGGTAGATGAGCCAAATCGACTTGTTGGTCTACACGCCTAGGCTCTGAAAAAAAGTGGCTGAAGAGATGTGGAGCCATTGGGAATGATCTTTCAAGCAACACTAGATTATGGAATGGTTCCGGAAGACTGAAAATTGTAAATGCCACCGCTTATTTCAAGAACAGAGAAATACAGAAGAAAGGAAACTATAGGCCAATTAGTCTAACTTCAGTGGCTGGGAAGATAGTGGAGTCCATTATTAAAGATGAGGTCGCAGGTTACTAGAAGGCCCCTGATAAGATAGGCCGGAGTTCCTTTGAGGGAAAATCTTGCCTGACAAATCTGTTGCAATTTTTGATGAGAAAACACGGAGATTCACAAAGGAGAATCGGTTGATGTCGTGTTCTTTGGATGTCAGAAGGCCTTTGACAAGGGGCTACACATGAGACTGCTCACAAGCTCAGAGCTCATGGCATTGCAGGAAAGGTTCTGGTACCATGGCTGCCGGTGACTCATCGTGTTCCACAGGGGTCTACGTTTGGAGCGATACGTTTTACATTATATTTCCATAACGGATTTGAAGGACTTTTGGCAAAGTTTGCAAAACATATGAAGATAGGCGGAGGGGCAGGCAGTTTTGAGGAAGTAGAATGTGTAGAGGACGACTTAGACAAATTAGGTGAATAGTCAAAGAAATGTCAGATGAATACAGTGTCGGGAATGGGAATGCCCCGCACCTTGGCGGAAGAAATAGTAGCGTAGCCCATTTTCGAACTGGAGAGAAAATTAAAAAAAACAATCTGAGACTGACACTGACGGGGACGTGTGAGTCCTTGTGCAGGATTCCCTGAAGGTTAATTTGCATGTTGAGTCTGTGATCAGGAAGTCCAATGCCATGTGACCATTTATTTCCAGGGAATATAAACACACGGATTTTACGTTCTGAAATCATTATGCACTGGTGAAGCCTCTCGTGGAGTACTGTGACCTGTGTTGGGCCGCTTAGCTTACAAAGGCTGTGCGGAATCTGGACAGGGCTTAAAGGAGTTTCACGGAAATAATTTGGGGTTTAAAACGATTGTCATATGAAGAGCGTATTTTGGCTCTGGCACAGTATTGATTGGAATTCAGAAGGAAGAGAGGTGACTTCATGGAAATCTTTCGAATGGTAAAAGATCTTGCTAAAGTGGATGTAGCGATAATTTATCCTGTACTGAGCGAGGCAGAGACCAGAGTGTACAGCCGCGGAAGAGAGGGACGTCCTATTTTCACGTCTTATCCCTCTGAATTCCAGTGAGTACAGGAACAGACCCATGAAATGTTCCCCATATGACAAGCCATTCAATCCCAGAGTCATTCGTGTGAACCGTCTTTGAACCTTGTCCAATGTAAGCTCATACTCTCCTCGATAAAGGGCCAGAAACCGCCCTCGACGCTCCGAATGAGGCCTCGCCAGTGCCTTATAAAGTCTCAAAATTACATCTGTATTTATATATTCTGGACCACCCGCAATGAATGCTATCACCACATCTGCCTTCGTCACCACTAATTCAACCTAAAATTTACCCTTAAAGGAATCCTGCACGTGATCTCCCAAACCCCTTTGTAACAAAGACATTGTAATTTTCCCTCCGTTTATTCTCCATTTCCTCCACTCTCTGTGTTCACCGGGATTTGTGAGGGGGATGGGGGAAAGTTGGCAACGGGTTTTACTCCTTTTCCCACCGGCTATCGGTCCCTCGGTTCTGGGCCTGTGCGCAAATGTGTGTGGATAAGCCAGTCATGTAGTTCCTGTCGTGTGCAATCTCTCCACCCCGCCCCCGCCCACTCCTCGCCCTCGCTTCCTTCCTCTTCCCTCCTCAACACAACGGCTCTCAGACACGCAGGAGCAACCTCTGAGGCAGACACACAATTCAAGCTTCTGGAACTGAGAGAGGTAGGGAGGTGGTGGGGAGGGGAGGAATGGGGAGAGGGAGAGCAGGAACGGGTTACCAGTGAGGGTGGTAGGTGAGGGAGATGGAGGGAGAGGGAGGGAAGGAGTGATGAGGGTGGGGAGTGGGGGAGAGGGTTGCAGTGAAGGGGCAAAGGGAGGGAGGGAGGGAGGGAGAAAAAGATGAACAGTGCTGTGGTAAAGAATGAGAAGCGAGGGAGGGGTCGAAGGAAGGGACAGAGAAAGGAAGTAAGGAAACGGGACGAGGGGAGTGCGGGGAATGGGGGAGTCGGAGAATGCGAGAGACGGCTGGGTGTCCCGAGCCAAAAAGCTTCTAAACCCCTTCTCCACCGTAGAAAAGTCGGAATTGACGTGAACAGTGTTCGGAGAAAATAGGCGCAATAACACATGGTCACGGCGGAAGGTCTGTTGGTGGTAGAGAGGCAAAAAAGAACGGGGCAGGCAGATGCGGGAAAGAGAAGGTTCAGATAATAGGGAAGGTGATACTGAACGGGAAAGTGGGGGAAGTCGGACAAAGGTGTGGGAGAGAGTTGGAGGGGAAAAGGAAGAGAAGTGGAAGGAGAGAGAGGGGAGCAGAGAGAAAAGGGGAAAGGGAGGGAGACGGGGAAGAGGGGGAGAGAGGATGGGAGGGTAAAAGGAGAGAAAGAAGGGGAAAGAGGGGAGAGGTGAGAGGAAAAGGAAGTAGTGAAGAGGAGAGAAGGGAGGAGAAGAGAAGGGAGAATGAGACAGCGGAGAGAGAAAAAAGGGAGAGATGGAGAGAGAAAAAAAGAGAGGGAAGAGAACCAGAGAGAGAGAGAACAAAGCGAGACAGAGAGAAGGAGCAAGGGAGAGAGAGAGAGAGAGAGAGAGAGAGAGAGAGAGAGAGGGAGGGAGGGAGAGAGAAGGAGGGTGGGAGGTTGGGGAGAGGGAGTGATAGAAATGGGACAGTGCCAGAGAGTTTTGTATCTGAACCTGAAGTGTATAATGTTGCATGTTAGAGTGTGCGAAGGGATGGTGTGGAGTTGCTGAGAGCGTCCCCTAGTGTCTTATCTCGGGATTGTGTGATTTGGCCAACAAATCTAGCTTCACTGTGAGGACCAGGAGAGAAGACCTGAGGCCCTGGCGATAGGAGGAGAAGTGGGACCGTCCGATGCGAAATCAAGGATCCAACAGAGGATGAGGCAATGGTGGAAATGCAAATTTCCAAGAGAATAGAGAGTCTATATGAAAGACACAATTATCTCCGTATTTCCCTCGTCCTCTCTATGCACCTCCTTGCATTCTTTTCCTCTTTCTGCCGCCTTCGATTCCCCTCTCCCTCCATTGTGTATATTCCCTCTTTTTCAATTACTTTCCAAATCTCTCCTCCCCTTCTATTTCCACTTTCCCTTAACTGCACTCTCATTGCTGTCGACCACCCCGACGCACACCATCAATCCCTCCCCAACCCGCACACCCCACCCCTTTTCTCGGTTCTTCTCTTTATCGGTTGTTGGTGGGCGACGGCCTGGCAGCGCGGGTTTCCTCTATTGACGGTAGCATTCCTTTGTCAGGATCGGAGACTCGACAGGATGGCCGAGAGCGAGACCTACGCGAACATGCAGCTCACAAGAACGGACTCCCGGGCTCCTTTGACAGGTGAGTGGGCGGAGAAAGGGAGAGAGCTTCACTCTGTGTCTGACCCCGGGAGTGTGTAATGGGATGGTGTGGAGGGAGCTTCTCTCTGGGTCTGACCCCGGGAGTGTGTGATGGGACGATGTGGAGAGAGCTTCTCTCTGTGTCTGTCCGCGGGAGTGGGTGATGGGACGGTGTGGAGCGAGTTTCTCTCTGTGTCCGTCTGCGGGACTGTGTGATGGGATGGTGTGGAGAGAGATTCACCCTGTGTCTGACCCCGGGAGTGTGTGATGGGATGGTGTGGAGGGAGATACACTGTGTGTCTGACCCCGGGAGTGTGTGATGGGACGGTTTGGAGGGAGCTTCACTCTGTGTGTGACCCTGGGAATGTGTGATGGGACGGTGTGCAGGGAGAATCATTCTGTGTCTGACCCTGGGAATGTGTGATGGGACGGTGTGCAGGGAGAATCATTCTGTGTCTGACCCTGGGAATGTGTGATGGGACGGTTTGGAGGGAGATTCACTCTGTGTGTGACCCCGGGAGTGTGTGATGGGACGGTTTGGAGGGAGATACACTGTGTGTCTGACCCTGGGAGTATGTGATGTGACTGTGCGGAGGGAGATTCACTCTGTGTCTGACCCTGGGAATGTGTGATGGGACGGTGTGCAGGGAGAATCATTCTGTGTCTGACCGTGGGAATGTGTGATGGGACGGTGCGGAGGGAGATTCACTCTGTGTCTGACCCTGGGAATGTGTGATGGGACGGTTTGGAGGGAGAATCATTCTGTGTCTGACCCTGGGAATGTGTGATGGGACGGTTTGGAGGGAGATACACTGTGTGTCTGACCCCGGGAGTGTGTGATGGGACGATGGGGAGGAAGCCTCACCCTGATTCTCACCCTCACTGTTCTGTCACCAGCTGAACCTGATGTATCATACGTGCAACTAGATGTCACGGCCCTCTCAGCACCCCGGGTCCGGAGAGATGGAGGTCAGTTTCATCTTTGTTGGTTTGAATCTGTTTAGCTGATGTGTCCAGTCTTGTCGAGATATCTCAGGACAAGCGCACAGTTGACCCCTGTGATTCCCTCTTTGAGACTATGTCAGAGGGAACGCGTGAAGAGGCGATGAGGAAGGAACTCTGTGGGAAGTTCGGTGTAGAAGGTACCGTGAGGATTGAACACGGTGGAAGCGGGAGCCAGTGATTGATGGGGATGGTGCCCTCTGTGATGGGAAGAATAGTGAACGGAACGCTGTTGGACTGGGTAGAGGGATTGCTCAGAAGGAAAAAAAAAACATTGAGGAAGGAGTACTATGTAGTGGAGGGAATGCCGAGGGAAGGGTCCGTGAGGAGGCAACCCTGTGGGAGGGTAGGTAATTTGGGAACACCATGGTAGAGGTGGAGAGGAGGGTTGACAGTGGAATCGGCGGAGAGCAGCGACAGAGCTATAAATTTTGAACGACTGTCTACTTTCTAACCCACCTGCTCTCTCCTCTCATCTCCCTTTCTCTCCTTTCCGCCCCTCTCTCCTTCTCTCCTTCCACTCCCCGTCCCCTCACCCCCTCACTGCCCCATCCCTTCACACTCCGCTTTCCTTCCCCTCGGTCAATCACTCCATCTTTTTCACCACTCTTTCCCACTCTCCCCTTCTCTTCTCTGCCTACTGTCTCTAAACTCGCCCAATTATCAATGTCCTTCTCTCTTTCTCGCTTTTTTCCATTTCTCTGTCCCTTTCCCTCTCTCCAAACCTCTCCTGCTTTCCCCCACTCTCTCGCAGTCTCTCAATCCCTCACAAACCCAGGATTTCCGCATTCTTCAAACTCGCCCCTCTATCACACTACCCCCCCTCTCTCTCTTACGCTGTCTCCCCTTGTCTTTGCTCACTCTCTCTCTTCTCTCCCCGTCGCCGTATCTTCCGTTCATTTCCCACTCCGCACCCTATTCTCACTATCGTGCCTTCCCTCCCCCCCACCCCACCTCGCTGATGATCTTCTGCCTCTCGCTTCCCCACTTCGCACTTCCTCGATCTCTTTCCCCGGGCCCTCCCACTTTTCTCCTTCCCTCGCTCTCCCATCTCCCTTCCCTCTCTTTGCTATCTCGCTCAACCCTCTCACTCTCCCCTCACTCTTACCCTCTACCACGCACTCTCTCCCTCTGCCACCCTCGCCCCGTTCCCTCTCTCACGTTTTCCCACCCATCGCCCTTATCGCTCACCACACTCTCCTCCTTTCTGTCTCTTTCTTTCACTCTCTGTCTCCACACTCTCCCCGTTCCCTCACCTTCTGTCCCCCTGCCTGTAAACTTTCTCCCTACACTTCACTTTACCCTCTCTCCCGACTCTATCTCCGTCTCCCTCTGCTCCCTCTCTCTTTCCGCACTCCCCCCATACTAAAACCCATCTCTCCTCCTGTTATTTCTTTCTACCTCTCACATTCTCTACCTTTCTTTCCCAGACGGCCTGACTTCCACCTACGCAGAGGTGAACTTTCCGAAAGACCAGCGTGTCATCGGTGAGGATGATGCTCCTCCCATTGTCCCGGGGCCCAGAAAGCTGCCAACCAATGCCCAGACAGGTCAGAGTTCACAATAATGACGCCATTGTCGAGAAGGTCACTTGTCAGATGCAGACCTGTGTGTGTGTGTGTGTGTGTGTGTGTGTGTGTTTGTGTGTGTGTGTGTGTGTGTGTGTGTGTGTGTGTGTGTGTGTGTGTCTGTGTTTCTGTGTGTGTGTGTGTGTGTGTGTGTGTGTGTGTGTGTGTGTCTGTGTTTCTGTGTGTGTGTGTGTGTGTGTGTGTGTGTGTCTGTGTGTGTGTTTGTGTGTGTGTGTGTGTGTTTGTGTGTGTGTGTTTGTGTTTGTGTGTGTGTGTGTGTGTGTGTGTTTGTGTGTGTGTGTTTCAAATGCTTCAAACTTATCTCCCTCAACCACATTTCAGCCTGCTCCACATGCGGTCCACACCTTCTGGGTGCCAATATTTGTCACTAGCGTACCCAAATAAATTTATTTTCTCTCTCTCTTTACACCTGTGAGCTCTCGTCCTCGATTCTGCTTGATGTGCACATTTACCCTACCTGTGCCACTCAAGGTTGGATAGCCCTACTCTCCAAGGTATAAAGTCCCAACCTGCCCTACCTCTCTCCGTTACTCAGTCCCCCGAGTCGCGGCAACACCCTTGCAAATCTCCCTCTGCACTCTTTCCAACTCAGTGGCACCTCAAGGGTGGCGTTCTCAGGATTGCTGCCAGTGCTACGTGATAGTGATGGTATGAATTGGAGGAGATGGCAGTTGAATGTGTGGCTAAGGAGTTGGTGCAGGGAGCAGGGTTTCAGATTTTCAGATCATCAGGATCTCTTCTGGGGAGCATGGGACCTGTACAGATTGGATGGGTTGCACCTGAACTCGAGGGGGGGAGCAATATCCTTGTAGGTAGGTTTGCTAGCATGGTTCGGGAGGGTTTAAACTAATTTGCGAGTGGGATGGGACCCCGAGTGATAGAGCAGTGAAAGAAGTGCATGCAGTAAAGCCAAATCTAACATACAGACAGGCTTTGAGGAAAGAGAATCAAAATAAACCGTGTAAAGACAGTAAGGTAGACGGGCTGAAATGTGTGTACCTCAATGCAAGAAGCGTCAGGAACAAAGGTGATGAACTGAGAGCTTGGATACATACATGGAATTATGATGTAGTGGTCATTACAGAAACTTGGCTGGCACCAGGGCAGGAATGGATTCTCAATATTCCTGGATTTCAGTGCTTTGAAAGGGACAGAGAGGGCGGAAAAAGGGGAGGAGGGGCGGCATTACTGGTCAGAGATAGTATTACAGATACAGAAAGTGTGGTCAATGTAGCAAGATTCTCTTTTGAGTCAATATGTGTGGAAGTCAGGAACAGAAAGGGAGCAGTTACTCTACTGGGGGTATTCTATAGGCCCCCTGGTAGCAGCAGAGATACAGCGGAGCAGATTGGGGGGCAGATTTTGGAAAGCTGCAAAAATAACAGGGTTGTTATCATGGGTGACTTTAACTTCCCTAATATTGATTGGCACCTGATTAGTTCCAAGGGTTCAGATGGGGCAGAGTTTGTTAAGTGTGTCCAAGAGTGATTCCTGTCACAGTATGTGGACAGGCCGACCAGGGGGAATACCAGACTAGACTTAGTACTAGGTAATGAACCGGGTCAGGTCACAGATCTCTCAGTGGGTGAGCGTCTGGGGGACAGTGACCACCGCTCCCTGGCCTTTAACATTATTTGGAAAAGGATAGAATCAGAGAGGACGGGACATTTTTTTAATTGGGGAAAGGCAAATTATGAGGCTATAAACCTGGAACTTGTGGGTGTGAATTGGGATGATGCTTTTGCACGGAAATGTACTATAGACATGTGGTCGATGTTTAGAGGTTTCTTGCGGGATTTTAGGGATACCATTGTCCCGGTGACGAACATAAAGAATGGTAGGGTGAAGGAACCATGGGTGACCAGTGAGGTGGAAAATCTAGTCAGCTGGAAGGCAGCATACATGAGGTTTAGGAAGCAAGGATCAGATGAGTCTATTGAGGAATATATGTTTCCAACGTCTATACATCATATGTCTGGAACAAAAAAACAACAACAAAGCGGGCAAAGAATAATACAACTGTGAAGACTAATAAACTCTGAATCGAAACGGCAAATACCCCCGTGGATCCCATATATCATAATCCTCTGGATAAATCTCCCTGCGGGACCTAGTCAAAAGCCAAAATTATGTTCCCATAGTCAAGATCCACGACTGTAACTTCATCGATTACCTTAGAGAGAGAAACGAAAATCTATAGAATCAGGCAGACGCTTTCAGCAATTACCGAGACAAGGAATTTGAACTCACAGCAATGACGGATAAAAGTAGATGGGAGTGAGAGAGGGAGGGGTTGATCGTGGTGGAAGGAGAGAGTGCGGATGGTGGCTGGAAGGAAGTACCACTGGGGGAGACGGCTGAATTCACGCACACGCTGAATGGTCTCTTTACAGGTACGCATAAACAGCAGCCGAAAGAGAACATCGGAAATAGATCGTACCTTAATATCTGCCTACTCTGCCCCGTTACGACCATTCTTGTCGCGATAGTGACCGGGCTCTTGATCTACGGTGAGTCGAACGGGCTCCGGGTAGAGTCCGGCAGTAAACAAGCAGAGTGCAATAACATGTTAGCGTAAAATCTCACAGTGATGACGACACGCCCCTGAACGTAACACAGACACACCCCTCGCCGTAACACCGAAGCACCTCTCGCCGTAAACCTGACACACCTCGAATCGTGACAATGACACGGCCGTTACCGTTACACAATCAGGACTCATCCTGACACCGACACGCCATTCACCTTAACAGCAACGATCCTGTCACCGTAACACGGACACGCCCCTGTACCCGACACGCTTACGGCCCTCACCGTGACACAGACATAGCACTCACAGTGATAGCAACGTAACCCTCACTGTGACATCGACATGCCCCTGACTGACTCACTTCTCAAGGCGATACCGAAACACACGTCACAGTGACACCGACACGTCTCTCACCGCAACACGGACAAGTCCCCCACTGTGAGAGGAAATCCAGAATCACCGTGATACTTACACAGCCCCCATCGTAACGCCAACAAATCTCTTATCGGGATACTGACGTGCCGGTCAGTGTGACACAGACACGCACGTCACGGTAGCGCAGACGTCCCTCGCTGTAAGTCCAACACACCTGCAACTATGATATATACACGATCTCCACCGCGATAGAATCACGCCTCTCGCTGTGACACGAAAGTAACACACTTTCACTGCAACACTCGTCACCGTGACACTTATACGCTGCTGGACATGAATAGCACCGTACCGTGTCACTGACACACCACCACTGCGTCCCGCCCAACACCGTGACGCCGACTCACGGGTCAGTGTAAACTCTAACCGTCCTTCACCATCTCTCTCAGTGTCACAGATTCATCAGTCTCAGATCACCTCCTACCGAGATTACCAGCTACTTTGGGAGCAGTATCAGGAGATGAACAGGACACAGATCCAATATCGACATCAGGTCCATGAGCTGAAGTTAAGACTTGAATCCAAGACATTCGAGAACTCCCGTCTGAATCTCTCCCATGGCGCCTGTCTCCAGAATCTTTCTGTCCTCAACAACCAGCTCTCCATCTTCGAAAGGAAGCTCAGAACTGTCAGCGGAAACAAGGTTCAAATCTGCCAATTCCTGACCAGTAGCAGAGGTGAGGCAACATCATCGCCCTCTCACCACCTCCTCATGAGAGAGAGAGAGAGTGAGTGAGAGAGAGAGAGAGAGAGAGAGAGAGAGAGAGAGAGGAGGGAGGGAGATAAAGGGGGAGAGATTGGGGGTAAGAAACAGAGAAAGGAACACACACAAACACACACACACACACACACACACGCACACACACACACACACACACACACACACTCCACTCACAGCGATCACGACAAACTCCTCACTGAGATCCCAATATATCCCTCAACGTAACATCCAGGTACATCTCACCGAGACCCGGTACACATCTCATCAGGACACAGAAACATCTATCACAGTGTCACAGACACGCCCCTCAAAACAAAACCTACATTTACCGCACTGTGACACTGAATGAATCATCACTGTGCCACTGAGGCCGACTCGCAACTCACAGTGGCTCTGACATCACTGCCTGTGACAGCAGCACACCCGTCACATGGAAATCGACACGTCCCAAACCGTGGTACGCCTCGCACTGTGACACGAATCAAACACACCGTCTCTCTGTAACAATCGTCAACGTGACACGGACACACCACTCACCGTAACACTACACCCTTCTCAACATGAACCGCACAGTACCTCAGGGTAACACAGATAAACCAAAAACCGCACCGTGACGATGACTGATGCATCAGGGTTAACTATGAACATCCTTCACCGCCTCTCTCATATCACAGATTCGTCAAAGAGATAGACCAATAAATAGGACCCTGGGTGTGTGTGATAAAAGAGAGTGGAAGGATTTTTGTTCTGTATATCTGACCATTGAAGTGTGTGATAAGACGGCATGGTGGGTGCGTCGCTCTGCGTCTGACCTCTGTGTGACGGGTCTGTGTTGAGGGAGAGTCACCCGGTGTCTGACCCCAGGAATGTGTGATGGGCCGATGTGGAGAGAGATTCACTCTGTGTCTTACCCCGGGAGTGTGTGATGGGACGGTGCGGAGGGAGATTCACTCTGTGTCTGACCCCGGGAGTGTGTGATGGGACGGTGCGGAGGGAGATTCACTCTGTGTCTGACCCCGGGAGTGTGTGATGGGACGGTGTGGAGGAAGATTCACTCTGTCTCCGACCCCGGGAGTGTGTGATGGGACGGTGTGGACGGAGATTCACTCTGTGCCTGACCCCGGGAGTGTGTGATGGGACGGTGCGGATGGAGATTCACTCTGTGTCTGACCCCGGGAGTGTGTGATGGGATGGTGTGGAGGGAGATTCACTCTGTGCCTGACCCCGGGAGTGTGTGATGGGACGGTGTGGAGGGAGATTCACACTGTGTCTGACCCCGGGAGTGTGTGATGGGACGGTGCGGAGGGAGATTCACTCTGTGTCTGACCCCGGGAGTGTGTGACGGGACGGTGCGGAGGGAGATTCACTCTGTGTCTGACCCCGGGAGTGTGTGATGGGACGGTGCGGAGGGAGATTCACTCTGTGTGTGACCCCGGGAGTGTGTGATGGGACGGTGCGGAGGGAGATTCACTCTGTGTGTGACCCCGGGAGTGTGTGATGGGACGGTGCGGAGGGAGATTCACTCTGTGTGTGACCCCGGGAGTGTGTGATGGGACGGTGCGGAGGGAGATTCACTCTGTGTGTGACCCCGGGAGTGTGTGACGGGACGGTGCGGAGGGAGATTCACTCTGTGTGTGACCCCGGGAGTGTGTGATGAGACGGTGTGGAGGGAGATTCACTCTGTGTGTGACCCCGGGAGTGTGTGACGGGACGGTGCGGAGGGAGATTCACTCTGTGTGTGACCCCGGGAGTGTGTGATGGGACGGTGCGGAGGGAGATTCACTCTGTGTGTGACCCCGGGAGTGTGTGATGGGACGGTGTGGAGGGAGATTCACTCTGTGTGTGACCCCGGGAGTGTGTGATGGGACGGTGCGGAGGGAGATTCACTCTGTGTGTGACCCCGGGAGTGTGTGATGGGACGGTGTGGAGGGAGATTCACTCTGTGTGTGACCCCGGGAGTGTGTGATGGGACGGTGCGGAGGGAGATTCACTCTGTGTGTGACCCCGGGAGTGTGTGATGGGACGGTGCGGAGGGAGATTCGCTCTGTGTGTGACTCCGGGAGTGTGTGATGGGACGGTGCGGAGAGAGATTCACTCTGTGTGTGACCCCGGGAGTGTGTGATGGGACGGTGCGGAGGGAGATTCACTCTGTGTGTGACCCCGGGAGTGTGTGACGGGACGGTGCGGAGGGAGATTCACTCTGTGTGTGACCCCGGGAGTGTGTGATGAGACGGTGTGGAGGGAGATTCACTCTGTGTGTGACCCCGGGAGTGTGTGACGGGACGGTGCGGAGGGAGATTCACTCTGTGTGTGACCCCGGGAGTGTGTGATGGGACGGTGCGGAGGGAGATTCACTCTGTGTGTGACCCCGGGAGTGTGTGATGGGACGGTGTGGAGGGGGATTCACTCTGTGTTTGACCCCGGGAATGTGTGATGGGTCAGTATGGAGGGAGATTCACTCTGTGTGTGACCCCGGGAGTGTGTGATGTGCCGGTGCGGAGGGGAATTCACTCTGTGTCTGACCCCGGGAATGTGTGATGGGTCAGTATGGAGGGAGATTCACTTTGTGTGTGACCCCGGGAGTGTGTGTTGGGACCGTGTGGAGGGAGATTCACTCTGTGTGTGACCCCGGGAGTGTGTGATGGGACGGTGTGGGGGGAGATTGATTTTTCTTTATTCCTACATTTCAGTGGAAAAATGTTCGAAGTATTGGTTCAGACATGAAGAACGGTGTTATTTCTTCTCCACGTTTGAAACATCTTACGATGAAGCTAGGCAAGAGTGTTCAAACTTTGATTCAAGGCTTCTCGAAATCAATTCACAGGTTGAAGCGGTAAGTGTCACACCACGAGAAGAGATATTCACACAGCTCCCAACGTTTACCAGGATGAGAAGAACAGTGGTGGTCCCTGTAAATAGTGAAGCTTCCTCCACTCCGTCTCATCGCACACTCCCGGGGTCAGACACAGAGTGAATCCGCCTGCGCACCTTCCCATCACACACTCCCGGGGTCAGACACAGAGAGAACCTCCCTCCGCAGTCTCCCTTCACACACTCATGTTGTAATAATCCGAGAGAGGCTCCGTAAATAGTTTCCTATTCTAGGCATTAATCAAATGAATTTAATTTCACAGAGTTTTGTTTTCCGCGCTCTTGCCTCCCGTATCCCTGTATACTGGATTGGAAAATGCGAAGAAGGGTAAGATTTGGACTGATCTGCGGGGTGAGAGTTTGGGGATGACACGGTACTGACGGGAGAAAATTGGGTCAGTTTACGGACTGAAATAGGTTTGTTGGAAGAAGCGGTGCCACTGGGATTGTTTCAAGTCTGTCCGAGGTTGTCAGGTGAGGGAGGCACAATGGGAATATTTTGAGGAATGATTCGTGTCTGTCGAGGAAGGGTAGGGCACTGGGGACATCTTGAGGACTGGCAGGAACTCTAGGGAGAGATCAGTACCCTGGCATTATTTTGCTGACTGACGCAGGGCTGTGGGGAGTGCGAGATGCACCGTAATTAATTTAGAGAGTGACACGAAGTTATGGGGAGATGGAGGAAGCTTGGGACTGAGCTGATTTGTGAAAGAACAGTTGGGCAGCGGGATTACTTTAAGGACTGACAGAGATCTGAGGGGAGAGAGTGGGACAATTGAATTAGTCTGGAGACTGTGTGCAAAGAGTGGGTCAGTGGGATTTGTTTGTGGAATAAAGCAGGGCTTTGGGAGAGGGTTTGTCAGTGGTACAAATTTTGCGACGGACCCGTGTCTGTGGGTTGAGGGCGGTGCAGTGGGATTAGTTTGGATGCTGACACGAAGCTGTTGGGAGAGGAAGGGTCCATGGGATTAATTTGGGAAACGCCAAAGTTTTGCGGGAAGAAAGCAGGCCCCAGGGGTTCATTTCGGGACTGGCATAAGTCTGTGTGGAGAGGGTTGGGCAGAGGGATTTGTTTGGGGACGGAAATAGATTTGGGGGCAAGGTAGAGTTCGTCTGCTGGATTCGTATGGAGACTGATACAGCACTGTGAAGAGAAGGTGGGTCAGTGGGATTAGTCTGGCGACGGAACGCAGGCTGTGAGGAGTCCGCGGTGTTGTAACATTAGTTTGGAGACTGACACAGGGCTGTCCGGACCGATTGGGTCAGTGTGATTAGTTTGGGGACGGTCTCATGGCTGTGAGGAGAGCGCTGTTTAACAAGATTAGTTTCGCGAAGGTCGGGTTTACTGCTGCGCTATTTTGTCTGTGTTGAATTTTTTTAACCTTCATTGATAGAAAAGTGGCCTCTGGTTTGCTGTACTACGTGTCCTCTGGAACACCCGTCTGCATTCAGTGCCAACCGAGAGGAAGGAACTACCCTTGCAATCGTGATCGTCGTTTCATCTGCGAGAAGTCTACACCTTTATACCCAGCTATTCCTGAAAACATCCAGGATCTGTGTCAACAACCATTGGGGGCTTCATGAATCACGGGACTACCCCCTGTTTCTCCTCCTTCTCTCTTTTCTACTCTTCCTCCATCCATCATCCGAAATTCCCTCCCCACCCTCACTGCCGCTCCCTCCTACTCTGTTCTCCCACTCATTTCGCACTCCCATTCTCAGACACCGTGAAACCTCTCTACCCATCTATCCACTTATTTCTCATCATTTCCCCACCCCGTCCCGCTCTTCCCCAGTCACGCTTGCTCTCTCTCTTTCTCTCTCTGTCGGCACTCTCTCGCACTTTCTTCGCCCGCTCTTTCGCCGCTCCCGCTACCCAATTCTTTACCCTCTCTCCCTCTTTCTGCACCCCTCTACCCAATTCTCTCTCTCCCCCTCCCCGTTCTGTCCACACCCTCCGCCTCCCAGATCAGTTTTTCTTTCTCCTGTTCACCCACTCTCACTTCCACCCTGAGCCGTCTGGTTTTCGATACCCCGACCCAGGGTAAAAAAGTCTGTGCGCCTGCACTCTGTCTCTGCCCGTCTTGGGTTTATGCAACTCTGTAAGATTACAACTACGCTCCCGGGAATAAAGTACCGCCCTTCCCTCCCTCTCTCCATGACTCAGTCCCCCAAGTCCCTGAAATATCGCCGTAAATCTCCCTCTGGAGTCTTTCCAGCTCTATGGCATCTTTCCTGGAGCAGGGCGACCAAAACTGTGTGCGGCCTCACCGTCGTCTTGTACACTGCAATGTGACCTCCCGACTCCGGTACTCAGTGCCCCGACTGGTGAAGGCCAGCGTGCCAAGTGTCCTGCCCACTCGTATCGGATGTTTCCCACCGAAATCGTTATTTCATTTATTATCTGAAACTTATACGGCCTGGATTTCTTTTCTTTTGCAGTATCAGTACGGTGCAAATATGTTAAAATAATGTAAATTACAAATATTAATAAATACCGCAAACATGTCGCTCAGTCAAATATGGCAAGTAATGTGTAATGCAACATATTAATAAATGTAGCAAAAATGTCGATTTTGGTGCTCATGCATTCAAATATGTGACGGCTCAGAGGAAGGAGCTGCCCCTGAATCGTTGTGTGTGGGTGTTCAGGCTCCTGTGACTCCTCCTCGTTAGCAGTAACGGGCAGATCTTCTCCGGGGTGGTGAGGGTCCTGAGTGATGGATGCGGCCTTCTCGAGGCATCGCCTTACGAAAATGTCCTCGGTTGTGGGGAGGGGTGAGACTGCCAGAGTGTTGGCTGAGCTTGGAACCCTCTGGAGCCTCTTGCGATTCTGTGCGTTTCAGCCTCCACACCAGGAGGCGATCCGACAAGACAGAATGACCTCCAACGTACATCCATTGAAATTTCCTCATCGTCAATGAGACCCCACATCTGCTCACACTCCTAAAGCTGTGATCCCTTCTGTAAGGAGACAGCTATGGATGCTGTTGTACACAAATACAGAGTGAGGTCTGGAATTAATTCTAACTCGAAATAAAGGAGACAGCAAGAAATGAATCGGACGGCATCACAAACAGTAGGACTGGAAACGTAACTCTTACGATTGAGCACCGAGTGCTCAGCAAGAGGCCTTTAAGTACAGACTTCCCCTGTAGGAATGTGGCAGGAAATAATTGTAAGTCTGAGTCTCAAAAATAAAGAGACTTCACCAAACTCTGGGAAAAGGAATTGCGGAAACCTGCATGTTTGTCCTGTACTGTCGGATACATGACAACCTTCGTGGTTGCATGAACGTTTGGGACCCATTATAGATTCTCCTAGTTGCTGACAGCCAGGAACTCAGGAACTGCAAATAAGTCCATACGACATAGGAGCAGAATTAGGCCATCGAGTCTGCTCGCCATTTCATCACGGCTGATCGATTTCCCTCTCAGCCCCAAATCTCCCGCATTATCGCTTTCATGCCCTGCCTAATCAAGAATCTATCGAACTCTGCCTTAAATATATGCAAATGACTGGGCCTCCACGGTTGCCTGAGAATTTGAATTCCGCAGTTTTCCCACGCTCTGGCTGAGGAAACATAGAAACATAGAAACATACAAAATAAGTGCAGTAATAGACCATTCGACCCTTCGAGCCTGCACCGCCATTCAGTACGATCATTACTGATCATCTAACTCAGAACCCCGTATCTGCCTTCTCTACATACCCCCTGATCACTTTAGCCACAAGGGCCATATCTAACTCCCTCTTAAATATAGGCAATGAACTGGCCTCAACTGATTCCTGTGGCAGAGAATTCCACAGATTCACCACTCTCTGTGTGAAGAAGTTTTTCCTCATCTCGGTCCTAAAAGGCTTTTCCTTTATCCTCAAGCTGTGACCCATAGTTCTGGACTTCCCTAACATCGGGAACAATCTTCCTGCATTAGTCTCTCCAATCCCTTTAGAATTTTATACGTTTCAGTCAGATCCCCCTCAGTCTTCTAAATTCCAGGGAGTATACGCCTAGTCGGTCCAGTCCTTCAGCATATGAAAGTCCTGCCATCCGAGAAATGATTCACATTCACCCCTCATTACTCTCAATTGCAGCGAGGTCAGGTCACAGTACTTACAATACCGCAAATATGGCATTATATTTGTATTGCACAATTTGAGAGCGAAAAAATGGAAGGAGTTCCATGTAATATTTTGGCACAGCAATACATTTGAGATCTGAGATAACTTTTACTAAGGCCTCAGACCTTAATAAGCGTTTTAGGGCTATGGCTTCCTCACAATCACCGTTAGGAAGGGCCAGGTTACGCAACTTTCAAAGCTGTATAAATACCCTGAATTCTCAAACCTTGTACCAATAATCTGCAGCCATGGGCTCCTTCAGCAGCTGCCCAGCGCTCTGGAAATTAAAAGAATTGATGCCCACAAAGCAGGAGAAGCCTAGAAGAAGATAGCAAAGTGTTTTGACGTAGCCGTTTCCTCATTTCGTTATGTAATTAAGAAATGGCAGTTAACAGTAACGGTGCAGGTCAAGTTGAGGTCTGGAAGACCAAGACATTTTTTCCGAGAGATCTACTCATATGATCGCTGGTGAGGCAAATCAAGATCCCCTTTTGAATGCAAAAGACCTTCAGGAAGATTTAGCTGACTCTGAAGTGGTGGTGCACTGTTCTACTCTGCAGCGACACCTGCACAAGTATGACCTTCATTGAAGAGTCATCAGCAGAATATATTTCCTGCGTCCTCACCACAAAATTCAGCGTCAGAGGTTTGCAAAGGAACATCGAAACAAGCCTGATGCATTTTGGAAACAAGTTCTGTGGACTGATGAAGTTAAAATAGAACTTTTTGGTCGCAATCGGCAACGATAGGCTTACAGAAAAAAAGGTGCAGAATTTCAAGAAGATAATACTTCTCCAACTGTTAAACACGGGGCTAGATCCATCATGCTTTGGGATTGTATTATATCTAGTGGCACGGGGAAAAATTCATTGGTAGAGGGAAGAATGAATTCAATTAAATACCAGTAAATTCTGGAAGCAAACATGTAAAAAAGCTGAAGATGAAAAGAGGATAACGTATAACAGGATAATGACCCTCATCATACCTCAAAATTCACAATGGACTATCTCAGGAGGCGGAAGCTGAAGGTTTTGCCATGGCACTCACAGTCCCCCAACCGAAACATCATTGCAAATCTGTGGATAGCCCAAGAATGTCAGAGAACTAGAAACCTTCTGTAAGGAAGAATGAGTGAAAATCCCCCGATCAAGAATTGAAAGACTGTTCGGTGGCTATAAAAAGCGTTTACAAACTCTGATGCTTGCTAAAGGGGGTGTTACTAAGTACTGACCATGCAGGGTGCCTAAACTTTAGCTTCGGGCCCTTTTGCTTTTTTGTTATTTTTTAACCTGAAAAAGGTGAACACAAAACAATAAAAGTAATATTGCTTAAAACATTAAAGAAATGTGTCATCTTTAAGGTTATGTCTTTTGGAAATCAGGTCATCTTTTACTCGCTTAGATATTCACAATAACAGAATTTTTAACCAGCTGAGCCCAACCTTTTGCATGCCCGTGTATCTGCATTAAAAAGCAGCGCCTTGCGATTCTTTTGAACAACAACCAATCGGTGAAGCGGATTCATGAGCAAGGGCAAATAAAGATAAGACTGGACCAAATGTTGGTAGGTGTGTTTTTAGATTATTTATTGTTTCCTTTTTTATAATTGCACAGTGAGTGCAGTAGGCATGCCTGGAAGGAGAGTTGAATGCTTCTCCTGCAGGACGTGGGACGGCAGGGAGACCGAGATGAGGGATTCATTTTACGGGACAGAAAAGAGGTTCTGTGGGCCGGTAGGCGACAACGCAGCTTGGGCTGTTGGTCCACTGACTGCCACTGAAATCCGCAGATGACCAGAACAGAGCTTGTCATCTGCCGAGCGAACAATAGGGGGCAGCACACACTCCTGCCTGGAGACCACGTCACACCACCCCACATTGCGCAGTTCCTTCATTTTCTCTGCCCCGAGCACTCTCTCAGTTCAGACCTGAACTGGACGGGAACTAATATCCCAGCGGGAAGTTTTCATATAAGAGGGGGAGTGAAACTGTTTATACTCCAGATGCAGAGGGATGAAAAGCACAATGTCAAAACTCATCGTGGAGTGGTTATTTGCACAGATGTTGTTAAGATCTCAGACAAACTCAGGAATTAAAAGTTTCAGCTTGGGTCTCATGTTCTGAGCTGAGTGCGTTTCCATGCAGGAAGTATTGTACGGAAGGCAGATGAGCTCAGGGCAGGGGTCAACGATCGGAATTGTGATATTGCCGACCTTAATGAGGCGAGTTTGCAGCACCGGCGGGACACTCAACATTCCGGGTTTCGATTGTATTAGTCGTGATGAAGCGGAAAGAATTCAAGGTGAGGGCCGGCTTTTCCAGTCATATTCCATTCACTGACAAACACAGGGAGAGTGGTGTTCAAATGGCTCTTTTACAGGGACGTGGATGTACAGGGAATGCAGGGAGATGGATGTTGTACAGACAGAAGTGATTCAGTTTAATTGGTATATCACAACTTTGTGGGTCTATGAGTCTGTTCTGTTCGGTGATTTTCGTCCTCTGCTCTGTACGAGGGGCAAAGAGTGAGTTAAGCTCATCGCGCGGGAAGATCAAGGGATGGAGTAGATCAAGAATTTTTAGTCTGTATTGTAAAACACATGACCGGGTCACTTCACAAATTGGCTGTGAACGAGCCACACAGCCTTCACCGTGACACGGCCACAACCCTCAACGGGATACTGAGAGACCCCTTATTGTTACAGTGACACGCACCTCACCGTGACACCGACAACCCTCGCCGTGACAAGAACGCGCCCCTCATCGTGGCACGTCAACATGGACGCCCTGCACCGTGACACGGACACATTCCTCCCCGTCTCCATAACCCACTTCAGATCCCCTGCCAATTTCCGTCAAAACGTCACTCTGCTACACTCCTCCCCGTCTCTCTCACACACTCCCTCTTTTACACAACTCATGTCTCCGTCACCCCCTCTCCCTTCCAAACTGCCCGTCTCCGTGACTCATTCCCTCCCCTGTAGACTTGCCCGTTGCGGTCACCCCTTAACTCCCGGGCGACCATCCCGTCTCCATGACCCATAGCATTTCCAACAGGCCTCCACATCTCACTCGTTTTCCCCCACTGTCAAATCTCTCTCTTTGTGTTCACGGTTAATTGCAGGGTAAATGGGATCGGGTTTAAATCTGTCCCCTTCCAGAGGTTATTAAATCTTTCGCTTTGGGCCCCTGCAGAGCTCTGAACGCACAGCCAGATCGTCTGGACCCACACCAGTTGTTCCAATGGCTGTAATCGCACCAGCCTTTCCCTGGACACGACTCTCCTCCCCGTCCTTCCTCTTCCGTCAGCAGGCCACCTGGTCACACACCCAGACACCATCTCCGAGACACACACACAATTCGAGATTACAGGAACGCCAGAGTGCTGGGAATTGGTGAAATGAGGGTGAGTGGTGTTGGAGGGAGGGAGCTTCGTACTCCTGTAGAATGTGATACGATCCTGCAGGGGTTACTTTACATTTCTGACGGCAGGGGTGAATGAACGGTTAATATTTAATGATCGCCACTGGTTGTCTGACCTAAGCAGTGGATGGTATTTCACCCAGGGTTTGGCCCCGGGGTTGGGTGAAGAAATGGTGTGGAGTGATCTTTATTATTGCTCTGACACTGGTGTGTGTTATTGGACAGTACGGAGGGAGCTTCACTCTTGACTTCACAAGGAATGATATGATGGATCTTTGCGGGGGGATAGTCGCTAAGTGATTCCAGAAGTGTGTGATGGGATTGTATGGAGCAAGCTTCTCTCTGTGTTTGAATCATAACCATAGGTCAGACAATCTCGGCGTTTGAACAGACACAAGTTAGAGACAAGGAATGAAAAATAAATGGTCACTCACTCGTTTGGCGAGTGTGCATTAAAAGCAGTACTTCGCCGAAATTTCGGCGTTTGATCAGCAGCCAATCAGGGAACCGGATACATTAGCAACTGCAAACAAATGGAAATCTGTTGCAAGCGGAGCGGCCATTGTTGGAGTGGACACTCTCGAAATGGTCATTCGCTGATTGATCTTTCATACGAGAAAGCGAGGAGAGGTTTGAGTGAGGGAAGGCGCAGAGCCGCAGAGAGATTTTCTGTCGTGTATTCATTGTTTCCTTCTCTATGACTCTTCAGTGGGTGAGTGAGCAACCGCAGGTCATGTTCCATATAGGTCCCAATGAGATCAGTATGAATGGGGAGGTCGATCTGTAAAGTGAGGTCACGGATTTAGATATTAAGTTTAATTCCTGGACCACCACCCGTCCCAGTGAGGCCACAATTTGGAAGACCATACAGTTTAGCACGTGGTCAAGTAGTTATTGTAAGTGGGAGGTCTTCAGAATTTGGAATCATGGCGCGTTTTCCAGGGAAGTTGGGATATGCACAGAAGAGAAGATTTACACCTAAAATGGTTGTGAACTAACATCCCCAGCGGGAAGGTTTGCAAGAACTGCCCATGAGGGTTTTTTTGGGACAGTTGTAGAACTCGAGTTGCAGGGGGAGCGGATTCAGGGTCCCTGAGCAGTTAGCAGAGTCGATATGGAGACAGATGTTGTAAAGACCTCAGACAAAGGCAGGAATCAAAAGTTTGAGCATGATGCGGCTGGTATGCTGAGCTGCGCATATTTCAGGACTGCAAGCGTTAAATAAAGACACATTCATTTTCCTTTTAGACTCACAAAGCTACTCATAAAATCCGGCCAACAGACGCAAAAAATGCTGGTGAGCGCAACAGGCCAGGCAGCATCTATACGAAGAGGTCCAGTCCACGAACCACTTCCTATAGATGCTGCCTGGCTTGCTGCGTTCACCAGCAGTTTCTGTGTCAGTTGCTTGAATTTCCAGCATCTGCAGATTTTCTTGTGTCTGCAGAATATCCCCAATTAGGCCTCACCAAAGTCTTTTAAACTCTTAAAATTAAATCCTTGCATTTATATTCAAGCCCTCTGGAAATGAATATCGATATTCGATTTGCCTTCGCCAAGACCGACTCCACCTAATATTTAACGACCCGAGAATCGCGCAGGACGATTCGCCATTGCGCCGCAGCGACAAATTTGTCTTCCCATTTAGAAAGTCTTCTGTACTCTCATTTCCTCAGCCAAAGTACATAAAAATACACTTCCCCACACTGTACTCTATCCGTTCATTTCTGAGGCAGACAATAATTGACATTCGGAATCTAAAAGGGAAAGAGACAGCTAACCACTCACCGGGTAGTGGGAGTGCCGAAACCTGGAAACCTGTAGCTGTCAGTCGGGACCATGATACCTATGTGTCTGCCTGAATATGTTGGGCCCAGTGTAGATCCTCAGAGATGCTGAAACCCAGATTCCCAGAAACTTCAAATCTGAGGATGGTGACACAATTAAGCCATTTGGCCCATCGGGTCTGCACCAGCATTTCATCTTTGCTGATCCACTTCAGTCTGAATCCCAATCAAACTCTGACTTAAATATGCCAGTAACTTCCCCTCCAAGGGCGCCAGTGGCAACGAATTCCACAGATTCACCTCTCTCTGGCAAAATAATGAGAATAGGTTGAGTGAATTATGAGAGAAAACTGGCAGGGAACATAAAAACTGACTGTAAAAGCTTTTATAGGTATGTAAAAAGGAAAAGACTGGTAAAGACAAATGTAGGTCCCCTACAGACAGAAACAGGTGAATTGATTATGGGGAGCAAGGACATGGCTGACCAATTGAATAATTACTTTGGTCTGTCTTCACTAAGGAGGACATAAATAATCTTCCAGAAATAGTAGGGGACAGAGGGTCCAGTGAGATGGAGGAACTGAGCGAAATACTTGTTAGTAGGGAAGTGGTGTTAGGTAAATTGAAGGGATTGAAGGGAGATAAATCCCCAGGGCCAGATGGTCTGCATCCTAGAGTGCTTAAGGAAGTAGGCCAAGAAACAGTGGATGCATTAGTGATAATTTTTCAAAACTGGTTAGATTCTGGACAAGTTCCTGAGGATTGGAGGGTGGCGAATGTAACCCCACTTTTTTAAAAAAGGAGGGAGAGAGAAACCGGGGAATTATAGACCGGTTAGCCTAACGTCGGTGGTGGGGAAACTGCTGGAGTCAGTTATCAAAGATGTGATAAGAGCACATTTGGAAAGCGATGAAATCATCGGACAAAGTCAACATGGATTTGTGAAGGGAAAATCATGTCTGAGGAATCTCATTGAATTTTTTGAGGATGTAACTAGTAGAGTGGATAGGGGAGAACCAGTGGATGTGGTATATTTGGATTTTCAAAAGGCTTTTGACAAGGTCCACACAGGAGATTAGTGTGCAAACTTAAAACACATGGTATTGGGGGTAAGGTATTGATGTGGATGGAGAATTGGTTAGCAGACAGGAAGCAAAGAGTGGGAATAAACGGGACCTTTTCAGAATGGCAGGCAGTGACTAGTGGGGTACCGCAAGGCTCAGTGCTGGGACCCCAGTTGTTTACAATATATATTAATGACTTGGATGCGGGAATTAAATGCAGCATCTCCAAGTTTGCGGATGACACGAAGCTGGGTGGCAGTGTTAGCTGTGAGGAGGATGCTAAGAGGATGCAGAGTGACTTGGATAGGTTGGGTGAGTGGACAAATTCATGGCAGATGGAATTTAATGTGGATAAATGTGAAGTTATCCACTTTGGCAGCAAAAATAGGAAAACAGATTATTATCTGAATGGTGGCCGACTAGGAAAAGGGGAGGTGCAACGTGACCTGGGTGTCATTATACACCAGTCATTGAAAGTGGGCATGCAGGTACAGCAGGCGGTGAAAAAGGCGAATGGTATGCTGGCATTTATAGCGAGAGGATTTGAGTACAGGAGCGGAGAGGTACAACTGCAGTTGTACAAGGCCTTGGTGAGACCACACCTGGAGTATCGTGTGCAGTTTTGGTCCCCTAATCTGAGGAAAGACATCCTTGCCATTGAGGGAGTACAGAGAAGGTTCACCAGATTGATTCCTGGGATGGCAGGGCTTTCATATGAAGAAAGACTGGAGGAACTGGGCTTGTATGCGTTGGAACTTAGAAGATTGAGGGGGGATCTGATTGAAACGTATAAAATCCTAAAGGGATTGGACAGGCTAGATGCAGGAAGATTGTTCCCGATGTTGGGGTAGTCCAGAACAAGGGGTCACAGTTTGAGGATAAAGGGGAAGCCTTTTAGGACCGAGATTAGGAAAAACCTTTTCACTCAGAGAGTGGTGAATCTGTGGAATTCTCTGCCACAGGAAGCAGTTGAGGCCAGTACATTGGCTATATTTAAGAGGGAGTTAGATATGGCCCTTGTGGCTACGGGGATCAGGGGGTATGGAGGGAAGGCTGGGGCGGGGTTCTGAGTTGGATGATCAGCCATGATTATAATAAATGGCGGTGCAGGCTCGAAGGGCCGAATGGCCTACTTCTGCACCAATTTTCTATGTTTCTATGTTTCTATGAATTCGGCCTTTTCTCCTTGGAACGACAGAGATGAGAGGTGACCTGTTAGAGGTGTATAAGATGATGAGAAGCAATGATCACGTGGATAGTCGGAAACTTTTTCCCAGGGATGTAATGGTTGCCACAAGAGGACACCGGTTTAAGGTGCTAGGGAGTAGGTACAGAGGTGTTGTCAGGGGTACATTTTTTTCACTCAGAGAGTGGTGAGTGCGTGGAATCTGCTGCCAGCAACGGTGGTGGCGGCGTTTAAAATAGGGTCCTTTTAAAAAAACTTTCGTATAAGTACATGGAGCATAGAAAAATAGAGGACTATAGGTAAGCCTAATAATTTCTAAGGTAGGGACATGTCCGGCGCAACATTGTGGGCGAATGGACTGTATTGTTCTATAGGTTTTCTATGTTTCTATGTTTCCAATCATTTTCATTCACCTCCATGGAACACAGTCGAAAGTTAGCACATCCTTTTTATCTAAGGGGCACAAATCGACTCACTATATAACCCAAATTAGGCCTCACCAGTGTCTTTTAAAATCTTACAATCAAACCTATGCATTTATATTCTCGCCCTCTGGAAAGGAATGCGAACATTCGCTTTGCCTTTCTCACCACCGACTCCACCTGTAAGTGAACCAGCAGGGAATCGTGCCACGGGATCCACAGATCCCTTTGCGCCTCAGCTCTTTTATTTTTCTCTCCACATAGAAAACAAAAACGTTTATACTTTATCCTTACCATGAAAGTACGTGACAATAGACTTCCCCACACTGCACTCCATCTGCTACTGCTTTGCTGAGTTCCCTAATCTGTCTTCAACACCACCTGCAGATTGGAAATGCTACGAGCGACCTGCACTGACTGCGGTTTCCCGATGAGGAAGTCAAACGTTCTGTTGCAGAGGGAGATAGCCTGTCCCAGGCTTTGCAGCCTGTTGGATAGAACTGAGGACGTGACTGTGCTGAGCGCTGAGCTGTTGTCAATAAACCGCAGCGTGACGTAGGTATTGTTTTTTCCCAGTTGGTCCAAAGCCCGGTGGAGAGCGAGTGAGTTAGCAGCCGCTGTAGTCCTATTGTGGACAGAGACAGAGCGCAGAGGGTCAATGTGTTGTCCAGTATAAATCCTCAGAGATGCTATCACCCAGGAAATGTAAGATACTTTATTAGAGAGGCATACAGAATCATGGTGGTCAGAACTAAGACGCAGTTAGCAATAGAATGTTTAAACATGTTCTCAATAGTGTGCTGAGCTGCATATATTTCAATAAATGAAGGCGGCAGGAGAGGCGGATAATTGTGTTGAAGATGAGGCAACTGTTTACAAACAGAGGCTTTGTGTCGTGAGGAGAGGCTATTGACGGCAAATTTGCAGTCAGTAGGATGAGTTACAATGTAGAAGGTGGACACAATCGCGGATGATTTCAGGACTGAAGGTGTTATATTTGAATGCACACGGTACACGGAATAAGAAGATGAACTTCGCGCAGTTGCAGACTGGGAAATATGATGTTGCATGCATTACTGAATGATGGCTGCAGGAGCGATTCCCATGGGTATCGAATTGCTTAACCAATAGAAAACAGAGAATGGGATACATGGGCGTCACTCTGTTTCGCAATCAGTGATGAGCCGTGTGCGCGGGGGTCGGTGCTGCGTACGCGACTGTTCACGATATACATCAATAGTCTGGAAGAGGGGATCCAGTGTCGTGAATCTGGGTTTTCTGATGATACTAAATTGATTGGAAAAGCAACGTGTGTAGAAGATACTGAGAGTCTGCAGAGAGATATAGATAGGTTGACAATAGACAATAGACAATAGGTGCAGGAGTAGGCCATTCGGCCCTTCGAGCCAACACCGCCATTCACTGTGATCATGGCTGATCAATCACAATCAGTATCCAGTTCCTGCCCTATCCCCATATACTTCGCCTCCGCTATCTTTAAGAGCTCTATCCATCTCTTTCTTAAAAGCATCCAGAGACTTGGCCTCCACAGCCTTCTGGGGCAGAGCATTCCATACATCCACCACTCTCTGGGTGAAAAAGTTTTTTCCTCAACTCCGTTCTAAATGGCTTATCCCTAATTCTTAAACTGTGGCCTCTGGTTCTGGACTCACCCATCAGCGGGAACATGCTTCCTGCCTCCAGCGTGTCCCATCCCTTAATGAGCTTATATGTTTCAATAAGATCCCCTCTCAGCCTTCTGAATTCCAGAGTATACAAGCCCAGTAGCTCCAATCTTTCGGCATATGACAGTCCCGCCATGCCGGGAATTAACATTGTGAACCTACGCTGCACTCCCTCAATAGCAAGAATGTCCTTCCTCAAATTTGGAGACCAAAACTGCACACAGTACTCCAAGTGTGGTCTCACCAGGGCCCTGTACAGCTGCAGAAGGACCTCTTTGCTCTTGTACTCAATTCCCCTTGCTATGAAGGCCAGCATGCCATTAGCTTTCTTCACTGCCTGCTGTACTTACATGCTTGCTTTCAGTGACTGATGTACAAGAACACGTACATCTCGTTGTACTTCCCCTTTTCCTAACTTGACTCAATTTAGATAATAATCTGACTTCTTGTTCTTACCACCAAAGTGGATAACTACACATTTATCCACATTAAATTGCATCTGCCACGCACCTGCCCACTCACCCAGCCTGTCCAACTACCCTGCATTCTCAGAACATCCTCCTCATATTTCACACTGCCACCCAGCTTGTGTCATCAGCAATTTTGCTAATGTTACTTTTAATCCCTTCATCTAAATCATTAGTATATATTGTAAACAGCTGCATGCCCAGCACTGAACCCTGCAGTACCCCGCTGGTAACCGCCTGCCATTCCGAAAGGGACCCATTAATCGCTAAGCTGCGTGAGTGAGGGTCTGGCAGATGGAGTACAACGTTGGTAAAAGGGATGTCACCCACTTTGGAAGGAAAAATGGGAGAGCAGTTTATTATTTAAATGGTAAAAATTGCAGCTTGCTACTGTGCAGAGGGACTCACAAGCTCCTGTACATGAATCACAAAGGGCTGGTTTGCAGGTGCAGCAGGCTGTCAGGAAGGCAGATAACCATATATAGTTATATGGTTATATGGAATGCTGGCATTCATAGCGAGAGGGGCTGAATTTAAGAGCAGGGACGTTATGCCGCAACTGTTCACGATACTACTGAGGACACACCTGTAGTATGCGTGCAGTACCAGTCGCCGTACTTGGGGAACAATGTAGCGGATATGGAGGCGGTGCAGATGAAGCTCACCAGGTTAATTCCAGAGATGAGGGGATAAGACAATAAGGGGAGACTGAGTCACCTGGGACTGTATTCACTGGAATTCAGAAGAATTGGAGGAGATCTTAGAGAAACATTAAAAAAAAATGAAATGAATATATAAGATAGAGGCAGGAAAAATGTTTCCACTGGGAGGTGAAACTAGACCTGAGGTTCGTTGCCTCCAGTTTCGGGCTAGTTGATTTAGGACGGAGATGAGGAGGTACTGATTTCCCCAGAGTGTGGTGAACCTACGGAATTCTCTGCCCAGTGAAGCAGTGGAGACTACCTTAGTAAATAAGGAGATAAAAGGAAGTGGAAGAGAAGCGATGGAAAGAAGGAATGTGTGGTGGGAGAAAACGGGAAGTGACGGAGTGTGGATGGGAGGAAGAGGTGAAGGGACGGAGGGAGATGGGCCGAAGTAGTTGGGGCTGGCGTAAAGGGGCAATGGATGTGAGGAAGGGGAAGGAGAGAGGAAAAGTGAGAGACGGCTGGACATCCCAGGCCAAATGGCACCTCATCCAGAAACCCAACCCTCGACAGGTTTAATGTGCAGGGAGAATGCAGGGAACTCCGTGGTCTGGTTGCAAGTGTGGGTGGGTGAGGATATCTCCAGTTCAGGGCGCCAGGGCTGTTGGTGGTGGGACGGAGGAAGAGAGCGGGACTGATGGAGAGAGAGTGAAATAATACAATGGGGAGGAGGAGAAGTTTGAAGGAAAATAAATGTAGAGAGTGCGTACTGAGGGAGGGAGAATGTTTGAGGAGGGGAGAGAGGTAGGAGGGAAAGAGAGAGGGAGGAATGCTGGGAAGGAAAGCGGAGAGTGAGGAGATGTTGGAGAAGAACAAGAGTGAGATACAGGAGAAGGAGAGAGAGGACAGAAAAAGAAGAGAGAGAGAGAGAGGGAGTGAGAGAGAGTGAGAGAGAGAGAGAGAGAGAGAGAGAGAGAGAGAGAGAGAGAGAGAGAGAGAGAATGCCATGGTATAAAGTAGGAAAGAGAGAGTGCGCCATTGGACAAGGAGGCGGAGAAAGTCTGTGGAGGGAATTAATTTCGAGAGGAGATGTTATCCCACTCGGAGGAGGAGGGCTTATTCACCACGGTGGGGGTTTGTCCTGGGGCCGTGCTTTCTCGCAGACTGCAGATCTGAAGGTCCGGCGATTAGCAGGAGCAGTGGCTGCGTCGGACGCGTAAACCAGGAACCAACGGTGGATGCACATCTCCCCGAAAATACAGGTTCGATATGAGTGACACAAGTCTCTCCTTCATTTCCTACTGCCCTTATTATCTTATCCCTCCTTTCCATTTCTTTTCTCCTTCCCTCCCCATTTTTTTTCCTCTCAACGTCCTTCGTCTACATTTCTCTCCTTCAACCCTCCCCACGCATCTCTCTGCCCTCTCTTTAGTGCTCCATTTGTCCCTCCCTCTGCTCCTCCCCGCTCCCTCTCATTCCGTTTCTCTCTCTCCCTCTCGTTCTCCAGTTCACCGCCATCTTTTCTCTCTCTCTCTCACAATCTATCCAAATCTCCTCACCCTCTATTTCTCTACCTCACTCCGTCCTCCTCCCGTTTACCATCTTCTACACACTTACTTTCCCTTCTTTCCCATCTTTCACTCCACAGTCTCCCTCCTCTCAGCTCCTGTAGCATCTGTACACTGCCGCCCACTTCTCTCTGTCTCTGCAGATTCCCAATCGGTCTCCTCCCTTCCCTCCCCTTACTCCACACTTTCAACACTCCCCACTCCCCTCCAGTCTAATATCGCTCGGCCTCCCTCTCCAACATCCTCTTTCTCTGTGCTCCCCGCACTTCCTCTCCCTGCTCTGCCTTCATCTCTGTGTCAGCTGTCCATCTGGTGTTTGCTGGAGTCGGACCGCCTTATCGACACGGACTTCCTCTAATAACGGCTCCTTCCCCTTCGTGAGCTCAGAGACACAGAGAGTCCTGAACAAGATGGACGTGAATGTGGAGCTCGCCGAAATGGGCCCGCAGTCTCCTTCAAACGGTGAGTGGGGCAGAAAAACGGAGGCGGGGGGGGGGGGTGTGGAGAGATAGATCCATTCTGTATTCATAGAAACACAGAAACATAGAGAATAGGTGCAGAAGTAGGTCACTCGGCCCTTCGAGCCTCATCGGCATTCAGTATGATCATGGCTGATCATCCAACTCAGAACCATGTACCAGCCTTCCCTCCATACCCCCTGATCCGTTTAGCCACAAGGGCCATATCTAACTCCCTCTTAAATATAGCCAATGAACTGGCCTCAACTGTTTCCTGTGGCAGAGAATTCCACAGATTCACCACTCTCTGTGTGAAGAAGTTTTTTCCTCATCTCAGCCCTAAAAGGCTTCCCCTTTATCCTCAAACTGTGACCCCTCGATCTGGACACTTCCAACATCGGGAACAATCTTCTTGCATCTAGCCTATCCAATCCCTCTAGGATTTTATACGTTTCGATAAGATCCCTCCTCAATCTTCTAAATTCCAACGAATATAAGCCTAGTCGATCCGGTCTTTCATCATATGAAAGTCCTAACATCCCAGGAATCAATCTGCTGAACCTTCTTTGTCCTCCCTCTATGGCAAGGATGTCTTTCCTCAGATTAGGGGACCAAATCTGCACACAATACTCCAAGTGTGGTCTCACCAAGGCCTTGTACAACTGCAGTAGTACCTCCCTGCTCCTGTACTCGAATCCTCTTGCTATAAATGCCAGCATACCATACGCCTTTTTCACCGCCTGCTGTACCTGCATGCCCACTTTCAATGACTGGTGTATAATGACACCCTCGTCTCGTTGCACCTCCCCTTTTCCTAATCGGCCACCATTCAAATAATAAACTGTTTTCCTGTTTTTGCCACCAAAGTGGATAACCTCACATTTATCCACATTAAATTGCATCTGCCATAAATTTGCCCACTCACCCAACCTATCCAAGTCACTCTGCATCCACTTAGCATCCTCCTCACAGCTAACACTGCCGCCGAGCTTCGTGTCATCCGCAAACTTGGAGATGCTGCATTTAATTCCCTCATCTGAGACATTAATATATATTGTAAACAACTGGGATCCCAGCACTGAGCCTTGCGGTACCCCACTAGTCGCTGCCTGCCATTCTGAAAAGGTCCCTTTTGTTCCCACTCTTCGCTTCATGTCTGCCAACCAATTCTCTATCCACATCAATACCCTACCCCCAATACCGTGTGTTTTAAGTTTGCACACTAACCTCCTGTGTGGGACCTTGTCAAAAGCCTTTTGAAAATCCAAATATACCACATCCACTGCTTCTGCTCTATCCACTCTACTAGTTACATCCTCAAAAAAATTCTATAAATTCGTCAGACACGATTTTCCTTTCACAAATCAATGCTGACTTTGTCCGATGATTTCACCGCTTTCCAACTGTGTTGTTATCACATCCTTGATAACTGACTCTAGCATTTTCCCCACCATCAATGTTAGGCGAACCGGTCTATAATTCCCCGGTTTCGAGGATCCTCCCACCGCCCCGGGGCCCGGCGAACTGTCAATCACTGCACAGACAGGTCAGAGGTCGCAGTAATGACGTCATTCTGGAGCGTTTCACGAGTCATGCACCCAAGTCTCCAATACCTAATGCTTCTGAACAGAGCACTCGTTCCATAGACGGACCACCATCTGGGTAACAAAAGGTTGTCACTCGGCTGCCCAAGTAAATCTGTTTCCCCTCTCATCTTCGCCCTGGACGCTGTGGTCCTCGATTCTCCAGGCCTGGAGAATGTGATTGTGCTCATTTACTCGATCTGTGCCCCTCGTGCTTTGTACACCTCAGTAAGGTCATCCTTGAGCTCAACATAAAGACCCAACCTGCCCGACTTCTCTCAGTAATTCAGTCCCTGGCGTCCAGTCAATATCTGCAACTCTTTCCAGCTCAAAGTGTTGCAAGACTCAGCTAATAATGATCAGGGATGCACAGGGCGATCTGTATTTGCCGTCAAGTACCCGTATTGTCTAATCTGACGAATAGATAAAGTACGAAATATTGCCTCCGCACCAGCTTATTTTTCAGCCAGCCATTCTTGTTTGGCAGTCAGCCATTCTTGTTTGGCGTGGTGTCAGGATTGGTCTCCTTTCAGATTAACCAGGCCTCGAGCCTTTTTTTTTCACCCTCAACCCGGCACGGATGGAAAGCGTGTCCGGGGGGTGGGGTGTTGGTGGATGTGGCCCGTCTTGGATTCGAACTCGGGAACTTTCGCTCCGGATCCGGCGCTGATGCTATTGCGTCACTAGCCGGCCTCCGTACCAGCGAAGTTATCCTGACCTTTCATGCTCGGTCAAAGTACAGAAAAGTTATTACTAGGTACAAAGGAGTTTTTGCTGCTGGCCACATGTTCTTCGTAGGCGTTTTGACTTTCCACATGTCCAAGATTTAGTTGTTCTGTTTCTCAGTGACCTCTGGCAGCAAACTTGAAACGTCTTTTTTTTCCGAAATCATGAATTGCATTCCAGTGTCATTGGCTAGTGGTCACGTGTCTGACTTTAACACATTTCCATTGGCCCTACTCCATTTAATCTCCATTTAGCAGCAAGTCACAATCTGTAATTTATGGCTCGCAGACCAACATTCACAATTCCGCGTGTTCTACCCAATCAAATAACGCCTCACAAATGACGTCTTATTTGGAAATGATCCCTTAGTTCAGGAGATTGCCTGTGACATCACTGTGTCTACTTTAAATTTCGCATCAACCAAGCGACTAACACACAAAATGGAGAACACAATCTCTTCTTGAAATGGCAGCCTCCCTCTGCTCCCTCGCGGCAGGAGCAAAGCCATCTGCATCTATTGTCCCTGATTCATTTGATATCACCAATCTTCAACTGCATTTCTTTCTGGCCAGCAAATAATATCCTTCCGACAGCAGGGTGAGCAAAACTGGACCCCGTCCTCGAAGTGCAGCCTCGCCGACACCATGTTCATCTGCAACGGGGCCTCCCCATTCCTCTACTCGGTGTCCTTACTGATGAAGATCGGCGTGTCAGACGCCCCATTCACCGCCCTGTGTACCTGTGACTCCACTTTCAGAGATCCATGTACCTGCAGACCCGTGTCTCTTTGCTCCTCAACTCTCTCCAGGGACCCTCCAGTTCAGTGTGAACCTTTACCTTTGTTTGTCTTCCTGGAATATGAAAACAAATTAGTCAGTCAAATCTCCCTGGGCTCCACACCATTATACAGAATAGCCTATCAAGAGGAGGAATTAGTTAGACTTACTAGAGTCCCTATACTTTATCTCCTCTGCCCTGCCCTCGTCAGCCTTCTTGGCTCCTCAGTCAGCTTGGTATGTTCCTGTAGGACCTCGCCCATCTTTCTCGAGGCACCACCGAAAGCATCCAATCACAATGCAGCTCGACTTGAGGGAAACTACTCCGTCCGTGACCGCAACTAAACTGCAGAGAGTCCAGGAAACAGCTCAGCAGATCAGGGGCACCAGTTTCAGCTCCACGGACTCTCTCGGCACTTCCCGCTGCGTCGCTACAGCAGACAGCCGAATAAAGATTCCCATCCACCCTGGATAATTGTATTACCCTATATCACCACCTATCGGTGGAAGATAGTAAAGCACGTTTCACCAGCCTCAAAGACAGTTTCTAACCTGCTTCATCAGACAATTTAATAGACCACTATTCTGATAAGTTGTATTCTTGACTTCAAAGTTTACCTCGCCGTCGCCCTTGCACCTTATTGACTGCATGAACTGAACTTCCTCTGTAACTGTGACACTTTACTCTGCATTCTGTTACTCTTTTACCCTGTTCTACTCCAATGAAGGGATCTATATCTGTGGCATTCCGCTGGGACCTCTTCTGTCTGTGATGTATATGCCGGGGTGGTGAGGAGTGAGGACAGTGGGAGAAACGGTGAGGAGGGAGCACAGTATAAATTAAAACACTCTCTCCCTTTTCAAACCTCATTCTCTTTCTCTCCTTCACTTGCCACGGTCCCTTTCTCTCACTCTTCACCTCTCTCTCTCTCTACCCTCTCTCCCTCCCTCCCTCTCCTCCTCCTTTATCACCCCGTCCCTCTCTCAAACTCTTTCCCCTACTGTCTCACACTGTTCCCTTATCTTCACCCTCTCCGCTCACTGTCATCCCTTCCTGAACCACAGTCGTTCTGCCCACTTCTCTGTGTGCCTGTATTCCGCTCATCTCCCCTCCACGCTTTCCGCTCCTCCCTATCCAGCTCTATCTCCCTCTCCCCGATGGTTTCTCCTCTCGCTCTTTCCCCTCTCTAATACTATCTTCTCTCTCTTCTCCATCCTTCTCCCACAGATCTCCGCACACTCTCCCTTCTCAATCACCCTCTCTTTCAGCCCCCATCCTCCTCGCTTACCCCCTCTCTCTTCTGCTGTCTCTTCTCTCTCTCCGCGACTCTCTCCCCCATTTTCTACCCCTTTCTCAATCTCTCCCTAATCTGCCTGTCTGACTTTCTCTCCCAGACGGCCTGACCGCCACCAGCCCAGAGTTGAACATTGGGGAAGACATCGATGAGCGCGAGGATCCTCCCATTGCCTCGGGATCCGGAGGGATGCCAACCACTGCACAAACAGGTCAGAGTTCACAGTAGTGATGTCATTCGCTCAAAATATTCAAATTTCTAATTAGAAACATAGATACATAGAACACCTACAGCGCAATGCAGAGCCTTCGGCCTACAGAGTTGTGCCGAACATGTCTCTACCTTAGAAATTACTACGCTTACCTATACCCCTCTAATTGACTAAGCTCCATGTACCTATCCAAAAGTCTCTAAAAATACCCTGTCGTATACTCCTCCACCACCGTTGCCGGCAGCCCAATCCACGCACTCACCACTCTCTGAGTAAAGAAGTTACCCCTGGCATCTCCTCTGTACCTACTCCCCAACACCTTGAACATGTGTCCTCTTGTGGCAACGATTTCAGCCCTGGGAAAAAGCCTCTGACTATCCACACGATCAATGCCTCTCATCATCCTATACACCTCTCTCAGATCACCGCTCATCCTCCGTCACTCCAAGGAGAAAAGGTCGTGTTCACTCAACCTATTCTCATACGGCATGCTTCCCAATCCCGGCCACATCCTTGTAAATTTCCTCTGCACCCTTTCTAGGGCTTCCACATCCTTCCTGTATTGAGGCGACCAGAACTGAGCACAGTACTCCAAGTTTGACCGGGGTCCAATACATGCTTCAACAACTCCTCGCAGCTACTAAATTAAATTTCACTATTGATGAAGGCCGATCCACCATACGCCTTCTTAACGACAGGGTCAACCCGCGCAGCTCATTGGAGTTTGTTATGGACCCGGACCCCAAAATCCCTCCGATCCTCCACACTGCCAAGCGTCATAACATTAATATCATATTCTGCCATCATATTTGACCTACCACAATGAACCACATCACACTTACCTGGGTTGAACTCAATCTGCCACTTCTAAGCCCAGTTTTGCAGCATATCAATGCTTCGCAGTAACTTCTGACAGCCGTCCACACTATCCACAACACCTCCAACCTTTGTGACATCAGCAAACTTTCTAACCCTTCCCTCCATTTCCTGATCCAGGTCATTTATATAATTCACCAATAGCAGGGGACCCAACACAGATCCCTGAGGCACGCGGCTGGTGACCGACCTACGTGCAAAATGTGACCCGTCTACAACCTGACTTCTCCTTCTGTGGGCAAGCCAGTTCTGGATCCACAAAACAATGCCCCCTTGGATACAATGCCTCCATACTATCTCAATAAGCCTTGCATGCGGTACCTTATCAAAGGCCTTGCTGAAATCCATTTCCGCTGCACCTACTGCTGTTCCTTCATCAATGTGTTTAGTCTCATCCTCAAAAATTTCAATCAGGCTCGTAAGGTATGAACTGCCTATGACAAATCCATGCTGACTACATCTAATCATGTTGTACGTTTCCAAATGTTCATAATTCCTGACTCTCAAGATCTTATCCATCAACTTACCAACTACTGAGGTCAAACTCTGTGGTCTATAATTTTTTTGAGCTATCTCAACTCAATTTCTTGAATAAATGAGCAATATACGCAACGCTCCAGTGCTCCGGAATCTCTCCCTCACCATTGATGATGCAAAGATCATCGGCAGAGGCTCAGCAATCTTCTCCCCCGCCTCACAGTAGCCTGGGGTACATCTCATCGGGTCCCGGCGATTTATCCAACTTAGTGTTTTCCAAAAGCTCCAACACATCCTCTTTCTTAATGCCTACATTCTCAAGCCTTTCAGCCTGTTGCAAGTCATCACTACAATCACCGAGGTCATTTTCCGTAGTGAATATTGAAATAAAGTTTTCAGTAACTTCCTTTGCTATTTCCTCCGGTTCCATACTCACTTTCCCACTGTCACATTTGATAGGTCCTTTTCTTTCGCGTCTTACCCCTTGCTCTTCACATGCTTGGACAATGCCTTTGGCGTTTCCTTGATCCTGCCCGCCAGCGCCTTCTCATGCCCCCTTCTGGGTCTCCTAATTTCCTTCTTAAGATTCTTCCTATCAGACTTATAATCTTCTCGAGCTCTAACATTACCGAGCTCTCTGAACCTTTTGTAATCGTTCCCTTTATTATCTTGTATATAAGATGACGAGAGGCATTGATGGTGTGGACAGTCAGTGGCTTTTTCCCCCAGGGCTGAAATGGTCGCCACAAGAGGACACAGTTTTAAGGTGCTGGGGAGTAAGTACGGGGGAGATGTCAGGGCTATGTTTTTCACTCAGAGAGTGGTGAGTGCGTGGAATGGGCTGCCGGCAACAGTGGTGGAGGCGGATACGATAGAGTCTTTTAAGAGACCTTTGGATTGCGACATGGAGCTCAGTAACATAGAGGGGTATAGGTAAGCCCAGAAATTTCTAAGGGAGGACATGTACGTCACAACTTGTAGGCCGAAGGGCCTGTATTGTGCTGTAGGTTTTCTATTCTATTCTGTTCTATTCTTTTCCCTTTGACTGGAATAATTCATCTGCCTCGACCACTTTCCTGGGAGCTCATTGCACCTCCAGACTGTGCTGTTTATAAATAATCGGGATGAATTTGCAGATGGGTGCGTTGCTCAGTTTCATGAGTTGCACGATGCGACGATTCAGTGATATGAAGAACAACAGGATGACAGGACCGTTTAGAGATAAAGTTGGGAAGATGTTCCTGGAGTCTGTGGAAGCGAGAGAGGTCCTCAATGAATGTTTCTCGACGGTATTCGCCAATGAGAGGGAACCTGATGACGGTGCGGACAACATGAGGGAGGTTGATGCTCTGAAGTATGTAGATATCAAGGCATAGGAGGTGTTGGAGTTGTTAAAATCCATTAGGACGGATAAGTCCCTGGGGCCTGACAGAATATTCCCCAGGCTGCTTAACGAGGCGAGGGAAGGGATTGCTGAGCCTTTAGCGAGGAACATTATGTCCTCGTTGTCTAAGGGAATGGCACCGGAGGATTGGAGGCAATGAGGTTTGTCCCCTTGTACAAAAAAGGTTGTATGGATAGTCCGGTTAATTGTAGACCAGTGAGCCTCACGTTGGTGGTGGGAAAACGATTGGAAATGATTCTTAGAGAAAGGATCTATGGGCATTTAGAGAATCATGGAACAGTCAGCATGGCTTTGTGAAGGATAGATCGTGTCTAACAATCCTGATAGAGTTCTTTGAAGAGGTGACCAGGCATATAGATGAGGGTAGTGCAGTGGACGTGATCTATATGGATTTTAGTGAGGCACTTAACAAGGATCCACACGGTAGGCTTATTCAGAAAGTCAGAAGACATGGGATCCAAGGACGTTTTACCAGGTGGATTCAGAATTGGTTTGCCTGCAGAAGGCACAGTGTCATAATGGAAGGAATACATTCTGTTTGGAGGGTTGTGACTAGTGGTGTCCCACAAGGATCGGTTCTGGGATCTCTACTTTTCGTGATAACGATATGGATGTTGGGGTAGAAGGGTGTGTTGGCAAGTTTGCAAACAAGACAAAGGTTGGAGGTGCTGTAGATAGTGTAGAGGATTGTCGAAGATTGCAGAGAGACATTTATGGGATGCAGAAGTCGGCTGAGAAGAGGCAGATGGAGTTCAGCCCGCAGAAGTGTGAGGTGATACACTTTGGAAGGACAAACAGCAAGGCAGAGTGCAAAGTAAATGGCAGGAAACTTGATAGTGTGGAGGAGCAGAGGGCTCTGGGGGTGCATGTCCACACATCCCTGAAAGTTGCTTCACAGGTAGATAGGGTAGTTAGGAAAGCGTATGAGGTGTTAGCTTTCATCAGTCGAGGGATAGAGTTTTAAGAGTCGTAAGGTAACCATGCAGTTCTCTAAAAGTTTGGCTAAGCCACACTTGGGGTACTGTGTCCAATTTTGGTCGTCTCACTACTGCAAGGACGTGGAAGCATTGGAAAGGGTACGGGCAAGATTTACCAGGATGCTGCCTGGTTCAGAGAGTATGGATTATGATCAGATATGAAGGGAGCTAAGGCTTTACTCTTTGGAGAGAAGGACTATTAGAGGAGATATGAAAGACGTATACAAGATATCAAGAAGAATAGATGGAGTGCCTCTTCCCCAGGGCCTCACTGCTCAATTGTAGAGGTCATGGATTTAATGTAAGGGGTGGGAAGTTCAAGGGGGATATTAGAGGAAGTATTTTTACTCAGAGAGTGGTTGGTGCGTGGAATACACTGCCTGAGTCAATGGTGGAGGCAGACAGTAGTGAAATTTAAGAGACTAGTGGACATGTATATGGCGGAATTTAATGTTTAGCGTTATGTGGAAGGCAGGGTTTGAGAGTCGCACAACATTGTGGGCCGAAGGGCCTGTACTGTGCTGTATTATTCTATGTTCTATGGGTGTCATTGTGGATCGTGTTGAAAACTGGCAAAAATATTCAATGGGACATAAATCAGTCACAGATACGGTTGGAGAAATGACAGAGTTAAGTCCGTCATGTATCCAAAGTGTGAAAAAAAGAACAAAGCGGGCAAACAATTATAGAACCGTGAACAATTAATAATCTCTGAATCCAGACGGCCAATAGTCCGTAGATCGCATGTATCATAATCTTATGGTCTCCTGGACCTGATGGAATACACCCTCGGGCTGTGAAGGAATTGGGCGGAGAGATTGCCGAGGCATCAGGAGTTCCACAGGGGTCGGTGTTGGGACGGCTGATCTTTACGATGTTTGTCAATGATTTGGACGATAGGATTCATAGATTTCTTGCATAAATTTCCGATGATAAAAAGATATGTGGATGAGCAAGTGGTGTTGAGGAAACAGAGAGACTTAGACAGTTTAGGGGAATGGACAAAGACGTGCCAAATGAAATGCGATGCTGGAAATTGTATGATCATGCACTATTGTGGATGAAATAAGCACGCAGATTACTATTTGAATGATAAGAGAATTCAAAATGCCGAAATGCAAAGGGACTTGGAAGTACTGGTGCAAGGTACCCTAAAGGGTAATCTCCAGGTTCACTGGGTGGTGAAAAAAGCGAAAGAAATGTTGACATTCATTTCTAAAGGTCTAGAATGTAAGAACTGCAATGTGATGTTCAGGTATCAAAAAGCACCCCCGAGACCATAATTAGAGTATTGTGTGCAGTTTTGGGCTCCTGATATACATTGATATAAGACATGGTTCAGAGATGATTCACGAGAATGATTCCTGAAGTGTAAGGCTTGCTCGATGAGGAACATCCGGCAGCTCTTGGGCTGCCTTCCCTGGAGCTGAGTAGAATGAGGGGGGACCTCACTGAAACTTTTCCAATGTTGAAAGGCCTGAACAGATTAGATATGGAAATGTTATTTCCCATGGTAGCGGGGTCTAGGACAAGAGGGCACGACTTCAGGATTGAAGGGCGTCCTTTTAGAACTTAGATGCGGTGAAATTCGTTTCGTCAGAGGGTGGTAAATCTGTGGATTTTCTTTACCACAAGCAGCTGTGGAAACCAAGTCATTGGGTGCATTTAAGGTAGAGATAGATACGTTCTTGATTAGCTAACGTTTCAAAGGGTAAGGGGAGAAGGCAGGCGATTGGGAAAGACTGGTAGAATTAGATCAGCCCATGATTCAACAACCGAGAAGTCTCGAAGGTCCGAATGTCCTACGTCTGCTCCCATATCATATGTCCTATGGCCGTATGGTCTCTCCACAGGTGCGCATGAACAGGAGTCGAAACTGAAGATCGGAAATAGACCGTTCCGTCTGATCTGCCTACTCTGCCTAGTCACGTCCGCCCTCATCGTGATAGTGATCGGACTCTCGATCCATGGTGAGTGGAACAGTCTCCGTGTGGAGTCAGACCATAAATAAAGAGAGTGGAATAAATTGTTATTGTAAAACACCACAGCGACACCGACACGTCCCTTACTGTAACACCGATTAAAACCGACCACCATATCACGGACACATCCCTAACCGTGATAAAGACACGGTCTTCACCTGAACGCAATGAAGAAACATCCTGACACCGACACGCCATTCACCATAACATGAACAATGTTGTCACCGTAGCACTGTCACGACCATCCACGAGACACAGATACACTGCTGACCGCAGCACGGATGCGGAACATCGCCGTGACAACACGTGGCAGTCACACTGACCGCAGCGTAACACTCACTGTAACATCGACATACCCCTGACCGTATCACTGATAAACTCCTCAAGGCGACACCGAAACACACCTCACAATGACACCGAAACGTTCTTCACTCTGACACTGAGGTACCGTACACCGTGGCACCTTCACATTCCTCAACGTGATCCTCTCAGCACCGCCTCATGACAAAGGCCCACACTTCACTGTAACGCCCCTTACCGAGACAGTATCACCGCTCAACATAACACCGATGCACCGCTCACTGAGGCAATTACACAGAACATAGAACATAGAACACAGACTAGTACAGCACAGTACAGGCTCTTCGGCCCACAATGTTGTGCCGAACCTCAAACCCTGCCTCCCATATAAGCCCCCACTTTAAATTTCCTCCAGATGCCTGTCTAGTAGTCTCTTAAACTTCACTAGTGTATCTGCTTCCACCACTGACTCAGGCAGTGCATTCCACGCACCAACCACTCTCTGAGTAAAAAACCTTCCTCTAATATCCCCCTTGAACTTCCCACCCCTTACCTTAAAGCCATGTTCTCTTGTATTGAGCAGTGGTGCCCTGGGGAAGAGGCGCTGGCTATCCACTCTATCTATTCCTCTTATTATCTTGTACACCTCTATCATGTCTCCTCTCATCCTCCTTCTCTCCAAAGAGTAAAGCCCTAGCTCCCTTAATCTCTTATCATAATGCATACTCTCTAAACCAGGCAGCATCCTGGTAAATGTCCTCTGTACCCTTTCCAATGTTTCCACATCCTTCCTATAGTGAGGTGACCAGAACTGGACACAGTTCCCACACCTCATTCTGACACTGTCACACGCACCGTGGCCATGACATGCCTCTCACCGTGACACAGACACACCCCTCTCTGTGAGACTAGCACACCCCACACCATGACACAGTTACTCCACTCACCGTGACGTCACAAGGTCCCTCACTCTGACATTTCCCTCGCCGTGCCATCGGGATTCACTTCATTGTGACCCGGCACAACTCTCGCCGGGGCTCAGAAACACCTATCACAGTGACACCGACACGTCCCTCACTGCAACTCGAATATGCACCTCACGATACTGCCGCAGACACCCAATATAACAACAAAACCTTCACTGGGGCATTGATAAACCCCTCAGCGTGAAACGACACGCCGACTCCTCTCACTGTGACACCATTCACCGTGACACTGGCATAACACTCTCTGTGACCCGCTCGGTAGCATGATGCTGACTCACGTGTCACTGTAAACGCTAAACATCCTTCACCATCTCTCTCAGTATCACAGATTCGTCAGTCTCAGACCGCCCTCGACCAAAACTGCCATGAGTTAAACTCAACCCTTCAAACCAAGGTCTCTGAGATATCCCACCTGAATCACTCCGAGAAAACCTGTCTCAAGAATCTTACTGCGCTCAAAACCAATCTGTCCGTTCTTGTACGAATGCACAACGATCTCCGGCACCAGATCACTGAGATAAAAACGAAGCTCAGATCCGTCAAGAACAGCATGGCTCAAATCTGTGAATTCTTGATCAGCAGAAGAGGTGAGGCGTCATCCCCTTCATTAACCCGCTCTTCACCACAGACCAGGCATAGAGAGAGGAAGCGTCACTCTGTGCTTGACATCGGGAGTGAGTGAAGAGATGTTATGGAAGGGGATTCACTCTGTGTTTGACCGGTGAGTGTGTGATGGTGTTGCGTGGAGGAAGTTTCACTTTATTACTGAACCCAGGAGAGTATGATTGGACGTTGTGGAGGTGGTGTCACTCTGTGTCTCCCCACGGGATTGTGAGACGTAACATTACTGCTTCACGCTATGTCTGGCTCCGGGAATCACTGATGTGACGGTATAGATCCAGCTTCACCCTGTTTCTGACAGGCGGGTTGTATGATATGACAGGATCCAGAGAGCTTCACCCCATGTCTGATCAATGAATGGTGTTGTGACACCGTGGAAAGAGAGTTTTACTCTGAATCCGGGAGTGTGCGACGGGACGGTGCAGAGGGGGCTTCACTCTGTGTCTGACCCCAGGAGTGTGTGATGGGACGGTGCAGAGGGAGATTCACTCTGTGTCTGACCACGGGAGTGTGTGATGGGACGGTGCAGAGGGAGCATCACTCTGTGTCTGACACCGGGAGTGTGTGATGGGACGGTGTGGAGGGAGCTTCTCTCCATGTCTGATCCCGGAAGTGTGTGATGGAAAGGTGTGGAGGGATCTTAATCTATGTCTGACCACGGTGGTGAGTGATGGGACGCAGTGGAGGGAGCTTCACTCTGTGCCTGACCCTGGCTGGGTATGATGTAACAGTGTAAGGGAGTTCTACTCTGTGTTTGTCCACTGGATTCTGTGATGGGACAGTGCTGAAGGAGACTCCTTCGGTGTCTGGCAACGAGTTGCATGATTGGAAGTTGCGGAGGGAGCTAAAGTCTGCTCTCACTCCGAGTGTGTGTGACCGGACGCTGTGGATTCAAATTCGATTTGTGTCTATCCCTCAGGAAATCTGTGACAGCATGGCGGGAAGGAGCACGTAACTGACTCCTGAAGTTTGTGATGGGAAGCAGTTGAGGGACCGACACCCTGTGACGGGTTCCGAGAGTGTGTAATTGGGTGTCGTGTAGGGAGATTTAATTTGAGTCTGACACCAGGAGAGTGTAATGGGAGATTGCGCATGAGCTTCAATTTCAGTCCGACCACGGGAATGCGTGATAGGAGGCTGTGCGGGGAGTTTGTATCAGACCCCGGGCACGTGTACTGGGGCAGTTCACTGGGAGCCTCAATCTGTGTGTGATCCTGGGAGTCTGTAATGGACGGTGTGGAGGAAGCTTCACTCCACCTCTGACTCCGGGAGTGTGCGATGGGAGCAATGGAGGGAGATTCACTGTTCTTCGTTCCTGATTTGCAGAGGAAAGGTGTCCTGGGAACTGGACCGAAAGCGCAGATCGGTGTTATTTCATATCCACCTTGGAGAAATCTTATGATGCAGCGAGGAATCATTGTTCAAACGTTGATGCAAGTCTCCTCGAAATCAATTCAAACAAGGAAAAGGTATGTGTCACACCGTGAGAAGCGATATGGAGAACAATCATACACTCCCGGGGTTTAACAAAGATTCAATCATTGCACACCGTCACTCACACATCCCGGGGATAGACACGGAGTGGAACTCCCTCCAGAATCAGAATCAGAATCAGGTTTATTTTCACCGGCATGTGACGTGAAACTTAACTTAGCAGCAGCAGTTCAATGCAACACATAATCCAGCAGAGAGAGAGAGAGAGAATAATAAAAATATAAAACATAATGAAAAAAACAACAACAAATCAATCACGTATATTAATTATTTAAATTGTGTAGAAAAAATGTTGTAAAAAGTGAAGTAATGTCCAAATCCTCAAAGTCCATTCAGGAATCGGATCGTGGAGGGGAAGAAGTTGCTCCTGAATTATTGAGTGTGTGCCTTCCGGCCTCTGTACCTCCTACCTGATGGTAACAGCCCAGGGTGGTAGAGGTCCTTAATAATGGACGCTGCCTTTCTGAGACAGTGCTCCCTGAAGATGTCCTGAGTACTTTGCAGGCTAATTCCCAAGATGGAGCTGACTAGAATTACGGACTTCTGCAGCTCCTCTTGCTCCTGTGCAGTAGCCCCTCCATACCAGACAGTGATACAGCCTGTCAGAATGCTCTACACGGTACAAATATAGAGCTTTTTGAGTCTGACAGAATTAAGTCCCTCCACACCGCCCCATCACACAGTACCGGGGTCAGACACAGAGTGAAGCTCCCTCCACAAAGTCCCATCACGCAGTCCAAGGATCAGACGCTGGGTCATTCCATCTGTGTCCCATCTCTTCACTTTTTCCTGCCGTCAGGCATAGAGAGAGGATAATTGTTACCCTCAGGTTCGACCAGCATGCGTTTGTCTGGGGGTCGGGGGGAACACTGCCTCCGGCCCGGCCAAACTGAGAAATCTCGTTTGTGTGGATGTACCGTGATGTGTTGCCCGGTTACAAATCAATCCCACGAAATAGCGAGCAGTGTACCGTATGCAATTAAACGATAGAGCTTCAGGGTTCTTAATTTAACTGTAGGGTTAACATCGAAAACAAAGAGAAAAAGCGCACATTTTAACGAAACAGTCTAAAGCGCTCGCTGTAGCTCACTCTTTTCCCGTCCGTTCGTTCTCCATCGATTTCCCACGGGCGTCGTCACCTCTCGACGCCATTCCAAGTCCGCTCAAGCCTGCAGTCTCCGACTTCCCCGTTCTGGCATCGTCTCTCGGCATCTTTTCTCGAACAAAAGCCATCGAACCCAGGCTCCCGGACACACAAGAAATTAAACCATCCCCATCGTCGGAGGCCACACATTCCCAAGGGCCGATTATCTCTAGTCAGAACAGCTCGAGAGAATCTATCTGTCAGCAGCTTCCAGCACAGACGACAGCCTGCTGCAGCTACTGTGTTATACAAAATGCAGACCAGCCACAGCCCTGCAGAACCTCGCGTCATGCTGTCTTCAGCTTCTGAGAGACGGCGCACCGCACGATCTAGTTTATCTATGCATGCTCATGCTCTTTCTATGCCTGATGCGAGACACTGGATAGAAGCTTCCTTCACTGTGCGATCTGAATGTGGAACAGCCTTCCAGATGCTGTGGTTGGAAACAACTGCGACGATGGTCCAAGCCTTCAAGAGCCGGGTGCACAAACTCCTATCCTCTCTGGGAGGGAAGTCACATGCTTCTTCATAAGCGATCATGAAAGGGACCCGGATGGCAATGCTTGGTTTTTCGCAGGTAGGGTTAATACCTGACTTTCAAGAGCGCTTGTGAGTTATGTTCCGGCTGGACTTAATCCTTAAACTGCCGGAAAAAAGTGCGGGGAAAAAAAACAAAAAAACAGGTGCTGTTTTCTCCCGATAGGGATTAGTTGTTAGTTCCAAGTGCTCCCGTCACGTTTTGTCGCCCTAAAAACTTATCCTCCAATTTCTTTGAATTATGGACGTGTCGGGTTTCGGTGGGACTCAAGTGTAGACCAATGAATACTTTTTCACCAGGATTTATTAGCGACCACAAAGGCAACAGTCTTTCAAAAACAGAATGCAGACACGAATCCGAAACGGCAGGCAGAGGTCTTAACCAGAAAAGGTAGTCAGGCGAGAGCAGACAAATCCAGAGCGCACAGGCAAAAATCAGGTCCAAGAACGGGCAAAATCCAAGACTCAGAATCAGGCAAAATCGGTTGGCAGAGGCCGTGATGACAGGCTGGAACGACACAGGTCAGAACTGGGACGAACTGGCAGAGAATGCTAGTCAAGGCGGGGTTGAAATGGTCGGGATAATGAGTGAAAATTAGAAACAGGTGGGCGAAAATGAGGAGACGAGCAGGTAATTGGAGGAATTCCAAAAAAAAGGAAAGGGGCTGGGCCAGAACCCACATGGCCAGGTGAAAGATAACAGAAGTTAAAGACTGGCGTGATCCAGAGCTACCAGCAGAGGCCCTTCAACCCAGTGTCCAGGCTGGATCCTTAACAGGAGGACAACATAATTCTCTCTGTCCAGCGGAGGCGATCATAATCATCATGGCTCCAGTATTTCTACTACTTTTTAATGTTTCTTCAGAGTATAGATGATATTTTTATGTTTCATCGCTGTGCAGCAGTGAACCACCTGTTTGGCCTTTCCGAGTTCTCTCTGGGAACTAGTTGACTTGAGCAGCATTTCTGATCTGGCTATTGTTCACGATCGCACTAAACAACAATAAAACCCCAAAACACTGCTGCTGCAGAGAAACCATTACATCAGCAGTAACATTTCCCAGGGCGTTACATGCACAGTAATCGAAGGGATTTTATTTCACAGGATTTTGTTTCCAATTCTATCGACAATGAACACGGAACCTACTGGATTGGAAAATGCGCAGACGGGTGAGGTTTGGACTGTTACGGGTCGTTGGTGTGGGAGTGACACGAGGCCGTTGGGAAAGAGTCGGACAGTGGGGTTAGTTTTCAGACTGACACGAGGCCGTGGGGAGAGAGTGGGTCAGTGGGATAAGTTTCGAGACTGACACAGGTCCGTGGGGAGAGAGTCGGGCACTGATATTAGTTTGAGTACTGACACAGGTCCGTGGGGAGAGAGTGGGTCAGTGGGATAAGTTTCGAGACTGACACAGGTCCGTGGGGAGAGAGTCGGGCACTGATATTAGTTTGAGTACTGACACAGATCTGTGGGGAGAGAGTGGGTCAGTGAGAGAAGTTTGGAGACTGATGCAGGGTTTTAGGGAGAGTGCGACAGTGGGATTAGTCTGTTGACTGATGCAAGGTGGGCGGGAGAGGGTGGTAGAGTTGGATTAGTTTGGAAACTGACTCGGTGCTGTCGGAGAGAGTGATGCAGTGGAATTCGCACGGCGATGTAGTCGGGGCTGTGGGGAGAGCGCGGTGTTATGGAATTAGTTTAGAGACTGACATGGGGCAGTGGGGGTAGCGCAAATTAGTGGGATTAGTTTGGCGACGGTCTCCGGTTGTCTGCTAGATCTGTTTTGTCTCTGTTGAAACTGTCTAACTCTCTTTGATAGGAATGTGACCTCTTATCTTCTCTACGAGATGTCCCATGGATCGCCCAACTGCAGTAAGTCCCACTCGTACCAACAGAGTATCATTTTCGAAAGGAAACACAGATTCATCTGCGAGAAGTCTGCACTTTTCTACCCGGATATTCCTGAAGAGATCCAACGTCTCTGTCCAGAACCTGACTGGCCGACTTCAACCATGTGACGACACTCCACGTCTCCGCATTCAATCTACCCCATTCTCACTCCCCCATAATTCCATCCATTCCCTCCCTCTCTACCCTCCCTCCTATCCTATTCTCCTCCTCTACTCGCATCGCCATTCTCCCCCACTACTCACACTCTCCCCATCTACTCCACACTTCTCCCCTCCCTGTGCCGCTCTTCCCCGCTCCCGCCCAGTTACACCCCCTTTCTACTCCTCTTCTCTTCTTCCCCTTCTTCTCTCTAACTCATTCCCTTTCTCCCTCTTCCTCTCCTCCTCGGACCCCATTCTCCGCCTCTCCTCTCTCGGTTCCCTCCACCCGCTCTCGCCTCAATTCTGTGCGCACTGGCCCTCAGTTCACCAACACAAAGGAAAAAGACTGTGCACATTCACACTGTCTGTGCCTCTCCTGGCTTCATACCAACGCTTCAAGGAACGAAGTCCCATCCTTCTTGCTCTCTCTCCATAACTCAGACCCTGGAGTCCCGGCACCATCCTCGTAAATCTCCCTCTGCACTCTTTCCAGCTCAGTGACATCTTTCCTACAGCAGCGCGACCAGAACTGAACACCGTACTCCCAGCGCGGCCTCACCGACCTTTTGTACAACCACAACGTGGCTTCAGCGCGGTACAAAGATATAAAATTCACGACAATTGGGAAAATTAATAAATACTGCAAAAAGGTGAATACCGAGGGAGTGTTTAAGTGTTCAGGGAGCGTTCGCTATCTGATGTCGGAGGGGAAGCAACTGCTTGTAAATTGTTGAGTTTCCCGGCTCCTGTACCCCTCCCCGATGGTACCGATCAGCACAGGGCATTTCCCGGCGGGAGGTGGTCCTCGCTGATGGATGCGGTCTTCCCAAGTCATTCCTTCTTCAACATGTCCACGATGGAGGAGAGGGTTGTGTCCGTGATGGAGCTGGCTGAGTCTAGAACCTTCTATGGTCCATGGCGACCCTCTGCGTTGCAGCCTCCACACCAGGCGACCATGCGACAAGACAAAATGCTCGACACCGTACATCCCTAGAAATGTGCGAGTCCGGTTTTGATGTTAAAACCACTATCTTTATTAGTAGCTACCTATAATATAGTAACTTTAACAAGATGAACAAAAGTTAACGATGTTATGTGTAGGTGTGTGTGTAAATATAACTATTCAGCTTGGAAGGAGCGTGGGGCGTGGGAAGTCTTAATGTCTTGAGGTGTTAAAGTAGGAATGTTCAGTAATCTACGAAATAAATTATGGGAGAGAGTACAAAATATTCCACAGGGTTCACGCTGGTAAAACGAGATGACAGTCGCCGTAGGTCTTGTCTGACATGACGTTCCAAATGCACATACGAATTATCACCGAAAGTGACCTGTCAAGGGAATATCGTCTTCCAGAGGTTACCACACAGCATACCCAGGCAACCTAAAATCCACTCCTATGGATCCGACAAAGTGACGGTCACACATTCGTTGTGCACCGTGTTCCGATGTTTAACCCCCTCTTGTGGGCAGAGGAAAGTTCAAAGTCTTATCTGCGACAAGCTGAGGAATCGGCTTCCAGTGTTTCCCCCCGCCTCTCTCTCTCTCTCTCTCTCTCTCTCTCTCTCTCTCTCTCTCTCTCTCTCTCTCTCTCTCTCTCTCTCTCCCTCTTTCTCTCTCCCTCTCTCTCTCACTGTGTTTAATCTTCACAAACCACGGCAGCCAGTGACTGACGTCATTGCCCCGCCTCCCTCTGGCGCTCTTAAAGCGACAGTCCACAGTAAACGAAACCTGCGGGTTCGTAACAACACCGACCCACCACACACTCCCGTGGTCAGACACAGAGTGAATCTCCGCCCACAACGTCCCAGCACACACTCCCGGGGTCAGACATCGAGTGAAGCTGCCTCCGCACCTTCCCATCAAACACTACCGGAGTCAGACACAGAGTGAAGCTTCCTCCACCCCGTCTGAACACACAGTCCCGCCGTCAGACACAGAATGAAGCCCTCTCCAGACCGTCCTATCACAGAATTTGGTGGTCAGACAGAGAGTGCAGCTATCTCCGCACTCTGCCTTCACACATTCCTGTTGTAAATGTCCAACAGAGGCTCCGTAGATTGTTTTCCATTTTAGTCATTTAACAAAGGAATTTAACTTCACAGAATTTTGTTTACCACGCTCATGTCACGCATATCCCTGCATACTAGATATCTTGCGGGCTGGCAGGATCAGAGCCCAGGGATTATTTTACTGATGACACAGGCTGTGGGGAGAGTGCTGTTTAATGGGATTATTTTTGCGGATTGACTACTAGAGCTGTTTTGTCTCTGTTGAAATTAGTTAACACTCTTTGACAGGAAAGTGGCCTCTGGTCTCCCGGACGTGGTGTATGATCGAATGTACGCCTGCAGTGACTGCGGCTCGCACGTAGAGAATGACATTTGCAATCGATATCACGGTTTCATCTGCGAGAAGTCGGTATCTTTGTTCCCGAATGCTCCTGGAAAGATCCAGGGTCTCTGTCAACAGACAGTGGGGCCGATTTGAAACAGGAGACCACCCCTCTTTCTCCCCATTCTCCCTTCGTCCACTCTCACTCCTCCATCCTCTCAAATTCCATCCTCACCCTCTCTGACCCTCCTCCTACTCCATACCTCTCCTCCTGTTCACCCCAATACTCCCAACTACACATCTACAGAGCTCTCCCCAGCTACCAATTCTTTCTCGTCATTCCACCGACCCGGTCCCGCTCCTCTCCTCTCCCTCTACCTCTCTCTCCACACCTCTCCCACTGTTTCCTCGCCCTTTTTAATCCGGCTGTCTTTCTCCGTTCCCTCTGTCTAGCCCTTTCCCCTCTCTCCCCCTTTCTCCCCACTCTCTACCCCACTCTCTTACTCCGCTCTCCGTTTTCCTTCACCCCTCCGTCTCCCTGAATTCCCTATCTTTACGCAAATCTGTGAGGTTACAAATACGCTCCAGGTGTCGTTCTCGATCGGAGCCGATGCAATACCAATTGTACCACAAATACACTGACACACCTAATTCTTTTCAAACCTTCATTCTCTACTCATAACATGCCATAGGGCAAGTTGCAGACTGATCTCCCAAAAGAACCAGTCCAGACACTGCCCCCGAATTACACAATTCCCCACAATTTATAACACTGATCAGGTAGAAGAAAATCTTACGATTGCAAGATTAGACTATATTAGAATCATTTCAATCACATGCTAAGATACAACTAGATGTAAAATAATCATTGGTCAGTTAGTTATAATTATTCTAAGCCAAAGCTAGCTCATCAGTTCCTCATTCGGACCCTTCCCCTTTTCTCCAGAACATTCTAGCCCTTACAGTATACTTCCCATATTTAGCTACACCGTCAGCTGCTTCTGAAGAGAGGATAGTTCCTTATTTGAGCCCTTGCCGAGCTTTAGACAATAATGACTGGTACGTCACCCGTTGCAGAGTGAAGCTTCTTTCTGACTTGTCCAAACTTGTCCAAAGCAGTAAGCTAAGACGCTTACAAGTTGATCGATTATAAGTTAATCGTTGTCCTCTGTTTTTCCCCCCTATTTACTTATCCCTTCATTCCATCACAGGGGGTTCAGTCCCAAACTTCCTTCCCTCTCTTTATACCTCAGTCCCCGGAGTCCCGACAACATCCTCGTAAATCTCCCTCTGCACTCTTTCCAGCTCAGTGGCCTCTTTCACACAGCAGGGCGACCAAAACTGAACACCGTACTCCAAAGTGTGGCCGCACCGACGTCTCGTACAACTGCAACGTGACCTCCCGGCTCCCGTGCTGAGTGTCCTGACTGATGTAGGCCAGCGAGTCGATGTACGATCCCCCTTGTCGCATGTTTTCTACCGGAATCACGATCCGATTTATTATCCTTGATTTATACGGCCTGAAATGCTTTCTTTTACAGCATCAGTATGGCGCAAATATGTAAAATTAAGGTGCTTTACTAAAAATAATAAATAGCTAGAAATGTGTTGAAAGATGTGATATCCCAGGATTTGGAGTTGGTGATTAGGACTGACAGCATGTGTGTGCTGAGTCATCACATCCAGTCCACGCACACAAAATATTGAGGCAAAAATCGTGCTGAGGATTGGTGGAAGCGGAGAGCCGGGGAGGGAGAGGGTTTTGCTCTGATTTTGACGAGGGTAGCCTGTCATGCGCTTGGGCCTCGTGGTGGAAGGGGACGGGGTGTGGAGAATACAGATAATATCTGAACCGGGATTGTGTGATTGGACGGACAAGAGGGAATTCACTCCATGCCCGTCCCCAGGATTGTTTCATGGGACGGTGGGCAGGGAGGTTCACTCTGTGTCTGATCGCAGGAGTGTGTACTGAGACGGTGTTGAAGGAAGATTCACTCTGTGTCTGACCCCGAAAGTGTGTGATGGGACGGTGTGCAGGGAGGTTCACTCAGTGTCTGACCCTGGGTGTGTGTGATGGGACTTTGGGGAGGGAAATTCACTCTGTATTTGACTATGGGATTTTGTAATGGGACGGTCTGGAGGGAGCTTCACTCTGTGTCTGATCGCGGTATTGTGTGATGGGAAAATGTATTGGGAGCTTCAATCTCTATCTGACCGCGATAGCATGTGATGGGACAGTGTGAAGGGAGTTTCAGTCAGTGTCTTACTCCCGAAATGCGTGCCTAACACCTTCTGCGAAACTTACTGTGTGGGATGAGAGCGCGGAGGGAACTTCACACCTTTTCTTTCCCCGACTTTGCATGATTATCGTTGCTTAGGAAGTGTCACTCAGTGTCTCACTCCAGGAGCGTGCGATGGGATGGTTTGTATGTTGCCTCACTGTGTGGCTGACTGACGGAGTCATAGATCCATATAATTAAGGCTTTGGCACAACTTCCAATCAGAGATCGGGAGCGACATCCAATCAGCAAGGCTGGTTCATCAGCAAGGGAAAATTAAGATAAGACAGGGGTTACTGCTGGTGGATTTGTTTTCAGTTTATGTGTTGTTTTCTTCTTTACAATTGCACAGTTAGAGCAGTAGACATGCCTGGAAGGAGAGTTGAATGCTCCTCTTGGAGGACGTGGGACGGGAGGGAGTCCTCCAGAGTCTCTGACAACCTCACCTGTGAGAAGGTCATCCGGCTGCAGCTCCTAACACTGGGCATTAAGGAGTTGGAGCTGGAATTGGATCATTCGGGAAGCTGAGGGGTGATAGGGAAGACATATCGGGAGGAAGTTAGACCCAATGTGCAGTCTACAGCAAACTTGGTGACAGTCAGGGGGATCAAAGGGGTTAAACAGCCCAGCTCAGTGCAGAGTGCCCCCTGTGGCCAACCCCCTCAATAACAGGTACAACACTTTGCGTACGTCTGGGTGGGGTGGGGGAGGGTTTTAATGACCAAGAGGAGGACAATCTCCCAGGTCAGGTCTCTAGCAATGATTTCGGCTCTGTGGTTTCAGAAGGGGAGTGGAGGGCCAGCTGAGGCGAGCTGTGGTGATAGACGATTATTTATTCGGGGAACAGAAAAGAGTTTCTGTGAGCGAGAGATTCCAGGATGGTATTTTGCCTCCCGGGTGTCAGGGACGCTACCACTTGGATCGGATCCTCAGCAATCTTAAGTGGGAGGGTGAGCAGGCAAAGTGTGACACGTGCTGGTGTGGCCAGAAATAGATAGGCAGCACCCATTAAGAGGTGGTTAAGTGTTCGAGGTAGGATTGAGGGCTTCTGATAGTTAGAGCAGTAGACATGCCTGGCAGGAGAGTTGAGTGCTCCTCTTGCAGGACTCGGGACGGGAGGGAGTCCTCCAGGGTGTCTGACAACTTCACCTGTAAGTATGTCATCCGGCTGTAGCGTTTAACACCGGGCGTTCGGGAGTTGGAGCTGGAATTGGATCATTCGGTAAACTGAGGGGTGATAGGGAGGACATATTGGGAGGAGGCCTGGAGGCCGCGCCACACCGACCCACATTGCGCCGCCCTTTCATTTACTCCGTCACCGAGCAAATCTCACAGTTTCCACCTGAACTGGACTGGAACTAACATCCCAGCGGGTGGTTTTGGCATTAAAAAAGGAGGAGGGGTGGGGTTTGAACTAGAGATGGAGGGGGATGAAAAACAGAATGCCAAACAGATAGTGGAGCGGTTGTTGGGACAGATGTTGGGAAGACCAGAGACAAAGTCAGGAAGCAAAAGTTTGAGTCTGCTGGGACTTGTGTTCTGAGATGCCTACATTTCAATGCAGGAAGTATTGTACGAAAGACAGATGAGCTCAGAGCAGGGATCAAGGCTGGAATTATGATATTGTAGATATCAGTGAGACGTCGGCACAGGGCGAGCATGACCGTCAGCTCAACATTCCCGGTTTTGGGTTTATTCGTCGTGATGCAGCAGGAAGAATTCAAAGTTGAGAAGCTGCTCTGCTAGTCACTTTCGATTCATTGACAGACTCATGGAGAGAGAGATGCAAGTGGCTCTTTGCCAGGGATGTTAATGTGCAGGGAATACAGGGAGATGATTGCTGCGCAGTCAGAAGCGATTTAGCTCAATTGGTATATCACAACATTGTGGACCGAAGGGTCTGTTCGGTTTGGTGATTTACGTTCACTGCTCTGCAGTAGGTTCAAAAACACAGATTTGAACTCATCAGGTGGGAAGAGCAGGGATTGAGTAGATGAAGGAATGTAACGACGTTTTGTGAAACACAGGGAATGACACTGCAGACTGCATAGGCAGTGAGCGATCCACACAGCCCTCACCGTGACACCGACACACCACTCACCGTGACACCGACACAACCCTCACCGTGACACCGACACAACTCTCACCGTGACACCGACACACCCCTCACCGTGACACCGACACGACCCTCACCGTGACACCGACACACCACTCACCGTGACACCGACACACCCCTCACCGTGACACCGACACAACTCTCACCGTGACAACGACACACCCCTCACCATGACACCGACACACCCCTCACCGTGACACCGACACACCACTCACCGTGACACCGACACACCACTCACCATGACACCGACACACCACTCACCGTGACAACGACACACCCCTCACCGTGACACCGACACATTGTCACCATGACACTGACATAAGCCTCACCATTACACGACATAACTCTCGAACGGACACTGATCAACCAAGTACCGTGACACCGACAGGCATCTCACCGTGACCCCGACACATCGTCCGCCGTGACAAGAACGCGCCGTTCATCGTGGCGTCTGTACACCGACAGGAGCTGCACTGTAACAAAACCACACAGCTCAACAATAACAACATACCGACACGGCCTGCACAGTAACACGGACTCGCACCTCAACGATACCGACATAACGACACGCCTTGCTCTTTAATACGGACACGCTCCTCCTTGTCTCCATAACTTACCCCCACTCTAAAACACGTCCCCGTTTCCGCCAACCCGTCACTCTCCTGCAATCCGCCTTCTCTCTCCACTTCACCACTCCCGTCTCCGTCACCCCGTTCCCTTACAAGCTACCCCGTGTCCGTGACGCACTCCCTCTTCTACGCACTTCTCATCTCCGTCATCTTCACCTCCACCGCCCCTCTCTATTTCCGGGACCCGTTCGCTCCCATGCACACCTCACCGTATCCGTCATCTCCTGAACCCCCGAAGCCCCTCCCGGCTCCGTCAGCGTCTCGATCCCCGACGCACCTCCACCCCCACCCCCAACTTCTCCGTCGCTTCCCCGCACCCGTCAAATCTCTCTTCCGGTGTTCTGAGGGAATTGTGCAGAGAATGAGGTAGTGTTTACAACTGCCCCTTTCCACAAGTTATCCATCTTTCGCTTCAAAGCCTCTCCACAGCCGTGAGTTCTCAGGCCGGTTGTGTGAGGCCACAGCAGTTGCTCCCAATGGCTGCAACCGCCCCACCCGTTCCCTGGCCACGACTTTCCTCTTCTTCCTTCCTCTTCCCTCAGCACACCATCCGGTTGCACACACACCATCTCCGGGAGAAGCGCACGACCTGAGACTCCTGGGCACCGAAGTGCTCGGTATTGGTGAGAATGGGGAGTGGGGGACGGAAGGAGCTTCACACTCAGGTGGAGTGTCGTTCAGTACTGCGGGGCTGGGGATAATTCAGATAACAAACTCCGGGAATGAGTGATGGGATAACCTATAGTGAGCATCCTTGGTTGACTGACTAAGCGTGTGTGTTTTGAGGAGGTCTGGAGGTTGTTTCGCCCAGGGTTTCCCTCAGCGAGTGTGTGACGGGACGGTGTGGAAGGAGCTTCAATTAGTGTCTGACTCCGTGTAGGTATGATGCGACTGTGTGGAGGGAACTTGCTTCTGTGTCTGTTACCGGGAGTGTGTGATGGGACAGTGTGGGGGAGCGTTACTCTGTGCCCGACCCAGGGTGTTTGTGTGATGGGACGGCGTGGAGGGTGATTCACTCTGTGTGTGACCCCAGGTGTGTGTGATGGGACGGTGTGGAGGGAGATTCACTCTGTGTCTGACCCCGGGAGTCTGTGATGGTACGGTGTGGAGGGAGTTTCACTCTGTGCCTGACCCCGGGAGTGTGTGATGGGATGGTGTGGAGGAAAACCCACTCTGTGTCTGACCCCGAGTGTGTGTAATAGGACGGTGTGGAGGGAGATTCACTCTGTGTCTGACCCCGAGTGTGTGTGATAGGACGGTGAGGAGGGAGATTCACTCTGTGTGTGACCCCGGGTGTGTGTGATGGGACGGTGTGGAGGGAGATTCACTCTGTGTGTGACCCCGGGTGTGTGTGATGGGACGGTGTGGAGGGAGATTCACTCTGTGTCTGACCCCGGGAGTGTGTGATGGGACGGTGTGGAGGGAGTTTCACTCTGTGCCTGACCCCGGGAGTGTGTAATAGGACGGTGAGGAGGGACGTTCACTATGTGACTGACCCCGGGTGTGTGTGATGGGAAGGTGGGGAGGGAGCTTCACTCTGTGTCTGACCCCAGGAACGTGTGATGCGACTGTGCGGAGGGAGTTCAGTCTGCGTCCGACCCCGCGAGTTTGTGATGGGACGGTGACGAGGGAGTTTCACTGTGTATTGCCCTTATGGAGTGCATTATTCGATGATGTGTACGGAGCATCACTGATTGCGTGACCCTAGGTGTTTATTTTTGTTGCTGTTGTGTGTGTTTCACTCCTGATCTCACACTGGAGTGATCGATGTGCAGGAAGCTTCTCTCTTATCGAAACCTTAAATTATGTTTTGGATTGTTGTGGAGGGAGCGTCACTCAGTGTCTGTTTCCAGTAGTGCGAGATCGGATTACATGGAGCAAGCCTTGCTCTGTCTCTGACTCGCAGTCAGTGGTCAGATGATTTCGGGTTTTGAAAAGACTCCAATCAGAGGTCGGGAGAGAGAAAATGGTATTTCACACGTTTGGCGACTGTGCATTAAAATGCAATACTTCACTAAAGTTTCGGCGTTTGATCAGCAACCAATCACGGAGCCGGAATCATTAGCATGTTCAAAAAAACAAAGTAGTTGCAAGCGGAGCGGCCATTGTTGGACTGGGCACTGCCTGACTGGTCATTCGATGATTTATCGATTCCATACGTTAGCGAGGAGAGGTTTGAGTGTTTGTGCAGGGGACCGCGTTGCATCTAGTGATGGTAATACCATTGGATACGAGGTTATTACAGAAAAGCATAGGTATTACCTTGGGTTTAGTTTCTTACTGAGGTTTACATCACAATCGGATGCAAATAGACCAGAAGGCGTGTATCTCTTAACTCTAGGGTGGAAATGTCTAATGCCAGAGGGCCCGGGCTAAGGCGAGAGAGGGTATGCTCAATGGAGATGAGTTTGATAAGTTTTTTTTTTTTTTTTTTCGGAGAGATGGGTTGGTGATTGGAAAGTACTCCCAGCCCTGGTGGTGGAGGGAGATTCATAGAGGCGTTTAATTGGCTCTTTAACGGTCACGTTGGTATGCAGGGATTGGAGGGAGACGGACGTTGTGTCAACAGAAGGAATTCAGTTAAATTGGTATATCACAATCTTTGGGCCTAAGGTTCTGTTCTGTACTGCGATTAAGGTTTTCTGCTCTGCATAAAAGATCAGACAGAGATTTGCGCTCACCTGACGGGAAAAGCAGGCGGTTGGGGAGATCAGGGAAATTGACGATGCATTGTCAAGCAGAGGAAAGTACCACTTCACAGACGGCAAAGGCTGTGAATGAGACACACGGACCTCACTGTGGCACGGTCACCGACTTCAGGGTGATGCTGAAAGACCCCTCACAGTGTTTCGTTTTCATAGAGCATAGAACATGGAATAGTGCAGCACAGTACAGGCCCTTCGGACCACAATGTCGTGCCGACCCTTGAACCTTGCTTCCCATATACCCCGCCTCATCTTGAATTCCTCCATATACCGGTCTAATAGTCTCTTAATTTTCACTAGTGTATCCGCCTCCACCACTGACTCAGGCAGTGCATTCCACGCACCAACCACTCTCTGAGTAAAAAACCTTCCTCTAATATACCTCTTGAACTTCCCAGCCCTCACCTTAAAGCCATGTCCTCCTGTATTGAGCAGTGGTACCCTGGGGAAGAGGCGCTGGCTATCCACTCTATCTATTCCTCTTAACAGCTTGTATACATCGATCATATCTCCTGTCATCCTCCTTCTCTCCAAAGAGTAAAGCCCTCGCTCGCTTAATCTCTGATCATAATGCATATTGTCTAAACCAGGCAGCATCCTGGTAAATCTCCTCTGTTCCTTTTCCGATGCTTCCACATCCTTCCGATAGTGAGGCGACCAGAACTGGACACAGTACTCCAAGTGTGGCCTAACCTGAGATTTATAGAGCTGCATCATTACATCGCAACTCTTAAACTCTATCCCTCCACTTATGAAAGCTAACACGCCATAAGCTTTCTTAACTACCCTTTCCACCTGTGAGGCAACTTTCAGGGATCTGTGGACATGTACCCCGAGATCCCTCTGCTCCTCCACACTACCAAGTATCCTGTCATTTACTTTGTACTCTGCCTTGGAGTTTGTCTTTCCAAAGTGTACCACCTCACACTTCTCCGGGTTGAACTCCATCTGTCACTTCTCAGCCAAATTCTGCATTGTATTAATGTCGTTTGCAATGTTAGACAATCCTCTGCACTATCCACAGCACCACCAAACTTTGTGTAGTCTGTAAGCTTGCCAACCCACCTTCTACCGAGACATCCAGGTCATTAATAAAAATCACGAAAAGTAGAGGTCCCAAAAACTATCCTTGTGGGACAACACTAGTCATAATCCTCCAATCCAAATGCGCTTCCTCCACCATGACTCTCTGCTTTCTGCAGCTGAGCCAAATCTGAATTCATCTGGCCAAACAGCCCTGGAGCCCATGCCTTCTGACTTTCTGAATAAGCCTACTGTGTGGAAACCTGTCAAATGCTTTCCTAAAATCCATATATATCACATCCACAGCACTACGCTCATCTACATGCCTGGTCACCTCCTCAAAGAACTCTATCAGGCTTGTTAGACACGATCTGCCCTTCAGAAAGCCATGCTGACTGTCTCTGATCAGACCATGATTCTCTAAATGCCTATTGATCCTATTTCTAAGAATATTTTCCAACAGCTTTCCCACCACAGACGTAAGGCTCACTGGTCTATAATTACCCGTACTCTCCCTACTACCTTTTTTGAACAAGGGGACCATATTCGCCTCCCTCCAATCCTCCGGTATCATTCCCGTGGACAACGAGGACATGAAGATCCTAGGCTCAGCAATCTCCTCTCTCACCTCTTGGAGCAGACTGGGGAATATTCCGTCAGGCCCCGGGGACTTAGCTGTCCTAATGTATTTTAACAACTCCAACACCTCCTCTCCCTTAATATCAGCATGTTCCAGAACATAAACCTCAGTCATATTGTCCTCACCATCATCAACTTCCCTCTCGTTGGTGAATACCGAAGAGAAGTATTCATTGAGGACCTCGCTCACTTCCACAGCCTCCAGGCATATCTTCCCACTTTTATCTCTAATCGGTCCTGTCTGCACTGCTGTCATCCTATTGTTCTTCACATAATGGAAGAATGGCTTGGAGTTTTCCTTTACCTTACTCGCCAAGGCCTTTTCATGCCCCCTTCTTGCTCTCCTCAGCCCCTTCTGAAGCTCCGTTCTTGCTATCCCTATATTCCTCAATAGACCCATCTGCTCTTTGCTTCCTAAACCTCATGTATGCTGCCTTCTTCCACCTGACTAGATTCTCCATCTCACTTGTCACCCATGGTTCCTTCACCCTACCATTCTTTATCTTCCTCACCGGGACAAATTTGTCGCTAACATCCTGAAAGGTATCCCTAATCATCGACCAAATGTCCATAGTACATTTCCCAATTCACATCCACATCTCTAGCCTTATAGCCTCATATTTTGCCCTTCCCCAATTAAAAACATTTTTGTCCTCTCTGATTCTATCCCTTTCCACGATAACTTTAAAGGCCTCGGACCGATGGTCGCTGTCCGCCAGATGCACACCCACTGAGAGATCTGTGAGCAAATCCGGTTCGTCACTTACTTCTACATCTAATATGTCATTCACCCTCGTCGGCCGGTCGACATACTGTTACAGGAATCCGTCCTGGACACACTTAACAGACTCTGTCCCGTCTGAACCATTGGAACTTACCAGGTGCCAAACAATATTCGCGAATTTAAAGTCTCCCAAGGTAACAGCCTTATTATTTTTGCACCTTTCCAAAATATGCCTCCCAATCTGCTCCTCGGTATCTCTGCTGCGAGCAGAGGTGCTATAGAATTAACCAAATGGAGTAACTGCTCCCTTCCTGTTCCTGAATTCGTCCCATACTGACTCAAATGCTGATTCTGCTACATCACCAACCCTTTCTGTAGCTGTAATAGTATCCACAACCAGTAAAGCTACCCCTCTCCATCTTTTCCCACCCCCATTCTTTTTCGAGCACTGAAATCCTGGAATATTGAGAGTCCATTCCTGCCCTGGTGCCAGCCAAGTCTCGGTAATAGCCTCTAAATCACAATTCCATCTATGTATCCAAGCTCTGAGATCACTGACACAACCCCTGTCGTGACAGGAACACGCCCCGCATCGTGACACCGATACAACGAGACGTTGTTCCGTAGCAGAACCTCACCACCAAAAGATAGCGACGCAGAGTCAGGCCTTTCACAGTAACATGGAAACACCCCTTCCTGTATGCACTGTACCCTCCCTCGCTAAAATCCCTCCCCAAATCCGTCAAACTCTCCCTCTCCTGCACTACTCCTCGTCCCCGTCCCATACTCCCTCCACTACACCTCTTTCGTCTCCGTCACGCCTCCCTTCCTTTGATCCTACCATTCTTCGTGACCCATTGCCTCACCTGCACACATTCCCTAACTTCCTTACCGCCCAGCCCTTCACCGTGACAAGCTCCATCCAGTAAAACTCTTCAAATCTCGGCCACCGCCCCTCGCGCCTGCCTCTCTGTGCTCAGCGGCAATTGTGGGAAGTCTGAGGGAGAAATGATGTGTGTTGCTGCACCTACCCCTTCCACCGAATATCTATCGCCAGGCTCTGAGCCTCTCCAAGCTCTGCATGCACAGGCCGGTCAGGTGTTTCCACACCATTTGCATCAGTATGTGCAATCTCACAACCCCTTCCCTGGCCTCCTCTCTCCTCCCCTTCCTTCCCCTTCCCCTTCACGCAGCACACCATCCGGTCACACACACACAGACACCATCTCCGAGGCACACACAGTTCGAGACTACTGGAACGCCGAAGTGCTGGGTATTGGTGAGTGGGGAGAGCGGCAGAGGGTGGGGACTGTGCACATTTTCTAACTCCAGTAGAGTTTGCTGCGATGGTGCGGGTGTACTTCAAATATTTGACCGCGGGTGAAGGATGGGATAATATGTTGTGAGTTTCACAGTTTGTCTGAACAAGGGAGTGGGTTTTGGGATGGTGAGGAGGGAGCTGCATTCTGTGTCCGACCACTGGGAGTGTGTGATGGTACACTGTGGAGGGAGCTTCACACTGTGTCTGACCCCGGGAGTGTGTGATGGGACGGTGTGGAGGGAGCTTAATTCTGTGCCTTACCCCAGGTGTGTGCAATGGGTCGGTGTGGAGGGAGATATACTCTGTGTCTGATTCAAAGTCATAGTTAGGGGATTTTGGTGTTAAAACAGCTTCCAGTCAGAAACAGGGTGGAAGAAAATGGCGACTCACACGTTCTGCTCCAACGGCTGCAAGCTGAACACCCGTTCTGTCGCCTCCACTCTCCTCCCCTTCCTTCCTCTTCTCTCAGCACACCATTCCTTCTCAATGATTCTTAAGTGGGTGAGTGAGCAGCCGGAGGTCCTGATGCATATACAGCGGCATGCAAAAGTTTGGGCACCCCTGCTCAAAATTCCTGTTACTGTGAATAGATAAGCGAGTAAAAGATGACCTGATTTCCAAAAGGCATCATGTTAAAGATGCCACATTTCTTTAATATTTTAAGCAAGATTACTTTTTTAATTCCATATTTTAATGTTTCAAAATAACAGAAAGGAAGAGGGCCCGAAGCAAACGTTTGGGCACCCTGTATGGTCAGTACTTTGTAACAGGCGCTTTAGCGAGTGTGGTAGCGTGTAAACGCTTTCTGCAGGCAGCTAAACGTTTTTCAATTCTTGTTTGGGGGATTTTCGCCCATTCTACATTGCAAAATGTTTCTAGTTCTGTGACATCCTTGGGCCGTGTTGCATGCATTGCTCTTTTGAGGTCTATCCACATATTTTGGATGATGTTGAGTTCGGTGGACTGTGAAAGCCACGGTAAATCCTTCATCGTGCGCCTCTTGAAGTAGTCCGTTGCGGATTTTGAGGTGTGTTTAGGATCATCCTCCTGTTGTAGAACCCATTCTTTTTTCATCTTCAGCATTTTTTGTATTTTTTACAAAAGTTCATCATCAAACATTTCCATAAGATGTATTTCAAATACTGTATGCAAACCCTATCTCCAGAAAAGTTTGGATATTTTCCAAGATGCAATAACATTGAACATAGAACATAGAATAGTACAGCACAGTACAGGCCCTTCGTCCCACAATGTTGTGCCGACCCTCAAACTCTGCCTCCCATATAAGCCCCCACCATAGATTCCTCCATATACCTGTCTTGTAGTCTCTTAAACTTCGCTAGTGTATCTGCCTCCACCACTGATCAGGCAGTGTATTCCACGCACCAACCACTCTCTGAGTAAAAGACCTTCCTCTAATATCCCCCTTCAACTTCCCAGCCCTTACCTTAAAGCCATGTCCTCTTGTATTGAGCAGTGGTGCCCTGGGGAAGAGGCGCTGGCTATCCACTCTATCTATTCCTCTTATTATCTTGTACACCTCTATCATGTCTCCTCTCATCCTCCTTTTCTCCAAAGAGTAAAGCCCTAGCTCTCTTAATCTCTGATCATAATGCATACTTTCTAAACCAGGCAGCATCCTGGTAAATCTCCTCTGTACCCTTTCCAATGCTTCCACATCCTTCCTGCAGTGAGGCGACCAGAACTGGACACAGTACTCCAAGTGTGGATAAACCAGAGTTTTATAGAGCTGCATCATTACACCGCGACTCTTAAACTCTATCCCTCGACTTATGAAAGCTAACACTCCATAAGATTTCTTAACTAACCTATCCACCTGTGAGGCAACTTTCAGGGATCTGTGGACACGTACCCCGAGATCCCTCTGCTCCTCCACACTATGAAGTATCCTGCCTAAAAGCAAACATCTGTGATATGTTAATTCGCGTGAACCTTTATTTAACTGACAAAAGTACAAAGAAAATATTTTCAATAGTTTTACTGACGAAGTTAATTGTATTTTGTAAATATACACAGATTTAGAATTTGATGGTTGCAACACACTCAAAAGAAGTTGGGACAGAGTTAAAAAAAGATTGAAAAGTGCACAGACTATTCAAGTAACACCGGATTGGAGGACTCCGCATTAAGCAGGCTAATTGGTAGCAGGTGAGGTATCATGACTGGGTATAAAGGTAGCGTCCATCAAAGGCTCAGTCTTTGTAAGCAAGGATGGGTCGTGGCTCACCCCTTTGTGCCAAAATTCCCGAGTGAATGGTTATTTAGTTCAAAAGGAACATTTCTCAACGTATGCTTGCGGAGAATTTAGGTCTTTCAACATCTACAGTACATAATATTGTGAAAAGATGCAGAGAATTCAGAGACATCTCAGTGTGTAAGGGGCAAGGTCGGAAACCACTGTTGAATGCGCGTGATCTCCGAGCCCTCAGGCGGCACTGCCTAAGAAACCGTCATGCTACTGTGACAATTATAGCCACCTGGGCTCCGGAGTACTTCAGAAAACCATTGTCACTCAACACAGTCCGTCGCTGCACCCAGAAATACAACTTCAATCTGTATTACGCAAGGAGGAAGCCATACCTCGACTCTATGCAGAAACACCGGTGAGTTCTCTGGGCCGAGCTCATCTTAGATGGGCCGAAAGACTGTGGAACCGTGTGCTGTGGTCAGATGAGTCCACAATTCAGCTAGTTTTCAGGAAAAAAAAACGGGCGTCGAGTTCTCCGTGCCAAAGATGAAAACGACCATCCAGATTATTATCAGCGAAAGGTGCAAAAGCCAGCATCTGTGATGGTATGTGGTGTAACAGTGCCCAGGGCATGGGTGAGTTGCATGTATGTGAAGGTACCATCGAGTCTGAGGCGTATATTAGGATTTTAGAGACATATGTTGCCATCAAGGCGACGTATCATCCGGGACGTCCATGCTTATTTCACCAGGACAATGCCAGAGCACATTCGGCACGGGCTATAACAGCGTGGTTTTGTAGACAAGAGTGCGTGTGCTTGACCGGCCTGCTGTCAGTCCAGATCTATCTCCTCTTGAAAATGTATGGCGCATCATGAAGAGGAGAATCAGACAACGGAGACCACGGACTGTTGAGCTGCTGAAGTCTTATATCAAGCAAGAATGGACAAAATTTCCAATTGCAAATCTACTACAATTAGTATCATCAGTTCCAAAACGATTAAAAAGTGTTATTAAAAGGAAAATGATGTAACACAATGGTAAACATGCCTCTGTCCCAACTTTTGTTGAGTGTGTTGCAGCCATTAAATTCGAAATTTGTGTATGTTTATAAATTAAAAGTAAGTTGGTCAGTAAAACTATTGGAAATCTTTTCTTTGTACTTTTTTCAGTTAAATAAAGGTTCGCGTGAATTAACATATCACAGATTTTTTTTTAATTGCAGTTCGGAAAATACTCCAACTTTTCTGGAAATGGGGTTTGTATATCATGTAATCATATTTGTCACAAATCCCCGAATAATATTTATCTGAGTTATACACTTATCGAAATGAAAGGAGAGAAAGACGAAGCGAAAGAAGAAAACTAACTGCAAGTACGGAGTGATCTTTTTTATTCAAACATATTCATTGACTTGTGAGAATAAAATCAGGCTTATGCGGTGTTATTTGGTTAAACCATTTTCCCCAGTATGAATCAAAATGTTCCAGCTTATGATTAACAGATTCTGTTATCTTCTCCATTTTGTAAATGCCCATTGTAATTTCCATCCATGCATTTAAAGTTGGGCTTCCTGTGATAACCATTTCCTGGTAATGGTCTTCTGTCCCAGCCACCAGCAGTCTATTCATTAAATATTTATCTCTTTTCCCCTTCTTGAGGTACACACCCAAAATATATGCTCTTACTTTCTATGTATTTATTTATTTTAAGTCTTTTTATTAATTATTATTGAAAATCAATAAAAAACATTAATATAGTCAGATCAACATATCAAATAACTGATTAACCAAGCTAAACAGTGTACCATTAATAAGAGGAAAAAAGATGTTAAAAATATATTTTTTTTTGGAAAAAAGAAAGATGGTAAAAAGAACCTCTACTAACTAAACCAAATATAACAAAAAAACACTAACCGAAAAAAAAAAAAACCACACATTAAAAAAATCATTGGTAGCACAATCCCGGAGCTGTACGCCATACACGCTTCCATAAAAGAAAACAAAGAATCAATCCGCCAACAGAATCCGATTACACAAGAAACAGAAGGGTACCATCTTAATTAACTCAAATCAAATGATAGTAACGGGCCCCACCTTTTCTTACAGTCAAATTGTGGATCAAAAGTTCGAATTCTACTTTTCTCCAAACTAAGACAACCGGCAGTTGTCCATGCTGCAAGCCTCCCCTCTCCACGCCACCGATGTTGTCCAAGGGAAGGGCAATAGGGCCGATACAGCTTGGCAGCGGTGTTACCGCAGAGCACCGTGTGGTTAAGTGCCTTGCTCAAGGACACGACACGCTGCCACAGCTGAGGCTCGAACCAGCGACCTTCAGCTCACTAGACCGACACCTCAACCACTTGGCCACGCACTGACACATTAAGTAGTCTATTTTTGTATATACAGAAAGTGGGACAGAATAATGAATGTAATCCCTTTTGTCGGGGAAAAGGTCCCTCCATATATCTATTAAACTAACTTTCTCAAAAAGTGCATTAACTCTCTTATGTAACGATTTTGTTTCATAGAGTTTTCGATCGGAAGTGCTAACTTTGGTTGTAATTGTAGATTTAAGTCTCCTCCACATATTAGGAGACCCTCTGTTTCCGTTCCAATATATTAGTAATTTTATGAAAGAAATTAATTATAACTTCCTGGGTGCGCTTTATTTTCAACGGGGTATCTGAATTTCCATCTATATTCCCCCTTACCAGAATATATCTCACCTCCCTATCTCCCATTTCGAATACTTTTTCGAAATTTAGCTTGCTTCAGATAAGTATAACAACTCCTCTCTCATGTCCTGATTTATATGAGGAGAAAAACAAATTAGTGAAGCCCATTCTCTTTAGTTTTCCATGCTCTTTATTACTGATGTGAGTTTTCTGTAACGTATACTATATGGGCTTGTTTTTTTTTTGATTCATTTTACAGCGTTTGATTGGATTTAACAGCCTAGTGACTTTAAAACAAATGAATTTTACTTCGACCTTAGCCATGTGTATTTATCTGACAATATATCATTGAAATTAGCAGAATACAACTTAATCGATCTACTCCCTGAACAAATACAAACCAAGAATCGCGAATAACAAAAAAAAAAAAAAGCCAACGAAGGTGTGTTTCCAAGCTGGGGTCTCTAGATGAACCTGGGTTCAGTTAGAGGAAACACCAGGCCGTGGGGGATAGTCCCTCCTCCCTGTGAGTTGGTGGCCCCCATTACAGTACCCATAAAAATAAGTGGACATGTACCCCAGATCCCTCTGCTCCGAAGCTAAGCAGGGTCAGGCCTGGTCAGTACTTGGATGGGTGACCGCCTGAGACCTCGGCCTTCTTTACCTCCTTCATGATGGTTCAGAGGTAGGAACCGTTAATAAAAGTTGGATGTGTGAGTGCTGAGGCTCCTAGACTCCCATCCTGATGGTTGAGTGGTAATAATTTTCCTGAACCTGGTGGTGTGGGTCCTAAGGCTCCTGTACCTTCTTCCTGATATTGGGTGGGTAATAACTGTCCCTGAACTTGGGAGTGTGGGTCCTGAGGCTCCTGTACAGCCTTTCTGTTGGTTGAGGGTTAATAACTGTCCCTGATCACGGTGGTGTGGGTCCTGAAGCTCCTGTACCTCCTTCCTGCTGGTTGAGCATTAATGACTGTCCCTGAACCCGGTGGTGTGAGTCTTGAGGCTCCTGTACCTCCTTTCAGATCGTTGAGGAGTAGTATCTCTACTTGAACCTGGTTGTGAGACACGTGAGGCTCCTGGACCTTCTTGCTGATGGTTGAGGGGTAATAGCTGTCCCATAACATTGAGTGTAAATCATGAGGCCAGTTATCTACAGTGAGCCAGTCTGCGATAAAGGGATGGTTGCAGGGTAATTTGCCTTCAGCGAGTGCACTCGTGACTATTTATATCAGAAAAGACATGAAGTCTCCCTGTAGCTTCAGAGTTTCTCGGTCAGCAAAACCCAATACCGTCACTCGCTGTTCTCTGTTCCCCATTTACAGAACAGACGAGTTGCCAGGGATGGGTCAACAGGAGAGGAGCTTGTTATTTCATATCAACGGTGGCAAAATCTCACACTGGAGCGAAGCTAAACTGTTCAAACAGTGGTTGAAGGTTACTAGAAATGAGCTCACTCGAGGAAAAGGTATGTGCCAATTCATGTGAGGATGGCCACAAATTGCCCGGGGCCTGACAGAGCGAAACTCCCTCCAAAACGTCCCTTCACACGCTCCCGAGGCCAGACATAGAGCCCAGCTCCCTCAACACCCTCATATCACACACTCCCAGGGACAGACAAAGAGTGAAACTTTTTTCCACACAGTCCGATAGCACAATCACAGAATCAGACACCGAGTGAAGCTGCCCCCACACCAACTCATCACACACTCCGGGGGTCAGACAAATTGTGAAGCTCCCTTCACACAGTCCCACCACACCATCCCGGGTAAAAGACACGGAGTGGAAATCCCTCCATACTGTCCCATCACACACTTCCGTTATCAGACACAGAGTAAAGGCCCCTGCACACCGCCCCATCACACATTCCCGGAGTAATACAGAATGAATCTCCCTCCACACCGTCCCATCACACACTCCCAGTGTCATAAAGAGTGAAACTCCGTCCACAGCGTCCCATCAAACATCCCGGGATCAAACACAGAAAGAAGCTACTCCACGTCGTGTCATCAAACACTGTCGGTGTCTGACAGTGAGTGAAGCTCCCTCCACATGGTCCCATAACACACTCGGGGGTCAAACAAGTAGTCAAGCTCCCTCCCCACAGTCCCATCACACCATCCCGGGAAAAAAGACAGAGTGGAAATCCCTCCACAATGTCCCATCGCAATATAAGGGGATCAGACACAGAGTGAATCTACTCCACATCACATACTGCCGGTGTCAGACAGTGACTGAAGCTCCCTCCCCACCGTCCCATTACACACTCACCGGGTCATACGGAGTGAAGCTCCCTCCCCACCGTCCCATTACACACTCACCGGGTCATACGGAGTGAAGCTCCCTCCACGCCGTCTCATGACACATCGCCGGACTCAGCCGCAGAGTGAAGCTCCCTGCACACCATCACATCACCTTCTCAATTCGATTCTCGGGCACCGCTATTTTTTGATTGACGGTGTCAAGCTGTGACTTGATATCATTGAGTTGCTCGTTTATATCTCTTTGTAATCCCCGTATCTCTTCCAGAGGATTTATCATGATCGCCGCTTCACCTGAACGAGACCCATCGTCAGCCTGGCGAGCACGCGTTCGAGTAGTAGAGACACGTCTTGTACCTCTCCCGTCCATAGGCTCCGCACTGATTCCTTTTTTATCTCCATTTCTTTTCCCCATTCTTGCCCCCCTTATCAATTCAGATATTTTCGGAAGATCTTATATTTGATGAATGAACGCGGCAATTTTTGCGTTTTTTTTCCGGAGCAGCTGTTGATTCAAGCTGCCATTTTGGACGATGACGTCACCGGAACCCCCTCGCTGGTGTCTTTAATTGACGGAACCCATCTTGAGTCTGAGCGTGTGTTTCTCTGTGTCTGTAACTGTCCTTGTAAAAAAGTAAACACGCTGCAGAGAAAACATAACACGAGCTGGTCACCAGAGCAACGAGGCAATTCTGCAGACAGTAGAACTTAACACAGAGCCAAACAGTCAGTCTCGGTTCCCTCTTTCTTCTTAAAGTGACAGTCCACAGACAATATGAACAGTAGTGGTACAAAACGCTCCACAACCTGAAATGCCCCTCTTCCCCCGTCAACACGGTGCCACTGACACGCCCCCTGACCGTCACTCTCAGTGTTACAGACTCGTCAGCCTACGATCATCTGTGAATGAAACTTTGCGAACAACGTCAGGAGGTGAACAGGACCCAGTGCCTACATCGTCAACAGATTCATAAGGTGAACTCTACCCTGGAATCCAGGACTTCCTAGAACTTCCTCCCGAATCTCTCCCAGTAACTGTTCCTGAGCATGGTGGTGTGAGTCCTGGGGCTCCTGTACCTCCTTCCTGACTGTTGAGTTGTAATAACTGTTCCTGAACTTGATGGTGTGTGTCCTGAGGGTCCTGTACCTTCTTCCTGATGGTTGAGAGGTAATAACTGTTCCTGAACCTGGTGGTGTAGGTCCTGAGACTCCTGTACCTCCTACCTGTTGGTTGAGGGTTGGTAGCTGTCCCTGAACCTGGTGGTGTGAGTCTGAGACTACTGTACCTTCTTCATGATGGTTGAGGGGAGTAACTGTTCCTGAGCCTGGTAGTGTGGGTCCTAAGGCTCCTGTACCTTCTTCCTGATGCTTTAGGGTTGATAACTATCCCTAGTCCCGGAGGTGTGAGTCCTGACGACCCTTTACCTTCTTCCTGATGGCTGAGGTGTAGTATCTCTTCCTGAACCTGGTTGTGAGACCCCTGAGGCTCCGGTATCTTCTTCCTCATGGTTGAGGGGTAGTAACTGTTCCTGAACATGGTGGTGTGCGTCCTGAGTGTCCCGTTGTTCCTTCCTGATGGATGAGATGTAGTATGTCTTTCTGAACCTGGTTGTGAGACACCTGAGGCTCCTGTACCTCCTTCCTGATGGCTGAGGGGTAATGACTGTTCCTGAACCTGGTGGTGTGGGTCCTGAGGCTCCTGTACCTTCTTCCTGATGGTTGAGGGGTAATAACTGTTCCTGAACCTGGTGGTGTGGGTCCTGAGGCTCCTGTACCTCCTTCCTGATGGTTGAGGGGTGATAACTGTTCCTGAACCTGGTGGTGTGGGTCCTGAGGCTCCTGTACCTTCTTCCTGATGGTTGAGGGGTGATAACTGTTCCTGAACCTGGTGGTGTGGGTCCTGAGGCTCCTGTACCTCCTTCCTGATGGTTGAGGGGTGATAACTGTCCCTGAACCTGGTGGTGTGGGTCCTGAGGCTCCTGTACCTCCTTCCTGATGGTTGAGGGGTGATAACTGTTCCTGAACCTGGTGGTGTGGGTCCTGAGGCTCCTGTACCTCCTTCCTGATGGTTGAGGGGTGATAACTGCTCCTGAACCTGGTGGTGTGGGTCCTGAGGCTCCTGTACCTCCTTCCTGATGGTTGAGGGGTGATAACTATCCCTGAACCTGGTGGTGTGGGTCCTGAGGCTCCTGTACCTCCTTCCTGATGGTTGAGGGGTAATAACTGTCCCTGAACCTGGTGGTGTGGGTCCTGAGGCTCCTGTACCTCCTTCCTGATGGTTGAGGGGTGATAACTGTCCCTGAACCTGGTGGTGTGGGTCCTGAGACTCCTGTACCTCCTTCCTGATGGTTGAGGGGTGATAACTGTTCCTGAACCTGGTGGTGTGGGTCCTGAGGCTCCTGTACCTCCTTCCTGATGGTTGAGGGGTGATAACTGTTCCTGAACCCGGTGGTGTGGGTCCTGAGGCTCCTGTACCTCCTTCCTGATGATTGAGGGGGTGATAACTGTCCCTGAACCTGGTGGTGTGGGTCCTGAGGCTCCTGTACCTCCTTCCTGATGATTGAGGGGGTGATAACTGTCCTTGAACCTGGTGGTGTGGGTCCTGAGGCTCCTGTACCTCCTTCCTGATGGTTGAGAGGTGATAACTGTCCTTGAACCTGGTGGTGTGGGTCCTGAGGCTCCTGTACCTCCTTCCTGATGGTTGAGGGGTGATAACTGTCCCTGAACCTGGTGCTGTGGGTCCTGAGGCTCCTGTCCCTCCTTCCTGATGGTTGAGGGGTGATAACTGTCCCTGAACCTGGTGGTGTGGGTCCTGAGGCTCCTGTACCTCCTTCCTGATGGTTGAGGGGTGATAACTGTCCCTGAACCTGGTGGTGTGGGTCCTGAGGCTCCTGTACCTCCTTCCTGATGGTTGAGGGGTGATAACTGTCCTTGAACCTGGTGGTGTGGGTCCTGAGGCTCCTGTACCTCCTTCCTGATGGTTGAGGGGTGATAACTGTCCCTGAACCTGGTGGTGTGGGTCCTGAGGCTACTGTACCTCCTTCCTGATGGTTGAGGGGTGATAACTGTCCCTGAACCTGGTGGTGTGGGTCCTGAGGCTCCTGTACCTCCTTCCTGATGGTTGAGGGGTGATAACTGTCCCTGAACCTGGTGGTGTGGGTCCTGAGGCTCCTGTACCTCCTTCCTGATGGTTGAGGGGTGATAACTGTCCCTGAACCTGGTGGTGTGGGTCCTGAGGCTCCTGTACCTCCTTCCTGATGGTTGAGGGGTGATAACTGTCCCTGAACCTGGTGGTGTGGGTCCTGAGGCTCCTGTACCTCCTTCCTGATGGTTGAGAGGTGATAACTGTCCCTGAACCTGGTGGTGTGGGTCCTGAGGCTCCTGTCCCTCCTTCCTGATGGTTGAGAGGTGCTAACTGTTCCTGAACCTGGTGGTGTGGGTCCTGAGGCTCCTGTACCTCCTTCCTGATGGTTGAGGGGTGATAACTGTTCCTGAACCTGGTGGTGTGGGTCCTGAGGCTCCTGTACCTCCTTCCTGATGGTTGAGGGGTGATAACTGTCCCTGAACCTGGTGGTGTGGGTCCTGAGGCTCCTGTACCTCCTTCCTGATGGTTGAGGGGTGATAACTGTTCCTGAACCTGGTGGTGTGGGTCCTGAGGCTCCTGTACTTCCTTCCTGATGGTTGAGGGGTGATAACTGTCCCTGAACCTGGTGGTGTGGGTCCTGAGGCTCCTGTACCTCCTTCCTGATGGTTGAGGGGTGATAACTGTCCCTGAACCTGGTGGTGTGTGTCCTGAGGCTCCTGTACCTCCTTCCTGATGGTTGAGGGGTGATAACTGTCCCTGAACCTGGCGGTGTGGGTCCTGAGGCTCCTGTACCTCCTTCCTGATGGTTGAGGGGTGATAACTGTCCCTGAACCTGGCGGTGTGGGTCCTGAAGTTCCTTTACCTCCTTCCTGATGATTGAGTGCTAATAACTGTCCCTGAACCTGGTGGTGTGGGTCCTGAAGTTTCTTTACCTCCTTCCTGATGATTGAGTGCGAATAACTGTCCCTGAACCTGGTGGTGTGACTCCTGGGTGTACTGTTGTTTCTTCCTGATGGTTGAGGTGTAGTATTTCTTCCTGAGCCTGGTTGTGAGACTCCTGATGCTCCTGTACCTCCTTCCTGATTGTTGAGGGCTTATAGTTTTTCCTGATCTTAGAGTGTAAATCATGAGATCAGTTATCTATAGTGAGCGATTCTGCGAATAATTGATGTTTGCAGGGAAATCTCCCTTTAGTGAGTAAACCCATGACTGTTTATATCAGAAACGACATGAAGTCTCCCTGTGGTTCAGAGTTTCTCGGTCAGCAAAACCCAATACCGTCACTCACTGTTCTCTGTTCCCCATTTACAGAACAGACGTGTTGCCAGGGATGGGTCAACCGGAGAGGCGCTTGTTATTTCATATCAACGGTGGCAAAATCTCACGCTGCAGTGAAGCAAAAATGTTCAAACAGTGGTTGAAGGCTACTGGAAATGAGCTCACTCGAGGAAAAGGTATGTGCCAATCCATGTGAGGATGCCCGCAAACTGCCCGGGACGTGACATAGCGAAGGTACCTCAACACCGTCTGATCACACACCCACGAGGCGTGACAGACAGTGAATCTCCCTCCACACTGTCCTGTCACACTCTCCCGGGGTCATATAGAGTAAATCTCCCTCCACACCATCCCATCACACACTGCCGGTGTCAGACAGTGACTCAAGGTCCAGCCACACCCTCTCATGACACATTCCCGGACTCAGACGCAGAGTGAAGCTCTCTCCACACCATCCCATCACCTTCTGAATTCGAGTCTCTGCCACCGCTATTTCTTGATTGACGGTGTCAAGCTCTGACTTAATATCACTGAGTTGGTCTTTTATATATTTTTGTAATCTCCGTATCTCTTCCAGAAGTGTTATCGTGTTCGCCGCTTCACCTGAACGAGACCCATCGTCAGCCTGGCGAGCACGCGTTCGAGTAGTAGAGACACGTGTTGTACCTCTCCCGTCCATAGGCTGCGCACTGATTCCTTCTGTACCGCCACTCTTTTTCTCCATTATCAATTCAGATATTTGCGGCAGATCTTATAATTGATGAACGAGCGGGGCAATATATGCGTTTTTCCGGAGCAGCTGCTGACTCAAGCTGCCATTTTGGACGATGGCGTCACCGGAACCCCCTCGCTGTTGCCTTTAATTAATGGAACCCATCTTGTGTCTGAGTGTGTGTTTCTCTGTGTCTGTAACTGTCCTTGTAAAAAAAGTAAACACGCTGCAGAGAAAACATAAAACGAGCTGGTCACCACAGTAACGAGGCAATTCTGCAGACAGTAGAAATTCACACAGAGCCAAAAAGTCAGTTTCATTTCCCCCTCTTTCTCCTTAAAGTGACAGACCACAGACAATATGAACCCTAGGGGTGGATAACACACCGCAATCTGAAATGACCCCCTCCCCCCACCCCAACACGGTGCCACTGACACGCCCCCTGACCGTCACTCTCAGTGTTACAGACTCGTCAGTCTATGATCATCTGTGAATGAAACTTTGCGAACAACGTCAGGAGGTGAACAGGACCCAGCGCCTATATCGTCAACAGCATCTCCCATCTGAATCTCTCCCAGTAACTGTTCCTGAACACGTTGGTGTTGGGTCCTGAGGCTCCTCACCTCCTTCCTGATGGTTGAGGGTTAATAACTGTCCCTGAACACGTTTATGTGCGTCCTGAAGGTCCTGTTGCTCCTTCCTGATGGTTCGGGTGCAGTATGTCTTCCTGAACCTGGTTGTGAGGTTCCTGTATTTCCTTTCAAATCGTTGAAGGTTCCATAACATTGAGTGTAAATCATGAGGCCCGTTATCTATAGTGAGCGATTCTGCGAAAAATGGATGACTGAAGGTTAAAATCCCTTCCGTGAGCGTACTCGTGACTATTTATATCAGAAACGACATGAAGGCTCCCTGTGGGTCAACAGGAGAGGCGCGTGTTATTTCATATCAACGGTGGCAAAATCTCACGCTGGGGCGAAGCAAAAATGTTTAAAGGGCGGTTCAAAGCTGCTGAAATAAGCTCAATCGAGGAAGAGGTATGTTCCACACCACGTGAGGATGCCCGCGAACTGCCCGGGGCCTGACAGAGCGAAGCTCCCTCCACACCGTCCCATCACACACTCCCGGGTTGAGACAGAAAGTGACACACGCTCCACACCGTCCCATCAAACACTCCCACGGTCAGACACAGAGTGAATCTCCCTCCACGCCGTCCCATGACACACTCCCGGGGTCAGACACAGAGTGAATCTCCCTCCGCACCGTCCCATCACACACTCCCGGGGTCAGACACAGAGTGAATATCCCTCCACACCGTCCCATCACACACTCCCGGGGTCAGAGACAGAATGAAGCTGCATCCACACCTTCCCATCCCACACTCCCGGGGTCAGACAGAGATTAAAGTTTCCAACACACCGTACCATCACACATTCCTGGGGTCAGACACAGAGTGAATCTCCCTCCACACTGTCCCATCACACACTCCCCGGGTCAGACACACAGTGAATCTCGCTCCACACTGTCCCATCACAGAAGGAAGGGTTCAGACGCACCCTGAACCTCTCTCCACACAATCCCAGGGTCATACAGAGTGAATGTCCCACACACCATCCCATGGCACAATCCTGGGCTCAGACGCAGAGTGAATCGCCCCCTACAAAGGGTTCAGACGCAGGGTGAAACTCCCTCCACACCGTCGAATTAAACAACCCCGGGGTCATACACAGAGTGATGCTCCCTACACAGCGTCTGATCGTACACTTCCGGGACAGACACAGGGTGAAACTCCCTCCACACCGTCCCATCACACACTGCCGGGGTCACAAACAGTGTGAAATTTCCTCCGCCCTATCGCATTATACACTCCAGAGTCCAACGATAACGTTACATGCAGAATGGTAACGAAAGAAATTGTATTTAACAGGATTTTGTTTCCAAAATTTAGATGGAAGCAGACATTACTGGATTGGAAAATGCCGAGGCATGTGAGGTTTGGAATGACTGGTGGCTGTGGGGAGAGCGGCGCAGTGGGTTCATTTTGGATACCTACAGGTCCTGTGGTGAGGGCGTGGCAGTGCGATTGGGTTGGGGACCGACATCGGGCTGGACCGGGCAGTGGGCACGGTGATTAGCATGGGGACTGATAGAGGGCTCTGGGGAGAGAGTGGAACAGTGCAATTTGCTTGGGGACTGACATGAGGCTGCGGGGAGATAGTGGGACAGTGGGATTAGTCTTGTGACGGATACAGGGTGGGAGGTGGAGAGTGGGACTGTGGTACTAGTTTGGCGACTGACTCTGCACTGCGGAGAAAGAACGGGCCAGTGCGCGTAGTGTGGTGTCCGACACGGAGCTGTAGTGAGACAGTGGACGGTGGGATTAGTTTGGGAACAGACACGGGGCTGTGGTGAGGGAGTGGGGCAGTGGCATTATTTTGGGGACTGAGAGGCAGCTCGGTGGGTTGAAAGAGGATCAGTAGGATTAGTCTGGAGTCGAGAAGTGGCTGCGAGGGAGAGAGGGGAGTGTGGGATCGGATTGGGTCTGATGCAGGGTTGCAGGGGACAGACTTTGGGCTGTGAGGAGAAAATGGTGTATCCAAAGTAGAACTGTTAACAGCCCCGACTGTGAATCTCGCCGATCAGTGATTGACTGCGGGCAAATGCAACCCCTGTTTCCTTTCCTGTTCCATGTTACAGTGGGCCAGCAGAAAACAATTTGCTGTCCAAGGCGCTGGGATCAGTCTGCAAGAGCTGTGCCTCCTAACCCGGCGGTGCCGGTTGTTCCAGGGAGAATTATTTCGTCTGCAAGACTACTGCTATTTCCTGCCCCGTTTACAAAGATCGACGACCTGGCATGTATTTGGAATGTGGGAGGAAACCGGAGCAGCCGGAGGAAACCCAAGCGTTTACGGGGAGAACTCATTATAGGCAGCGGCAGGAATTGAACCCGAGTCACCAGAACTGTAAAGCGTCATGCTAAACACTACGCCTCCCTCCCGCCCTCCACCACCACCTTTTTTTAAAAAGTTTAATTGACCTGTAAGAGGACTGGAAGGGTCGGTTAGTGAGTTTGCAGATGACATCAAAAATTGCTGGTGTTGGACACAGTATGTTGGGTTGTCGTGGGACATTGACGGGATGCAGAGATGGGCAGGGACGTGGCAGATAGCGTTCAATCCGGTAACGTGTGAGGGGGTTCACCTTGAGAGGACGATCTGGAAGGCAGAGATCAGGGTTAAGGTCAAGGTTCTTAGGAGTGAGGTGGAACAGAGGGATCGGTAGATTCACGTCCATAGGGGATGAGAGACGCTGGAGTGAGGGATTAGAGAGGGACTGAGAGGCAAGAAAGTGGACGACAGGCAGGGAGAGGGGGATGGAGAGAGAGGAGATGGGAGAGGGGAGAGGGAGGAGGAGCGGAAGGGGAAAGAGAGGCAGAGAGGGGGGCAGTGGAAGCGGGAGGGGGAAAGAATGGATGGAGTGGGAGGGGGGACAGAGTGGGAGGGAGTGGGGTGGAAATGACGCACTCCCTGCATCACACGCTGATTAAATCTCCCTCCACACCATGCTAGAATATTCCAGGAAGAGCATTGGCTCGTAGCTTGTTAAGCAGCCTCATGTGTGGCACCACATCAAAGGCCTTCTGAAAATTCAAGTACCAAGAGCAACCGATTCTCCCTTGTCTATCCTGCTTGTTATTTCTTCAAATAATTGCAACAGATTTTTCAGTCGAGAATATTCCTTGAGGAAACCACGCTGACTACAGCCTATTGTATCATTTGCCTCAAAGTCACCCGAAACCTCACCCTTAACCATTGATTCCAACATCTTCCCAACCGCTGAGGACAAGCCAACTTCCCTTCTTCTGCGTACTCTCCCTTCTTGAAGAGTAGAGTGACACTTGCAATTTTCCCGTCTTCCGGAATCGTCCCAGAATTATCCTGAGAAAAGGGTGACATAGGGTCAGAGAATCAGAGAATGTTGAATCTTTGTGGGTGGAGTTAAGGAACTGCAAGGGTAGGAAAAAAGCATGATGGGAATCACACGTAGGCATCCAAATTGTAGCCAAGATTTGGGGTTGAGACTGCAAAGGGAGCTGAAAAGGGAAAGTCAGGAGGGTAATGACACAACTGTAATGGGCGGGGAGACTTCAATATGCAAGGAATTGGGAAAATCAGGTTGGTGCCATATCGTAAGAGAGCGAATTTGGTCAATGCCCAGGAGAAGGCTTTTTTGAGCAGCTCGTGCTTGAGACTACTTGGGAAAGGCTATCGTAGATTGGGTGTTGAGTAGTAACCCATATCTAATTAGGGAGCTTAATACAAAGGAACCCTTAAGAGGCAGTGATCACAATATGATTGAATTCGTACTACAACTTGAGAGGGAGAAGCGTTAGTCACGAGTATCTATATCGCAATGGAATAAACGGATTTCAGAAGCATGAGAGAGGAGCTTGCCCAGGCGGATTGGAGGAGGATACTGGCGGGGATGGTGGCCGAGCAGAGATGGCTGAAGTTTGGGGAATAGTTCATAAGGCGCAGGGACAGAAGCAGTTGTTCTCATACCGCTGGTGTAGGCAACCGTGGCTGACAAAGGAAGTTAAGGAAAGCATCAAAGCCAAGGAAAAGGCATAGAAGGTAGCGAAAGTAAATGGGAAGTTGGATGATTGTTGCGCTTTTAAAATCCAACAAAAGGCAGCTAAAAAACAATAAGAAGGGAAAAGATGCAATGTGAGGGCAAACAAGCCAATAACATAAAGCAGGATACTAACACTGTATAAAAAATATATAACGAGTAATGGGGAGTTCCGAGTTAATATTGAACCTCTGGAAAATGAGAATGGTGAGGTAGTAATGGGCGACAAAGAAATGACAGATGAACTTAATGGGTACTCTCCATCAGTCGTCACCGTGGAAGATACTAGCAGTGTGCCAGTGGTCCGCGAGTGTCAGGGTGCAGGAGTGAGTGCCGTTGCGACTATAAAGTTAAAAAGTGCCAGGCAAACTCAAAGGTCTTCAGGTGGATAAGTCACCTGAGCCAGATGGACTGGATCCCAGAGTCCTGAGACAGGTTGCTGAAGAGATAACGGATGCATTGGTCATGATCTTTCAAAGATCACTTGATTCTGGCATGGTCCCGGAGGAATAGAAAATTGCAAATTTTCACTGTACATTTTATGTAATGAGGAAGGCCAAAGGGAAGGAATTATAAAGCAGTTAGCCTAACCTCAGTGGTTTGGAATGTGTTGGAGTCTATTAATAAACTTGAGGTTGTCTGGCACCTGTTGACTAATGATTAAATAAGTCAAAATCAGCTTGGTTTCTGTCAAGAGTATTCTTGTCTGACAAATCTGTAGAGGAAGTAACCAGCAGAGTGGACAAAGGACAGGCAGTGTATGTCATTTACGGGACTTCCAGAAGACATTTGATAAAGTGCCATGCATGAAGCAGTTTAACAAGATAAAATCCTCTGGCGTTACAGGAAAGACACAGGCTTGGCTAGAGGAATGGCTGACAGGTAGGAGACAGCCAGTGGGAATCAAAGGAGCCTTCTCTAGTTGGCTGCCAGTGACTAGTGAGACTCGTCAGGGGGTCAGAATTGGGACCGCTACTTTCCACATTGTTTATCATTGATTTCGTGGAATACATGGCTTTGTGACAAAGTTTGCGGATTAACCGAAAGTAAAGGTAGGGGTCAATTTCATTATCAAAATCGCAGAACAAAGTTTCTTAAGAGACACCAATCAATCCGTCTCGACCACCATCGCTGGAAATGCATTCCCGCTCTGTGGCAACCCACCACTTTCTGGTGAAAAACACCCCTCCAACAACCCCTTGTACCGTCTTCCAACCACCTTAAAACTATGACCCTACCCGCCCGAGAACAGTTTACTTTTCATTGACAAATAACATGAAACAACGGACTGTGTGGAGGGAGCTTCACTGTGTGTCTGACCACGGGAGTGTGTGATGGGACGGTGTGCAGGGAATTTCACTCTGTGCCTGACCCGGGGAGTGTGTGATGGGACGGTGTGGAAGGAGCTTCACTCTGTGTCTGACCACGGAAGTGTGTGATGAGACAGTGTGGAGGGAGATTCATTCCGTGTCTGACCCTGGGAGTGTGTGATGGAACTGTGTGGAGGGAGATTCACTCTGTATCGGACGCCAGAACTATGCAATGGGACGGTGTGGAAGGATCTTCACTCTGTGTCTGACCCAGGGAGTGTGTGATGGGACGGGGCGGAGGGAGATTCACTCTGTGCCTGAACCCGCGAGAGAGAGAGAGAGAGAGGGGTAGAGAGAGAGAGAGAGAGAGAGAGAGTATACCACGGAACAACGAAGGAGAGAGATAGTGCGCCACTGGACTCTCCTCACCTCTATCCGAGAGAGTGGTCTCATTCACACGTCGGATGCTGGGGCTCTGTCCCGGGGCCGTGGTTTCTCGCAGACAGAGCGTCTGAAGCCCCGGCGATTCTCAGGAGCTGTAGGAGCGTCCGACGCGTTATCAGCAACCAACCACGGCGCGCAAATCTCCAGGACAAAGGAAGCTCTGTATGAGTGACACAAATCCCTCCGACATTCCGTCCTTCCTCATACCTGCCCTCCTTCTCTACTTCCCTCCTTCCTTTCCTTTTTCCTCTCTCCCCTTCATCGTCTGGGTTCCTTCTCCCTCATCCCTCCCCTTCCTGCACTCTCTTCTTTCTAGATCGCTCACTCTCTCCTCCCTTTCCTCCTATCCGTTCCCTCTCATTCTATCTCTATCTCCCTCTCTTCACCCCGTTTGCTCGCCCTCACTTTTCTCCTTCTCCCTCCCAATCTCTCTCCGAATCTCCCCCTCTCTATTTCTCTCCTTTCTCCCTCCCTCCTTTCCCCGTCTCTATCGCTCTCAGTTCGCTCTCTCCCAACACTCCCTGTCACCCTCTTCACTCTCTCCACTAAACACCAAACTTCCCCTCACTCTCTCCCTTCCCCCTCTTTCTACCCACTTTCACTACTCCTCCCCGCCGCTCTAAACACTTTCTCTAACGGTCCCATCCTCTCTCCTACCCGCACTTCCTCCGCCTGTTCTCGGTTCCTCTCCTTAGCAGCTGCACATAGTTGTTTGTTGGTGTTCGGTCGGACACACTTGTCAACACGGGCTTCCTCTGCCAACGGTTGCTTCCCCTTTCTGAGCTCAGAGACGCCGAGGACGCTCGACAGCATGGACGACAGCGAGACTTACATGAATGTGAAGTTTACAAAGACGGACGCACAGTCTCTTTCCCCAGGTGAGAGGGGCAGAGAGACGGAGGGAGGGAGCTTCGCTCTGTGTCTAACCCCCGGGAGTGTGTGATGGGATGGTGTGGAGGGAGGTTCACTTTGTGTCTGACCCCGGGGGTGTGTGATGGGACTGTGTGGAGGGAGATTCACTCTGTATCTGACCCCGAGAGTGTGTGATAGGACTGTGTGGAGGGAGATTCACTCTGTTTCTGACCCCGGGGGTGTGTGATGGGACGGTGTGGAGGGAGATTCACTCTGTATCTGACCCCGAGAGTGTGTGATAGGACGGTGTGGAGGGAGATTCACTCTGTGTGTCTGACCCCGGGAGTGTGCGATGGGACGGTGTGGAGGGAGATTTACTCTGTGTCTGACTCCAGGTGTGTGCGATGGGACGGTGTGGAGGGAGCCTCACCCTGTTTCAGACTCTCACTGTTCCGTCCCCAGCTGAACCTGATGTATCGTACGCGGAACTTAATGTCAAGACCCTCTCAGCGCCCCGGGTCCGGACAGATGGAGGTCAGTTTTATCTTTGTTGGTTTGACTGTGTCCAGCTGATGTGTCCAAACCTGTCGAGAGATCTCAGGGCAAGCGCACAGTTGACCCTAACGATTCCCTGTTTGAGCACAAGACGGAGGGAACGCGTGGGAGAGAATATGGTGTGTGTATGTGGAAGGGGATCTGTGTGGGAGAGGCGGTAGGGAGGGTGCAGGGAGGAGTGAGCGCCCTGGGAGAGGCGGTTTAGAGGGAGTGCCGTGGGATGGTTTGAAGAGATAGTGCTGTGGGAAGGATCAGTGAGGAGAGATAACATGGGATGTGCCGTGTGGAGGAAGGGGCAATCAGAAGAAAACGCTCTTGAGTGTGGAGGGGGTGGAGGCGGAGATGAGTGAGCGCCATGTCGGGGTGGTGAGACGTGACACAGTGGGAGAGACGGTTTGGATGGAGCGCGGTTTAAATACTTTAGCACTCTCTCCCTTTTCCTACACCATTCTCTTATCCCTCTTTCCCCTTCAATCCCTTCCCGACTTCCACCCACACTCTCCTTTCTCCCTCTCTCTCCCTCTCTCCCCTCCTCTCTCCCTGTTTTGCCTGCTGTCTCCCACTGCCCCCTTCTGTTCGTCCTCTCTCATTGTCCCCTCTGCCTCCCATATCTCTTCTATCACAGACACCGTCTCTACCACTCTCGGTCTCACCCTCTCGCCCTTTACCTCTCTCTTCGTTCCCTCTCATCCTTTCCCGTTCACTCCCCCCGGTCTTCTCACCTCTCTCTGTCCCCAACTTTGCCGGTTATCTTCCCTGCGCCTTCTCTTCCTCTCTGTACACGCCTCTCTTCCTTTCCCCGACCCTCTCTCCCCTCGCTCTTTCCTCTCACTCTTAAAGTTTCTTCCACATCCCTGTCGCACTTTTCTCCTCTCCTCCTCTCCAATCTCAATCCCCCTCTCTTTCACTCTCTCTCACACCTCTCCCTGTCCTCTCAATGTCTCCGTCTCTCTCCCCTCTCTCTCCCCCTCTGTGTCCGCCTTTCTCTCCACGTTCTCTCTCCCTATTCTTTCTCTCGCATCTCCCGCCCAACGCCGCTATCGCTGTCTCCCCCTCTCTGTCCATCGCTCTCACTTTCTGCCTCACTGTGTGTCTGTTCTCTTCCCCCCTCCACCTCACCCTCTTTCTCGCTGTCTCATCACCTCTCCCCCACCTCACTTAACCCCCTCTCTGTTCTCTCTCTCCCCGACACCCTCCTCCATTCTCTACCGCTCTCACTGTCTTCCTTATCTGCCGGTCCGAATCTCTCCCCCAGACTGTCTGAACTGCACCTACTCAGAGCTGAACTTTCGGAAAGAGGAACCCCGCATCGATGAGGACGAGGATCCTCCCATTGCCTCGGGACCCGGCGGTCTACCAACCACTGCACAAACAGGTCAGAGTTCGCAGAGATGACGTCATTCCGCAAGGATCACGTGTCGTAGTCCCACGTGACTAAGTTTCTGCCTCGACCACTTCCTCTGTCAGCTCGTTCCATAGACTGACCACCATCTGGGTAACAAATGGTTGTCACTCGGCTCCCCATTAAATCCCTGTCTGTGATCTACATAAATGATCTGGACGAAAGTGTAGGTGGCTGGGGTTAGAAACATAGAAATATAGAAAGAAAACATCACAATACAGGCCCTCCAGCCCACAAAGCTCTGTCGAACATGTCCCTACTTTAGAACTACCTGGGCTTTACCCATAGCCCTCTATTTTTCTAAGCTCCCTGTAGCCATCCAGGAGTCTCTTCAAAGACCCTATCGTTTCCGTCTCCACCACCGCCGCCTGCAGCCCATTCCACGCACTCACCATTCTCTGCGTAAAAATCTCACGCCTGACATCTCCTCCGTAGCAACTTCCAACCACTTTAAAACAGGCCTTTCGTGTTAGCGATTTCAGCCCTGGGAAAAAGCCTTTGACTCTCCACACGACCCAATGCCTCTCATTATCTTGTACACCTCTATCAAGTTACCACTCATCCTCCGTCGCTCCAAGGAGAGAAGGCCGAGTTCACTCAACCTATTCTCTTAAGGCGTACTCCCCAATACAGGCAGCATCCTTGTATATCTCCTCTGCACCCTTTCTATTGTTTCCACGTCTTTCCAAGAGTGAGGCGACCAGATTTGAGCACAGTACTCCAAGTGGGGTCTGACCGGGATCCTATACAGCTGCAACATTACAACTCGGCTCCTAAATGTATATAAACGACCTTAATGAGATGGTAGATGCGTCGGTTAGTAGGTTTGCAGATGATACGGCGAAAGGCGGTGCTCTGGAGAGCGGAGAAGACTGGCAAAGAATTCATGCGGTCGTAGATTAGTTAGAGATATTGTTTGGAGACCGGGCAGATGGAGTTTAATCCGGACAAGTGTAAAATGTTGCACCTTTGTAAGTCAATTGAAAGAAATGACACACTGTCCAAGCCAAGAACCTAAAGAGTGTTGAAACATGTGAACATAGAAACATCGAAAACCTCAGCACAACACAGGCCCTTTGGCCCACAATGCTGTGCCTTACTCTAGATGGGCATCGGAACTTGAGGTTCATGTTCATAGCTCCCTGATCGCGGCTGCGCAGTTTGAAAGGATGGTGATAGAACATAGAACGTAGAATAGAACAGCACAGTACAGGCCCTTCGGCCCACAATGTTGTCCCGACTCTCAAAACCTGCCTCCAATGTAACCCCCCACCTTAAATTGCTCCATACACCTATCTAGTAGTTTCTTAAATTTCAGTAGTGCATCTAACTTCACCACTGACTCAGGCAGTACATTCCACTCACCACCCAGTGTCTGAGTAAAAAACCTTCCTCTAATATCCCCCTTGAACTTCCCACCCTTACCTTAAAGCCAAGTCCTCTTGTACTGAGCAGTGGCTCCCAGAGGAAGAGGCGCTGGCTGTTCACTGTATCTATTCGTCTTAATATTTTGTATACCTCCATAATGTCTCCTCTCATCCTTCTTCTCTCCAAAGAGTAAAACCCTAGCTCCTTTAATCTCTGATCATAATGCATACTCTCTAAACCAGGCAGCATCCTGGTAGATCTCCTCTGTACCCTTTCCAATGCTTCCACATCCTTCCTATAGTGAGGCGACCAGAAATGGACACAGTACTCCAAGTGTGGCCTAACCAGAGTTTTATAGAGATGCATCATTACCCCGAGACTCTTAAGCTCTTATCCCTCGACTTATGAAAGCTAACACCCCATAAGCTTTCTTAACTACCCTATCCACCTGTGAGACAACTTTCAGGGATCTGTGGACATGTACCCCAAGATCCCTCTGCTCCTCCACACTACCAAGTATCCTACCATTTACTTTGTACTCTGCCTTGGAGTTTGTCCTTCCAAAGTGTACCACCTCAAACTTCTCCGGGTTGAAATCCATCTGTCACTTCTCAGCCCACTTCTGCATCCTATCAATGTCTGTCTGCAATCTTTGACAATCCTCTGCACTATCTACAACACCACCAACCTTTGTGTCGTCTGCAAACTTGCAGCCCACCCTTCTACACCCACATCCAGTTGGTTAATAAAAGTCACGAAAAGTAGAGGTCCCAGAACTGATCCTTGTGGGACACCACTAGTCACAACCCTCCAATCTGAATGTACTCCCTCCACCACGACCCTCTGCCTTCTGTAGACAAGCCAATTGAACATCCACCTGGCCAAACCTCCCTGGATCCCATGCCTTCTGACTTTCTCAATAAGCCTGCCGTGTGGAACCTTGTCAAATGTCTTACTAAATTCCATGTAGATCACCTCCACATCGCTACCCTCATCTATACGCCCGGTCACCTTCTCAAAGAACTCTATCAGGCTTGTTAGATACGATCTGCCCTTCAAGAAGGCCTAAGGCATTCTTATCATTATTAATCGGGGCATTGAATATAAATGTCAAGGAGTTATGTTGCAACTTTATGAACAAAATCACCAGTCAGTGTGAATCAGGCGTTCCGTATACTGTTCTGGTCACCACATCATCGGAAGGATATCAAGGTGTTGGGTAGCTCCCGAAGGGTTTAACAGAATGCTGCCTGGTTTCCATGGCATGAGTTACAACGAGAGGTCGGTCACTTGGGTTGCTTTCTCTAGAGCGGAGGAGACTCAGGGGAGATCTGACTGATCTCTGAAATCCGTGAGACACCTGTCAGTCTCTGCCAAGTCAAGGAATTTGGACTCTCAGCGACAACGGCTGAAAGTAGATGAGATTGAGAGAGGGGGAGTTGATTGTGGTGGAAGGAGAGAGCGCGTTTTGTGGGTGGAAGGGAGTCCCAGTGGGAGTCACGGCTGAATTCACGCACTCTGAAGGTTCTCCCTACAGGTCTGCAGAAACAGGAGTCGAAAGAGAAAATCGGAAACGGATCGTACCGAAAGATCTGCCTACTCTGCCTCGTTATGGCCATCCTCGTCGCGATAGTGGCCGGGCTCTCGATTCACGGTGAGTCTAACGGGCTCCGGGTGCAGTCGGACCGTAAACAAACAGAGTGGAATAAAATGTTAGCGCATAACCTCACCGTGACACCGACACGCCCCGCACCATAAGACCGAGTCTCCCCTCACAGAGACACAGTAACACCCCTCACCGTGACGCAGACAGTCCCCACACCGTGAAATCGTCAAGGCCCTCACCGTGTCACGGACACTCCCCCTGACTGTGATACGAACACTTCTCTCACTGTGACACCGCCGCTCTCCTCACCGTGACACTTACACACCCCACACAGAAACACTGACACGCCCTCCACCGTGGCACCGACACTCAATTCACTGTGACACCGACACAACCCTTTCCGTAACACTGATGCACCGCTCATTGTCACACCGACACACCGTTCACTGTAACAGTGACAGACCAATCTGCGTGACACCGACACTCAGATCACTGTGACACCGGCAATCCTCTTTCCGTGAACCAATACATCGCTCACTGTGACATTGACACCTCCAACACCGTGATCCCTAAACTCTCCGCACCGTGACATTGACTGTTCCCTCACTGTGACACCGATACTCCCCACAACTTGACACTGAGACTGCGAGCACAGTGACACCGATACATTACTCACCGTGAAACCGACACATATCCATCACCGTGACACCGACACATTACCTCACCGTGACACTGTCAAGCTCACACTATTACACCGGCACTTCCCTTACCGTGACACTTACACACCCCACACTGTCACTGACACTGCTCTCAGAGTGACAACGTCACGCCTCTCACTGTGACTCATGCACGCTCCACACTGTGACATCATTACGCCCCTGACTGTAACACCGACAGTCCCGTCACCGTGACACCGACACTCTCCTCACTGTGACTCTTACACACTCCAGACCGTAATATTTGCCGTCCCTTCACCGTGACACGGACACTTCACTCACTGTGACACTGACACAACTCTCTCTGTGACACTGATTCTCCCACTGCGTCACGCCGACATTCCTCACACCGTGTCAGAGTGAGCCCCATCACTGTGACTGACACACCCCTCACTCTGACACAGACACACCTCACACCGTGTCACTGACACACCCCTTACTATCACCCTCAGTATCACGGACTCGTCAGTCTCTGATCACCTCCGACCGAAACTACCGGAGACTTTGGGAACAACATCAGGAGATGAACTGGACCCAACGCCAATGTCAGCAGCAAGTCCGTGAGTTGAACTCAACCCTTAAATCCAGGACATCTGAGAATTCCCGCCTGGATCTCTCCCAGAGAAACTGTCTGAAAAATATTTCCGTCCTCGGCAACAACCTCTCCAAACTCGAAAACAACATTACCGTCCTCAACTCCGATCTCTCAGAGCTGAATCGAACGCAAATCGATCTCCGTCATCAATTCCAGCAGCTCAAAACGAAGTACAGAACCATCTCCGAAAACAAAACTCAGATTTGCCAATACTTCACCAGCAGAAGAGGTGAGATAACGTCCCCCGCTTCCCCTTGCTCCTCATCCGCGGCGGTGAGAGACGGGGAGGGAGGAGGCGGAGAGCTGTGTGATGGGACGGTGTGCGGGGTGATTCCCTCTGTGTCTGTCCCAGAAATCAGTGATGTTACCGTTTCTAAGGATCTACACTGTGTTTTACCATGGGATTGCGCAATGGGACGGCGTAGAGTAACATGACACTATGTCTGATCCAGGAAGTTTGTGATGGAACGGCGTGGAGGAAGATCCACTCTATGTCTGACCCTGGGAGTGCGGGATCGGACGGTGTAGAGGGAAATTCACACCATGTCCGATGCCCGGAGTGTGTGATGAAACAGTGTAGAGGGAGCTTCACTCAGTGTCTGATACGGGAGTGTGTGATGGGACGGTGTGGAGGGAACTTCACTCAGTGTCTGATACCGGGAGTGTGTGATGGGACGGTGTGGAGGGAACTTCACTCAGTGTCTGATGCCGGGAGTGTGTGATGGGACGGTGTGGAGGGAACTTCACTCAGTGTCTGATGCCCGGAGTGTGTGATGAAACAGTGTAGAGGGAGCTTCACTCTGTGTCTGATACCGGGAGTGTGTGATGGGACCGTATGACAGCAGCGCCACCTGCTGTGCTTACTGCGACATTTGGAGGGAGATTCTCTCCCTGCCTGACCCGGAAATCCTTTGATGTTACGGTTTCTAGGAATCTACACTTTTTTTAAAAACCATGGGATTGTACAATGGCACAGTATGGAGTAAGCATGCCGCTGTAATTGACCACGGGAGTGTGTGATGCGACGGTGTGGAGGCAGCTTCACTCTGTTACTGACACCGGGACTGTGTGAAAAGACGTTGCGGAGGGTACTTCACTGTGTGTCTGATTCCGGGATCTGTAATGTGACGGAGTAGAGGGAGGTTGCCTTTCTCCGAACCCTGCTGGTGAAATGAGCGTTCTAGCAAATGATTCACTATTTCCTGATTTGCAGGGCAAACGTGTCCCCAGTTCTGGCAGAGAAATAAAGACCGGTGTTATTTCATATCCACGTTGGAGAAATCCTATGATGAAGCGAGGGAATATTGCTCAGACCTTCATGCAACACTCCTCGAAATAAATTCAAAGGAGGAAAAGGTATGTGTCACATCGTGAGAAGAGATATCAATAACAATCACATATTCCCGGGGTCTAACGTGCAGTAAATCAGTCCACAGCGTACCATCACACACTCCCGTGGAAGATTCAGTGAATCTCCTTCCACACTGTCCCATCACACACACTCGCGGTCAGCCAGAGAGTGAAGCTCTCTCCACATCGTCCCATCACACACTCCCGGGGTCCGACACAGAGTGAAGCTCCCTCCACACCGTCCCTTCACACACTCTCGAGGTCAGACACAGAGCGAAGTTCCCTCCACACCGTCCCATCACACACTCCCGAGGTCAGACACAATGTGAAGCTCCCTCCACATCGTCCCATTACACACAGCCGAAGTCCGACACAGAGTTAAGCTCCCACGACACTGTCCCATTAGAGACTCCTGGGATCAGACACAGAGTGATGCTCCCTCGACATCGTCAAATCACACATTCCAGGAGTCAGACACAGAGTGAATTTCCCTCCACACCGTCCCATCACCCACTCCCGGGATGAGACACTCAGCGAATTTCCCTTCACACCGTCCCATCACACAGTCCCAGGGTCAGTCACAAGTGAAGCTCTCTCCAAACGGTCCCACAACACACTCCCGAGGTCAGACGTCGAGTGTAACGCCCTCGACACCGTCGCTTCACACATTCCCGGAGGCAGACACAGAGTGAGGCTCCGACCACAATTTCCCATCACACACTCCTGGGGTCAGACAGAGAGTGAAGCTCCTTCCACACTGTCCCATCACACACTCCCGGGGGTAGACATAGAATGGGACTTCCTCGACACCGTCCCTTCACACACTCCCGGGGGCAGACACAGAGTGAGGCTCCGACCACAATTTCCCATCACACACTCCTGGGGTCAGACAGAGAGTGAAGCTCCTTCCACACTGTCCCATCACATACTCCGGAGATCAGACGTAGAGTGAAATTCCCTGCACACCGTCCCACCACACACTCCCGGGGTTGGACATAGAATGGAACTTCCTCGACACCGTCCCTTCACACATCCCGGGGTCAGACACAGAGTGAAGCTCCCTCCACAACGGTCCCATCGCACACTCACGGGGTCCGAGACTGGGCAATTCTCTCTTTGTACCAACACTTCACATGCTCCCCTGTTCAGGCATGGAGAGAGGCCAAATTTAACCTTCAGGTTCGACCATCATGCGTTTGTCTGGGCGGGGTCGAGGCGAGACTGTCCACGGCCCGTCCATGCTGTGAAATATCATTTGTATGGATGCTGCGTGATGAGTTCCCCGGTTACAAATTGCTCGCACAAAATAACGAGAAGTACACCATATGCAATTTAACCATTGAGCTTTATGTTTCTTCATTTGACTGTAGAGTTAGTGCAGAAAACAAGGAGAAAAAAGGCCCATTTTAACTAATCTGTCTAAAACGCTTGTTGTATCTTACTGCCTTCCCGTCCGTTCGTTCTCTATCGATTTCCCCCGGGGTGTCGTCGACTCCCGACACCATTCCAAGTCCGCTCAGGCCTGCAGTCTACGACTTCCCCGTTGTGGCATTTCCTATCTGTATCTTTTCTTGAAATAAAGCCCGAGGAACCCTCGCTGTCGGACACACAAGAAAGAAACCTCCTCCCATCATGGGACGCCGCACATTCCCAAGGCCCCCGTTATCTCTGGTCATAACCCAAACACACTGCTGCTGCAGAGAAACCATTACATTAGCAGTGGAACATTTCCCGGCGCGTTACATGCACATTAATCGAAGGGATTTAATTTCACAGGATTTTGTTTCCAGCTCTATCGGCTATGCAGACAGATCTTACTGGATTGGAAAATGCAGAGACGGGTGAGGTTTGGACTCTTGCAGGTCGGTGGTGTGCGAGTGACACGAGGATGTGGGGAGAGAGTTTGAAATTGAGATTAGTTTGTTGACTGATACTGGCTTGTCGGGAGAGGCTGGTGCGGTGGGATTAATTTAGGAACTGACTCAGGATTGTATGGGACAGAACTGTAGTGGGATTCGTACGGTGTTGGACCTGGCTCTGTACGGAGAGCGCGGTATCATGGGATTAGTTCAGAGTCTGACAAGGGGCTGTGGGGAGAGCGCAGGTTAGTGGGATGAGCTTGGCCACGTTCTCCGGTTGTCTGCTGGGTCTGCTGGGTTTCTGTTGAAATTGTCTAACCCTCTTTGATAGGAATGTGGCCTCTTATCTTGTGTACGAGATGTCCCATGGATACACCAAATGCATTAAGTGCGAATCGTACGGATGGATTTCCAATTGCAAAAGTAAATATAGATTCATCTGCGAGAAGTCTGCATATTTATACCCGGATATTCCTGAAGCGATCCAGGATATTTGTCAACAGCCTGACGGGACGACTTCAATCAAGTGACTACACCCCACTTCTCCCCATTCAATCTACCTCACTTTCACTCTTCCATCCCTTCAATCCCCTCCCACCCTCTCTGCCCCTCCCTTCTACCCCATTCTCCTCCTCTTCTCGCATCCACATTCTCCCCAAATACTCTCCCTCTCCCCATCTGGAGCACTCGTCTCACTTCCCGGCCCCTCTCGCCCCATTTATTCCCCCTTTCCACCCCTCTTCTCTCTCCGCCCTTCTTATCCCCAACTCATTCCGCTTCTCCCCCTTACTCACCCCCTCGGACCCCATTCTCTGCCTCTCCTCTCTCTGTTCCCTCCACCTACTCTCGCCTCAGTTCTGTGCGCACTGGTCCTCAGTTCACAACGGCGGTGGGGCGGGGTGGGGGGGGGGGAGAATATTCACGTTCACCAAAACTGTGCCTCTCCTGGCTTCATACCAACGCTCCAAGTAACAAAGTTCCATCCTTCTTGCCTTCTCTCCATAACTCAGACCCTCGAGTCCCGGCAACATCCTCGTAAATCTCCCCCTGTGCTCTTTCCAGCTCAGTGGCATCTTTCCTACAGCAGCGCGACCAGAACTGAACACCGTACTCCTCGCCGACGTTTTGTACAACTACAACGTGACCTCAGTGCGGTGCAAAGATGTAAAATTAACGCAAATAAGGAAAATTAATAAATACTGAAAAATAGGTGAGCACCATGGGAACGTTCGCAAACTGATACTGACAACATCCTGGAGAAACGCAGCAGGTCGGGCAGCATCCGTGGAAAAGATCGGTCGACGTTTCGGGCCGGACAGTGAAGGGGCAGATGCCCTATAGAGAAGGTGGGGGAGGGTGGGAAGGAGAAGGCTGGTAGGTTCCAGGTGAAAAACCAGTAAGGGGAAAGATAAAGAGTTGGGGGAAGAGAGGCAGGGAGGTGATAGGCCGAAAAGGTGAAGAAGGAATAGGGGAAAACACAATGGGTAGTAGAAGGAGGCGGAACCATGAGAAAGGTGATAGGCAGCTGAGGGAGGGGGGAGAGTGACATAGGCCTAGGGGAAGGGAGGGGGAGGGTATTACCGGAAGTTGGTGAATTCTATGTTCATACCAAGGGGCTGGAAACTACCTAAACTGTATATGAGGTGCTGCACCTCCAACTTGAGTTTAGCCTCATCATGGCAGTAGAGGAGGCCATGTATGGACATATCTGAATGGGAGTGTGAAGGAGAATTGAAGTGGGAGGCTACTGGGAGATCCTATCTGTTTTGGCGGACGAGGCGGATGTGCTCGACGAAGCTGTCCCCCAATCTGCGTCGGGTTTCACCGATGTAGAGGAGGCCACACTGGAGTACCGGATGCAATAGATGACCCTAACAGACTCACAAGTGAAGTGTTGCCTCACTTGGGAGGACTGTTTGGGGCCCTGAATGGTGGCAAGAGAGGAGGTGTAGGGACGGGTGTAGCACTTGCGCTTACAGAGATAAGTGCCGGGTGGGAGATCCGTGGGGAGGGACATGCGGACCAGGGAGTCGCGGAGGGAGCGATCCCTGCGGAAAGCTGAGAGGCTGGAGAGGGTAAGATGTGAGTGGTGGGGTCCAGTTGAAGGTGGCGGAAGTTGTGGAGGATAATGTGCTGGATCCGGAGGCTGCTGGGGTGGTAGCTGAGTAGAAGGGGAACTCTGTCCCTGTTGTGGTGGCGGGAGAATGGGGTGAGGGCTGAAGTGCGGGAAACGGAGGAGATGTGACTAAGGGCATCATTGATGATGGCAGAAGGGAAACTACGATCCTTAAACAAAGAGGACATTTGAGATGTCCTAGAAGTGAAAATCTCATCCTCGGAGCAGATGCGGCGAGACGGAGGAACAGGGAACAGGGAATTGCATTTTTCACGTGGCGGGGTGGGAAGAGGTACGATTGAGGTAGTTATGAGAGTCAGTGGGCTTGTAGAAGATGTCAGTGGACAGTCTGTCTCCAGAGATGGAGGCCGAGAGATCGAGAAAGGGGAGAGAAGTTTTCGCGATAGACCAAGTGAATTTGCAGGCTGGGTGGAAGTTAGAAGTAAAGTCGATGAAATTGACGAGCTCAGCATGGGTGCAGGAAGCAGCACCAATGTAGTCGTCAATGTCCGGAAGGAAAAGTTGGGGAGCAGTACCAGAATAGGTTTGGAGCACAGGATGTTCAACATAACCAACGAAGAGGCAGGCATAGCTGGGGCCCATGCGAGTTCCCATAGCTACACCGTTAGTCTGAAGAAAGTGGGAAGGGCCAAAAGAGAAGTTATTAAGTGTAAGAACCAGTTCTGCCAACCGGAGGAGGGTAGTGGTGTTGGGGAACTGGTGAGGTATATTATCTAGAATGTAGCGGAGGGCTTTGACGCCTTCTTGATGGGGAATGCAGGGGTACAGGGATTGGACATCCATTGGGAAAATGAAGCGGTTGGAACCGGGGAACTGGAAGTTATTGAAGAGGTGGAGGGCGTGGGATGTATCCTGGATGTAGGTGGGGAGGGACTGAACTATGGGTGACAAAATGGAATCCAGGTAGGCAGATACAAGTTCGGTGGGATAGGAGCAGGTAGAAACTATGGGTCTACCGAGACAGCCAGGCTTGTGGATCTTGGGGAGGATGTAAAACCAAGCGGTACGGGGTGTGGGAATTCAAGCAACACACATCAAAGTTGCTGGTGAACGCAGCAGGCCAGGTAGCATCTCCAGGAAGAGATGCAGTCGACGTTTCGGCCGAGACCCTTCGTCAGGACTAACTGAAGGAAGAGCTAGTAAGAGATTTGTAAGTGAAAGTGTTGGGGTAGATCCAATATGATAGCGGAAGACAGGATGGGGAGGGATGGAGCCAAGAACTGGACAGTTAATTGGCAAAAGGGATATGAGAGGATCATTGTACAGGAGGACCAGTGAGACGTAAAAGGAGGAAGGGGCGTAAACCCAGAGGATGAACAAGGGGTATATTCAGAAGGACAGAGGAAGGAAAAGGAGAGAGTGAGAGAAAGAATGTGTGTATATAAATAAGTAACGGATGGGGTAGGAGGGGGCGGGGAGGGTCATTAGCGGAAGTTTGAGAAGTCAGTGTTCATGGCATAAGGTTGGAGGCAGCCAAGACTGAATATAAAGTGTTGTTCCTCCAACCTGAGTGTACCTTCATCTTTACAGTAGAGGAGGCCGTGGACAGACATATCAGAATGGGAATGGGATGTTGAATTAAAATGTGTGGTCACTGGGAGATCCTGCTTTCTCTGGCGGACAGAGCGTAGGTGATCAGCAAAGCGGTCTCCCAGTCTGCGTCGGGTCTCGCCAATATATAAAAGGCCACATCGGGAACACCGGACGCAGCATGTCACCCCAGCCGACTCACAGGTGAAGTGTTGCCTCACCTGGAAGGACTGCCTGGGGCCCTGAATGGTGGTAAGGGAGGAAGTGTAAGGGCATGTGTAGTATTTGTTCCGCTTACACGGATAAGTGCCAGGAGGGAGATCAGTGGGGAGGGATGGGGGGGACGAATGGACAAGGGAGTCGCGTAGGGAGCGATCCCTGCGGAAAGCGGAGAGAGGTGGGGAGGGAAAGATGTGCTTAGTGATGGGATCCCGTTGGAGGTGGCGGAAGTTACGGATAATAATATGTTGGACCCGGAGGCTGGTGGGGTGGTAGGTGAGGACAAGGGGGAACCCTATTCCTAGTGGGGTGGCGGGAAGATGGAGTGAGAGCAGATGTGCATAAAATGGGAGAGATGCGTTTGAGAGCAGAGTTGACAGTGGAGGAAGGGAATCTCCTTTCTTTAAAAAAGGAGGACATCTCCCTCGTCCTGGAATGAAACTCCTCATCCTGAGAGCAGATGCGGTGGAGACGGAGGAATTGCGGAAGGGAATGGCATTTTTATTATGAGTTTTCTGTTTATTGTTTTATTTTGTGTTTACGGTTCGCAAACTCATGTCGGAGAGGAAGCCACTGCTTGTAAATTGTTGAGTTTTCCGGCTCCGGTATCCTGATGGTACCGATGAGCACAGGACATTTCCCAGCTGGTGAGGGTCCTTTCAAATGTATGCTGTCTTCCCGAGGCATTCCGTCTTGAACATGTCATCGATGGATGGGAGGGTTGTACCCGTGATGGAGTTGATTCAGTCTAGAACATTCTGTAGTCCGTGGCGACCCTCTGCGTTGCAGCCTCCACACCAGACGGCCATGCATCAAGTCAAAATGCTGTCCACCGTACATCCCGAGAAAAATACGAAGCTTCAATGAGAGCCCTCATCTCCTCACACTCCTAACGCAGTAATCCCTTTTGTAACGAGAGAGATATGCATGATGGTGAAGGTAATTGCCGAGTAAGGTCCAGAATACACTCCGACTCAGACTTGAAATAAACAAGAGCACAGTGAAGAAATCCAGAGACAAAATCACAAACAGTAGTACTCGAACTGGGTCTCCTACGGTTGAGCATTGAGTGCTCGGCTCGAGACCTTCATGGACAGACATTCCATGCATCAATGTTGACAGGCAATAATTTGCAGTCTGACCCTTAAAGGGAAGGTGGCAGCTAACAACACTATGGGGAATGCTTTGTTGCCTCCCAGGTGCCAGAGTACGGGATGTCTCGGATCGGGTCCAGAAAATTCTGAAGGGAGAGGGCGAGCAGCCAGCTCTCTTGGTACACTTTGGTACCAGTGACATCGATAGGAAAATGGAGGTGGTCCTGAAGAGAGATTTTCGGGAGTTAGGAAGGAAGCTGAGAAGCAGGACCTCCAGGGTAGTAAACTCGGGATTGCTACATGTGCCACGTGCTAGCGAGGACAAGAATAGTAGGATCAGTCAGATGAATGCGTGGCTGAGAGTGGTGCAGGGGGCAGGGCTTCAGATTCGTGGATCATTGGGATCTCTACTGGGGGAAGTCTGACCAGTTCAAAATGGACGGGTTACACCTGAACCCGAAGGGGACCAATGTCCTGGTGGGAAACTTTAATAGAGCTGTTAGGGAAGGTTTAAACTAATTTGACAGGGGGATGGGAACCGGAATGATAGAGCAGAGGAGGGGGAAACAGAATTATATCTAAGATAGTGAGCAGTGAAGATGTCAGGAAAGACAGACAGGCGTTTGGGCAAATTTGCAGCCATTGGGATAAATTGCGGTGCAATAAAGTTGCGGTGCAATGAAAGCAAAGGTACCGAGTACTGGTCTTAGGTGTTATACTTAAATGCACTCAGCATAAGGAATGAGGTGGATGATCTTTTGGTACAGTTACAGATTGGCAGGTATAATATTGTGGTCATCACTGAGACGTGGCTAAAGGATGCATGTCTCTGGTAGCTGACGTCCAAGGATACACGGTGTATCGGAAGGATAGGCAGGTAGGCAGAGGGGGTGGCGTGGGTTTATTGGTAAGAAATGATATTAAATCACTAGAAAGAGGTCACCTAGGATCGGAGGGTGCAGAATCATATGGGTTGAGCTACGAAATCGCAGGGGTAACAGGACACTGATGGCAGTTATATACAGGTTTCCAAACAGCTCCAGGGATGTGGATTACAAAATGCAACAGGAAATAGAAAAGGCTTGTCAGAAGGGCAGTGTTATGATAATTGTGGGGAATTTAACATGCGAGTGGATGGGAAAATTAGGTCGGCACTGGATCTCAAGAGAGAGAATTTGTAGAATGACTGCGAGATGGATTTTCAGAACAGCTTCCAGTTGAGCCCACCAGGGAAACGGCTGTACTGGCTGGGTATTGTCCAGAGAGATTGAGGTGAAGGAACCGGTAGGAGGCAGTGATCATAACATGATTGAGTTCATGAGAAGCTGAAATCCGATGTGTCGGTATTTCAGAGAAACATAGAAACATAGAAAATAGGTGCAGGAATAGGCCATTCGGCCCTTCGAGCCTGCACCGCCATTTATTATGATCATGGCTGATCATCCAACTCAGAACCCCGCCCCAGCCTTCCCTCCATACCCCCTGATCCCCGCAGACACAAGGGCCATATCTAACTTCCTCTTAAATATAGCCAATGAACTGGCCTCAACTGTTTCCTGTGGCAGAGAATTCCACAGATTCACCACTCTCTGTGTGAAGAAGTTTTTCCTCATCTCGGTCCTAAAAGGCTTTCCCTTTATCCTCAAACTGTGACCCCTTGTTCTGGACTTCCACAACATCGGGAACAATCTTCCTGCATCTAGCCTGTCAAATCCCTTTAGGATTTTATACGTTTCAAACAGATCTCCCCTCAATCTTCTAAATTCCAACGAGTACAAGCCCAGTTCATCCAGTCTTTCTTCATATTAAAGTCCCGCCATGCCAGGAATCAATCTGGTGAACCTTCTTTGTACTCCCTCTATGGCAAGGATGTCTTTCCTCAGATTAGGGGACCAAAACTGCACACAATATTCCAGGTGTGGTCTCACCAAGGCCTTGTACAACTGCAGTAGTAACTCCCTGCTCCTGTACTCGAATCCTCTCGCTATAAATGCCAGCATACCATTCGCCTTTTTCACCGCCTGCTGTACTTGCATGCCCACTTTCAATGACTGGTGTATAATGACACCCAGGTCTCGTTGCACCTCCCCTTTTCCTAATCGGTCACATTTCAGATAATAATCTGTTTTCCTATTTTTGCCACCAAAGTGGATAACTTCACATTTATCCACATTAAATTGCATCTGCCATGAATTTGCCCACTCACCTAACCTATCCAAGTCACCCTGCATCCTCTTAGCATCCTCCTCACAGCTAACACTGCCACCCAGCTTCGTGTCATCCGCAAATTGGAGATGCTGCATTTAATTCCCGCATCCAAGTCATTAATATATGTTGTAGACAACTGGGGTCCCAGCACTGAGCCTTGCGGTACCCCACTAGTCACCGCCTGCCATTCTGAAAAGGTCCCGTTTATTCCCACTCTTTGCTTCCTGTCTGCTAACCAATTCTCCACCCACATCAATACCTTACCCCCAATACCGTGTGCTTTAAGTTTGTACACTAATCTCCTGTGTGGGACCTTGTCAAAAGCCTTTTGAAAATCCAAATATACCACATCCGCTGGTTCTCCCCTATCCACTCTACTAGTTACATCATCAAAAAATTCTATGAGATTCGTCAGACATGATTTTTCTTTCACAAATCCATGCTGACTTTGTCCGATGATTTCACCGCTTTCCAAACGTGCTGTTATCACATCTTTGATAACTGACTCCAGCAATTTCCCCACCACCGACGTTAGGCTAACCGGTCTATAATACCCGGTTTCTTTCTCCTTCCTTTTTTAAAAAGTGGAGTTACATTAGCCACCCTCCAATCCTCAGAAATTCGTCCAGAATCTAACGAGTTTTGAAAAATTATCACTAATGCATCCACTATTTCTTGGGCTACTTCCTTAAGCACTCTAGGATGCAGACCATCTGGCCCTGGGGATTTATCTGCCTTCAATCCCTTCAATTTACCTAACACCACTTCCCTACTATCATGTATTCCGCTCAGTTCCTCCACCTCACTGGACCCTGTGTCCCCTACTATTTCTGGAAGATTATTTATGTCCTCCTTAGTGAAGACAGAACGAAAGTAATTATTCAATTGGTCTGCCATGTCCTTGCTCCCCATAATCAATTCACCTGTTTCTGTCTGCAGGGGACCTACATTTGTCTTTACCAGTCTTTTCCTTTTTTACATATCTATAAAAGCTTTTACGATCCGTTTTTATGTTCCCTGCTAGTTTTCTCTCATAATCCTTTTCCCCCTTCCTAAGTAATCCCTTTGTCCTCCTCTGCTGAACTTTGAATTTCTCCCAGTCCTCAGGTGAGACACTTTTTCTGGCTAATTTGTATGCTTCTTCTTTGGAATTGATACTATCCCTAATTTCTCTTGTCAGCCACGGGTGCACTACCTTCCTTGATTTATTCTTTTGCCAAACTGGGATGAACAATTGTTGTAGTTCATCCATGCAAACTTTAAATGCTTGCTATTGCATATCCACCGTCAATCCTTTAAGTGTCATTTGCCAGTCTATCTTAGCTAATTCACTTCTCATACCTTCAAAGTTACCCCTCTTTAAGTTCAATAGCTTTGTTTCTGAATTAACTATGTCACTCTCCATCTTAATGAAGAATTCCACCATATTATGGTCACTCTTACCCAAGGGGCCTCTCACGACAACATTGCTAATTAACCCTTCCTCATTGCTGAAAACCCAGTCCAGAATAGCCTGCTCTCTAGTTGGTTCCTCGACATGTTGGTTCAAAAAACCATCCCGCATACATTCCAAGAAATCCTCTTCCTCAGCACCTTTACCAATTTGGTTCACCCAATCTACATGTAGATTGATGTCACCCATTATAACTGCTGTTCCTTTATTGCACACATTTCTAATTTCCTGTTTAATACCATCTCCGACCTCACTACTACTGTTAGGTGGCCTGTACACAACTCCCACCAGCGTCTTCTGCTCCTTAGTGTTACGCAGCTCTACCCATATCGATTCCACGTCTTCCCGGCTTATGTCCTTCCTTTCTATTGCGTTAATCTCTTCTTTAACCAGCAACGCCACCCCACCTCCCCTTCCTTCATGTCTATCCTTCCTGAATATTGAATATCCCTGAACGTTGAGCTCCCATCCCTGGTCACCCTGGAGCCATGTCTCTGTGATCCCAGCTATATCATAATTATTAATAGCAATCTACACTTTCAATTCATCCACCTTATTACGAATGCTCCTTGCCTTGACACACAAAGCCTTCAGGCGCTCTTTTACAACTCTCTTAGCCCTTATAAAATTATGTTGAAAAGTGTCCCTTTTTAATACTTGCCCTGGATTTGTCGGCCTGCCACTTTTACTTTTCCCCTTACCACTTTTTGTTTCTGCCCTCACTTTACACCCCTCTGTCTCTCTGCACTCGTTTCCATCCCCCTGTTGTGAACTAACCTTCTCTCGCCTAGCCTCTTTAATTTGATTCCCACCCCCCAACCATTCTAGTTTAAAGTCACCTCAGTAGCCCTCACTAATCTTCCTGCCAGGGTATTGGTCCCCCTGGGATTCAAGTGTAGCCCGTCCTTTTTGTACAGGTCACGCCTGCGCCAAAAGAGGTCCCAATGATCCAAAAACTTGAATTCCTGCCCCCTGCTCCAATCCCTCAGCCACGCATTTATCCTCCACCTCATCGCATTCCTACTCTCACTGTCGCGTGGCACAGGCAGTAATCCCGAGATGACTACCTTTGAGGTCCTTTTTCTCAATTCCCTTCCTAGCTCGCTATATTCTCCTTTCAGGACCTCATCCCTTTTGCTACCTATGTCATTGGTACCTATATGTACCACGACCTCTGGCTCCTTCAGGATATCTTAAACACGATCAGAAATACCCCGGACCCTGGCACCAGGGAGGCAAACTACGATCCGGATCTCTGGACTGCGTCCACAGAATCGCCTATCTGACCCCCTTACTATCGAGTCCCCTATCACAACTGCCCTCCTCTTCCTTGCCCTACCCTTCTGAGCTACAGGGACAGACTCTGTGCCGGAGGCACGGCCACTGTCGCTTCCCCCGGGTAAGCTGTTCCCCCCAACAGTACTCAAACAGGAGTACCTATTGTTAAGGGGCACAGCCACCGGGGTACTCTCTATTACTTGACTCTTCCCCTTCCCTCTCCTAACCGTGAACTACTTGTCTGCCTCCCGTGGCCCCAGTGTGACCACTTGCCTATAACTCCTCTCTATCAACTCCTCACTCTCCCTGACCAGACGAATGTCATCGAGCTGCAGCTCCAGTTCCGTAACGCGGTCTCTTAGGAGCTGCATCTCGATGCACCTGGCGCAGATGTGAGAGTCCGGGAGGCTTGGAGACTCCAGGGCCTCCCACATCCGACACCGAGAACAACAAACTGCCCTCACACTCATACTGCCCCTCTCCTCAATTAACAACAGAAAATGAATTCCAAACCTTCCTCGCCTCGCTCGTTTCCGCCTAAGCCCGTTGAGCCGAAGCCCTTAAGTCTTCACTCTGCTCCCGGCTCACTCCGCCGCCCGCAAACTACGCTGCCGCTCTATGAGGCTCTGCCCCTTTTAAATCTGCCGCGCTGCACTGCCCGACGTCACACGCCTGCGCAGTCCCGCTTCTCAGAACGCCGTTAGAGAAAAAAAAATAACGAAAATTTCAAAAGTATCTTTCTCGGCACTCGTCACGTACCTCGTGACGGGTAAAAGAAGAAGCATAAATTGAAAGCACTTTGGAGTCCAGTGTTGCTATTAACTGATGGTATTTATTAGTAACTACGCAATAGAGTAATATAAATGCAGATATCTCACACAGGTTATCAATGAATATATATTGATGGAGAGAGAGACGGGGAGAGGTTTGAGTCTTCAGGTGAGCTGACGCCGTCGATCTTCCAGTTATCTTTAGATCACCAACTGTGAACAAAACAAAGGGTACCGTTCTTCTGTGGTGGAATTATCAACCCAGGCGATGTTTGGAGACATAAACACCTCCCCACCAGTCACCCCCTTTTCACCCTGCGAGAGTCATTGATCTATTCGCCTGATTGATCCTCCAAAACTATAAACCTCACTCAGTTCCCAAAACCATGTCTGAGGTCTACTGCCTGAACTTTTATTTATTACCCGTGTTAAATGCCAACTGTTACCTAAACAGTTCCTCCCTTCTCTGTCTGTAAGAATGCAGAAGCTGAAAGCAGTGCCCTTGTACAGATGTCAGCATGCTGTGAGCAGTCCTCGACTCTCTCTCTCTCTTGAAAACAAATGTCGGTGTTAAATAATTCTGTCTTTTTAACAAGGTTTTTGTGCTGGACACCTCTCTCTCTTTGTCCTTTTTAAAAGCACAGTACATAGGGGTAAATCAGGACCTCGTCATACAGATAATAAATGAAATTGCCATTCCGGTAGGAAACATCCGATACGAGTGGGCAGGGCTCTTGGCCCGCTGGTCTTCACCACTGAGGGCACCGGCGTACAGGAGTGAGGAGCTCACATTGCAGTCGGTGTGGCCGCACACAGTTTTAGGGGAAAATGCCATTGAACTGGATAGAATGTACAGGGAGTTCTACGGGGATATTACTAAACTCGGAGGACTGAGTTATGGAGAGAGGAAGGGTAGGTTGGGACGTTATTGCCTGGAGCGTAGTTGTAAACTTACACAGTTCCATAAACGCCAGAGGGGCACAGACAAAGGGAATAGGCATAGTGTCTTACCCAGGGTTGGGTTATCGAGCACCGGACGGCACAGGATTGAGCTGAGAGTGGGTGGAAAGGCGAAAGAGAGAGGGATAAGGGAGACAGATTGTTTAGAGAGAACAGGGAGGGGGGAGAGAGAGAGTGCCGTGGGGGGGCGTGAAAGAAGTGAAAGAGGTGTGCAGAGGGAGCAGGGAAAGAGCGGGCGGAGAAAGCTCGAGGAAATGAGGGGAGGTGAGGGGGTAGAGAGAAAGGTGGAGGGAGCGGGGAAGAACGGAACGGGGCGAATAGCGAGAAATGTGGGGATAGATGGCGAGAGAGGTTTGACGATGTTTCGCAGGGAGAATATGATGGCGACAAGAGGAGGTGTGAGACTAGGAGGGAAGGGGCAGAGAATGTGAGGAGGGAATTTGAAAGGATCGGGGAGTGAGAGTGAAGGGCAAACAAGGAGGAGAAATTGGGGTAAATGACTTGATTCACGTCTCCTCCAGTGGCTGTCGACAGAGATCCTTAATCTTTTCAGGAATATCCGGGAACAAAGGTGCCGACTTCTCGCAGATGAAACGCCAATCACGATTGCAACGGTCGTTCCCTAGATGGGAGTTGCAATCTAAACAGACGGAAGATCTAGAGAACACGCTGTACAGGAGACTCGGGCCCACATTCCTGTCCAACGGGGATAAACAATTTAAACAGAGACAAAACAGCTCCAGCAGAGAACCCGATCCGAGATCGTCCACAAGCTAACCCATGAAATCGCTCTCTCCTAACAGCCTGAGTCAGTCCGCAAACTCATCCCACTCATCCACTGTCACGCCAGTACCCAGACAGATACGACGTTCCCAATGTCTCCCCAGAATACTGTGGCTGTCCCTAAATTAATCGTACTGATCCAATGTCACCCCACAGCCCCGTGTCTCTCCAAACTAACTCACCGAACCACTTTTTCACCACAGTCCCCTGTCACTCCCCATACGAATCAAACAGGCCCACCCTCTCCCCTCAGATCTGTTTAACTCCCCGAACAAACCCCACTGTCCCACCGTCTCCGCACAGACTTATCTCTGTCCCGAGATGAATCCCACTTGTCCACAAATTTCCCTCAGCCCTAGTCGGTCCCAGATTAATCCCGTTGCTCTTCCCTCTACCCAGAGCTTCGCGCCAGTCTGCTAACATATCCCACTGCACCGCAGTCTCCTCATAGCCTTGGGTCCGTCTCCAGACTTACACCACTGGTACCCTCCCTCCCACATCCGTGCGTCAGTTCGCAAACTAATCCCATTAACCCACTGTGTGTCCACCGCCCTGTATCGGTCTCCAAACTAATCCAGTTGTCCTACTCTCGGCCTTCAGATCTCTGACATTCACCAAACTAATCCTGCTGTTGCTCCCCCTCCTCACAGCCCGGTGACTATCTCCAAAATGATCCCACTCCACCGCGCCCTCCTCACCGACAATCGTCAGTACCCAAATGACGTAATCCCTGTGTTCTGAGCTCTCCCCACTGCCCCCTGGAGGTTTCCGAAATATTCACACTGCTCCGTCCTCCCCCGGCAGACACATGTCGGGTTCAAAATGTTCCCATTGTCCCAAACTTTCCCGACAACCTCATACTGTCTAATCGTAAACGAATCCCTTTTCCCCCCGTCAGGACTATTTCAATGCCCAACTCTCACCCCACAGACCAGTCCAAATCTCACCCGTCTTCGCATTTTCCAATCCGGTATGCACGGTATCGGTACACAAGTTTCTGGGATAGAAAACTCTGGGAAATTAAATTTATCTGATTAATTCTAAGAAACGAAAACTATTTAGAGAGCTTCTCTCGGTTGACTACACCAGGAATCTGTGATGGGACGGTGCGGAGGGAGGTTCACTCTGTGTCTCACCCCGGGATTGTGTGATGGGACGGTGTGGAGGGAGATTCACTCTGTGCCTGACCCCGGAGTGTGTGATGGTACGTTGTGGATGGAGCTGCGCTCTGTGTCTGACTCCGAGTATGTGTCTTGGGAGTGTAGTATGGGTGTCACTCTGTGTCTCACCCGGCACTGTGTGCTGGGAGTATATTGTGGGTGTCACTCTCTGTCTGACCCCGGGAGTGTGTGATGGTACGTTGTGGAGGGAGATTCACTCTGTGTCTGACCCCGGGAGTGTGTGATTTGACGTTGTGGAAGAAGATTCACTCTGTGTCTGACCCCGGAGTCTGTGATGGGACGGTGTGGAGGGAGATTCACTCTGTGTCTGACCCCGGAGGTGTGTGATGGTACGTTGTGGACGGAGCTGCACTCTGTGTCTGACCCCGAGTATGTGTCTTGGGAGTGCAGTATGGGTGTCACTCTGTGTCTCACCCGGGACTGTGTGCTGGGAGTATATTGTGGGTGTCATTCTGTGTCTGACCCCGGGAGTGGGTGATGATTCCTGTGGGAACTTCTTGTGCTGTGGCACATACCGCTTCATCCCTTGATTTGACTTCAAACAGACTTGCATTGCGGTTTGAACATTCCTGCACCGCTGTGTTGAAAGATGTATCAAACATGGATACGTAATAACATCGGTCTTTATTTTGGATCCACTCCTCGGAACACGTATGCTTTGGAAATTAGGAATAAGTAGCAGTGAATATCATTCCCTACCGTCTCATCACGCACATCGTGGTGAGAGATAGAGTGAATCTCCCTCCATTCCGTCCCATCCAACACCACACGGGATCAGACCCTTCTACCGTCATCAATGATGCCCTCACACGCATCTCCTCCATTTCCCGCACTTCAGCCCTCACCCCATCCTCCCGCCACCACAACAGGGACAGAGATCCCTTTGACCTCACCTACCACCCCACCAGCCTCCGGATCCAGCACATTATCCTTCGTAACTTCAGCCACCTTCAACAGGATTCCACCACGAAGCACATCTTTCCCTCTATAGCCCTCTCCCCTTTCCGCAGGGATCGTTCCCTCCGCGACTCCCTAGTGTACACGTCCCTCCCCACGGATCTCCCACCCGGCACCTTCCCTGGTAACCGTAGGTGTTACACCTGTCCCTACATCTCCTCTTTCACCATTTCTCCGGGCCCCAAACAGTCCTGCCAGGTGAGGCAACACCTCACTTGTGAGTTTTTTCGGGCTATTTTTTGCATTCGGTGCTCCCGATGCGGCCTCCTCTACATCGGTGAAAGCCGACACAGATTGGGGGACCGCTTCGTCGAGCACCTCCACTCCGTCTGCCACAAAAGACAGAATCTCGCGGTTGCCACTCACTTCAATTCTGCTTCCCACTCCCATTCCGATATGTCCAGACATGGCCTCCTCTACTGTCATGATGAGACTAAACTCAGGTTGGAGGAGCAACACCTCGTATACCGTCTGGGTAGTCTCCAGACCCTTGGCCTGAATTCTCTAACTTCCGGTAATTCCCATCCCCTCCCTACCCCCATCCCATTTTTCTTCTGCCCCCTCCTCCAGCTGTCTGTCACCTCCCTCATGATTCTGCCTCTTTCTACTACCCTTTGTACTTTTACCTATTCTTTCTACACCTTTCCTGCCTATCCCGTCCCTTCTTCCCCTCCCCCACCCCTTGATCTTTCCCAGTACTGGTTTTTCACCTGGCTTCTACCCGCCTTCTCCTTTCCACCCTCTCCCCACATCTTCTCATAGGGCCCCTGCCCCCTCCCTCTTCAGTCCTGACGAAGAGTCTCGGCCCGAAACGTTGACTGTTCGTTTCCACGGATGGTGCCCGACCTACTGAGTTCCTGCAGGGTGTTGCGTGTGTTGCTTTGCTCCCATCACCTGCAGAGTATTTTGTGTTTACAGAGTGAAGCACCCGGCGCACCATCCTATCACGCACTACCGAGCTCAGACACTAGGGGTCGGGCTCGCCGCCCCATCCCACCACACACTTCCGGGATCAGACTCAGAATATAGCTTCCTCTCACTCTGCTCAGCGATGAGTAGCGGGAGAACGTGTGCGGGTTGGTGTGTTAACTCACTTTTTCTGCTGAACAGCAGTTGACAGATTTGAGCCTTGACTTCGCTGAGAGTATGGTACTTCATTTCGAGGTCTGAGATCTGTTGATGGAGATCAGTTAGTGTCAGTTTGGAGTTCAGGGCGGAGTTTGTATTTTCGTTTACGAAAAATTCGCTTTCGAGGATGGAGAGGTTTCAGCTGAGGACGAAAATATTCCTGAGACAGGTGCTTCGGGAGACAACCAAAATATTGTATTAAAGGGTTGAGTTCAATTCATTTACCTGCAGTCCACACTGGCGCTGTGTACTGTTCATCTCCTGGTATTGTTCGCAAAGTTTCTGGTGCTCTCGGTCGGAGGTGATCAGAGAGTGACGAATCTGTGATACTGAGAATGATGGTTAGGCTGTGTCGGTGTCACGCTAAGGGACGTGTAGGTGTCACACTGTGGGGCTTATCGGCAACACGGTCAGCGGTATGTCAGTATCACGTTGAGTGTCCTGTTGGAGTCACGCTGAGGGACTTGTCCTTATCATGGAGAGCGATGTTTCGGGGTCACATTAAGGGTCCTGTCGGTGCTGCGCTGAGGGGCTTGTTGGGGTCACATTAAGGGTCCTGTCGGTGCTGCGCTGAGGGGCTTCTCGGGTCACAGTGTGGTGCATGTCGCTGTCACGATGCGGAATATGTCGGTGCAACGGTGAGGGGTAATCGGTGTCTGACGTATCTATCCCTTTAAAAATTTTATATGTATCATAAGATGTCCTCTTAATCCCTGCGAAAACAGTGCCAGACGATTCAATCTTTCCTCCTTGTCTATCCACCCTATTTTATGGAATTCACCTGATGAACCTCTTCTGCACCGCCTCCAAGGCCGGTATATCGTTCCTCACTTGAGGAGACCAGAACTACACATAGTACTCACGATGTGCAGTTGCACAGGTGCACAGTACCCTGTGAAGTTGCAGCTTAAATCCCTGCTCCTGAATTCAATCCCTCCAGCAACGAAAGTCAATATTTCATTTGCAATTTTTTATTCATATAAATAGTTATATCCTCACAGAGGTAGTCGAAAAGGATCTGCCTTTGCTGAATCGATGCTGCGCCTGCTTGATGGATTCATTTCCTTCCACATGTCTCCCTATTTCTTATTTAATGGTAACTCAGTATTTTCCCAAGACCAGATGTTAAACTAACTGGCCAAGAGTTACGCAAACACGAGGATATCTGCAGATGCTGGAATTTCAAGCAACACATATATAAGTTGCTGGTGAAAGCAGCAGGCCAGGCAGCATCTCTAGGAAGAGGTACAGTCGACGTTTCGGGCCGAAACCCTTCGTCAGGCCTACCTGAAAGAAGAGCTAGTAAGAGATTTGAAAATGGGAGGGGGAGGGGCATAGTCGAAATGTTAGGAGAAGACAGGAGGGGGAGGGATGGAGCCAAGAGATGGAGAGTTGATTGGCTAAAGGAATATGAGGAGATCTTGGGACAGGAGTCTTAGGGAGAAAGGAAAGTGGGATGGGTGTGAAAGCCCGGAGGATAGGTAAGGGGTAGAGAGAGAGAGAGACAGAGGGAGAAAAAGGAGAGAGAGAGAAAGACTGCGTGTATATAATACACACACATTCCTCGGACTTCGCCGCATTTGCTCTCAGGATGAGGCTTTACATTCCAGGAAGAAGGAGATGTCCTTAACTTCCGGCACCTCCAACGGTATCCCACCACTAAGCACAGCTTTCCCTCCTCCCGTCTCTCTGTTTTCCGCAGGGATCGCTCCCTACGAGACTCCCTTGTCCATTCCTCCACCCCATCCCTCCCCACCGATCTCCCTCCTGGCACTGATCCTTGTAAGCGGAACATGTTACACTTGAATCCTAGGGCGACCAATATCCTGGCAGGGAGATTAGCGAGGGCTACTGAGGTGACTTTAAACTAGAATGGTTACGGGGTGGGAAACAAATTAAAGAGGCTAGGTCTGAGGAGGTTAGTTCACAACAGGGGGATGGGAACCAGTGCAGAGAGACGGGGGGTGTAAAATGAGGGTAGAAGCAAAAAGTACTAAGGAAAAGAGTAAAAGTGGCAGGCCGACAAATCCAGGGCAAGCATTATAAAGGGCCACTTTTCAACATAATTGTATAAGGGCTAAGAGAGTTGTAAAAGAGCGCCTGAAGGCTTTGTGTGTCAATGCAAGGAGCATTCGTAATAAGGTGGATGAATTGAAAGTGCAGATTGTTATTAATGATTATGATATAGTTGGGATCACAGAGACATGGCTCCAGGGTGACCAAGAATGGGAGCTCAACGTTCAGGGATACTCAATATTCAGGAGGGATAGACATGAAGGAAGGGGTGGTGGGGTGGCGTTGCTGGTTAAAGAAGAGACTAACGGAATAGAAAGGAAGGACATAAGCCGGGAAGATGTGGAATCGATATGGGTAGAGCTGCGTAACACTAAGGGGCAGAAGACGCGGTGGGAGTTGCTTACAGGCCACCTAACAGTAGTAGTGAGGTCGGAGATGGTATTAAACAGGAAAATAGAAATATGTGCAATAAAGGAACAACAGTTATAATGGGTGACTTCAATCTACATGTAGATTGGGTGAACCAAATTGGTAAAGGTGCTGAGGAAGAGACTTTCTTGGAATGTATGCGGGATGGTTTTTTGAACCAACATGTCGAGGAACCAACTAGAGGGCAGGCTATTCTGGACTGGGTTTTGAGCAATAAGAAAGGGTTAATTAGCAATCTTGTCGTGAGAGGCCCTTTGGATAAGAGTGACCATAATATGGTGGAATTCTTCATTAAGATGGAGAGTGACATAGTTAATTCAGAAACAAAGATTCTGAACTTAAAGAGGGGTAACTTTGATGGTATGAGACGTGAATTAGCTATGATAGACTGGCAAATGACACTTAAAGGATTGACGGTGGATATGCAATGGCAAGCATTTAAAGGTTGCATGGATGAACTGCAACAAATGTTCATCCCAGTTTGGCAAAAGAATAAATCAAGAAAGGTAGTGCACCCGTGGCTGACAAGAGAAATTAGGGATAGTATCAATTCCAAAGAAGAAGCATACAAATTAGCCAGAGAAAGTGGCTCGCCTGAGGACTGGGAGAAATTCAGAGTTCAGCAGAGGAGGACAAAGGGCTTAATTAGGAAGGGGAAAAAAGATTTTGAGAGAAAACTGGCAGGGAACATAAAAACAGACTGTAAAAGTTTTTATAGGTATGTAAAACGGAGAAGACTGGTAAAGACAAATGTAGGTCCGCTACAGACAGAAACGGGTGAATGATTATGGGGAGCAAGGACATGGCAGACCAGTTGAATAATTACTTTGGTTCTGTCTTCACTAAGGAGGACATAAATAATCTTCCAGAAATAGTAGGGGACAGAGGGTCCAGTGAGATAGAGGAACTGAGTGAAATACATGTTAGTAGGGAAGTGGTGTTAGGTAAATTGAAGGGATTGAAGGCAGATAAATCCCCAGGGCCAGATGGTCTGCATTCTAGAGTGCTTAAGGAAGTAGCCCAAGAAATAGTGGATGCATTAGTGATAATTTTTCAAAACTCGTTAGATTGTGGACTAATTCCTGAGGATTGGAGGGTGGCTAATGTAACCCTACTTTTTTTAAAAAAGAGGGAGAGAGAAACCGGGGAATTATAGACCGGTTAGCTTAACGTCGGTGGTGGGGAAACTGCTGGAGTCAGTTATCAAAGATGTGATAACAGCACACTTGGAAAGCGGTGAAATCATCGGACAAAGTCAGCATGGATTTGTGAAAGGAAAATCATGTGTGACGAATCTCATTGAATTTTTTGAGAATGTAACTAATAGAGTGGATAGGGGAGAACCAGTGGATGTGGTATATTTGGATTTTCAAAAGGCTTTTGACAAGGTCTCACACAGGAGATTAGTGTGCAAACTTAAAGCACATCGTATTGGGGGTAAGGCATTGATGTGGATGGAGAATAGGTTAGCAGACAGGAAGCAAAGAGTGGGAATAAACGGGACCTTTTCAGAATGGCAGGCGGTGACTAGTGGGGTACCGCAAGGCTCAGTGCTGGGACCCCAGTTGTTTACAATATATATTAATGACTTGGATGAGGGAATTAAATGCAGCATCTCGAAGTTTGCGGATGACACGAAGCTGGGTGGCAGTGTTAGCTGTGATGAGGATGCTAAGAGGATGCAGAGTGACTTGGATGGGTTGGGTGAGTGGGCAAATTCATGGGAGGCGCAATTTAATGTGGATAAATGTGAAGTTATCCACTTTGGTAGCAACAACAGGAAAACAGATTATTATCTGAATGGTGGCCGATTAGGAAAAGGGGAGGTGCAACGAGTCCTGGGTGTCATTATACACCAGTCATTGAAAGTGGGCATGCAGGTACAGCAGGCGGTGAAAAAGGCGAATGGTATGCTGGCATTTATAGCGAGAGGATTTGAGTACAGGAGCAGGGAGGTACTACTGCAGTTGTACAAGGCCTTGGTGAGACCAGTCCTGGAGTATTGTGTGCAGTTTTGATCCCCTAATCTGAGGAAAGACATCCTTGCCATAGAGGGAGTACAAAAAAGGTTCACGAGATTGATTCCTGGAATGGCAGGACTTTCATATGAAGAAAGACTGGATGAACTGGGCTTGTACTCGTTGGAATTTAGAAGATTGAGGGGGGATCTGATTGAAACGTATAAAATCCTAAAGGGATTGGACAGGCTAGATGCCGGAAGATTGTTCCCGATGTTGGGGAAGTCCAGAACAAGGAGTCACAGTTTGAGGATAAAGGGGATGCCTTTAATGACCGAGATTAGGAAAAAACTTCTTCACTCAGAGAGTGGTGAATCTGTGGAATTCTCTGCCAGAGGAAGCAGTTGAGGCCAGTACTTGGCTCTATTTACGAGGGAGTTAAATATGGCCCTTGTGGCTACGGGGATCAGGGAGTATGGAGGGAAGGCTGGGGCGGGGTTCTGAGTTGGATGATCAGCCATGATCATAATAAATGGCGGTGCAGGCTCGAAGGGCCGAATGGCCTACTCCTGCACCTATGTTCTATGTTTCTATGTTTCTATGTGCTACACATGCCCTTACACTTCCGCCCTCACTACCATTCAGGGCCCCAGTCAGCTCTTCCAGGTGAGGGGACACTTCACCTGTGAGTCGGCTGGGGTGATATACTGCGTCCGGTGCTCCCGATGCGGCTTTCTATACATTGGCGAGACCCGACGCAGATTGGGAGATCGGTTCGCTGAAGACCTACGCTCTGTCCGCCAGAGAACGCAGGATCTCCCTGCGACCACATATTTTAGTTCAAGGTCCGATTCCCATTCTGATATATCTATCCACGGTCTCCTTTACTGTAAATATGAAGCTACACTCAGGTTGTAGGAATAACACATTATATTCCGTTTGAGTAGCCTCCAACCTGATAGCAGGAATACTGACTTTTCAAACTTCCGCTAATGCCCCACCTCCACCTCGTACTCCATCCGTTATTTATTTATATACACCCATTATTTTTCTGTCTCTCCGTTTTCTCCCTCTGTCCCTCTCCCTACACTCCTTGTCCATACTCTGGACTTTTCCCGCACTCCTCCTTTTCTTTCTACGTAGTCCTCCTGTCCTATAAGCCTCTCATTCCCCTTTTGTCAATTAACTGTCCAGCTCTTGGCTCCATCCCTCCCTCGCCTGTCTTCTCCTATCGTATCTCATCTCCCCCTTCCCCTCCCACTTTCAAATCTCTTACTAGCTCTTCTTTTATTTCGGCCTGACGAAGGATCTCGGCCCGAAACGACGACTCTATTTCTTCCTAGAGATGGAGCCTGGCCTGCGGCGTTCACCAGCAACTTTTCCCTGTGTGGCCTATAGTTACATGCCTTTTGCCTACATCTTTTTTTTTTCAACACTGGCCTGACATTTGCCTTCTTCCAATCCGTTGAGATCTGCCCAGCTTCCAGAGAATTTTGGTAAAATTTTGCCAAAGATTCTGCCATAACCTCTGCCATACTTCTCAGTACCCTGGGGTGCATTCGATCAGGACGAGGGGAGTGGTCTATCTCTAGGCCCACAAGTTTCCTCAGCGCTACCTCCTTAGTGATAGCTATTGTATCGAAGTCCTCACCTCCCATCGCATCCATAACATCGCACTTTGGCATATTAGTCGTGGCCTCCATTGTGAAGACCGACACAAAATAGTCATTCAGAGCATCTGGCATTTACTCACTATCAAATATCAATGCCCCTTCTCGTCTTCCACGGGACCTACATTCACTTTTACCAACCTTTCCTCTTTATAAAGTTATAAACCTTCGACTATTCGTTTTTTTATATTTTATGCTGGTTCATTTTCATAATCTAGCTTCACTTTCTTTATTGCTCACTCAATAGCTTCTTTGTTGTTTTTTTTATTTTAATATTTCCCCAAACACACTCCTCTTGGCGAATTTGTACGCATGAGTTTTTAATCAGATAACTATATAACAATTACAGCACAGAAACAGGCCATCTCTGCCCTTCTAGCCCGTCCCCAACTCTTACTCCCACGGACTTTCACTTAGCCCATAACCCTCCATTATTTTCCTGCCCATATATCGATCTAATTTAACTTTAAATGACAACATCGAACATGCTTCAACCACTTCTGCAGGATGCTTGTTACACGCAGCTACCACTCTCTGAGTAAAGAAATTCCCGCTCATGTTACCCCTAAACTTTTGCCCTTTAACTCTCAACTCATGTGCTCTTGTTTGAATCTCCCCCACTCTCAATGGAAAAAGCCTATCCACGTCATCTCTATCTATCCCACTTATAATTTTAAACACCTCTATCTAGTCCCCCTTCAACCTTCTACGCTCCAAAGAATAAAGACCCAACTTGTTCAACCTTCCTCTGTAACTTAGGAGATGAAACCCAGGCAACATCCGAGTAAATTTCCTCTCTACTCTCTCAATTTTATTGACATCTTTCCTATTATTCGGTGAAAATAACTTTACACAATACTGCAAATTTGTCCTTACCGATGCCTTATACAATTTCAACATTACAACCCAACTTCTATCCTCAATGTTCTGATTTATAAAGACCAGCATACCAAAAGCTTTCTTCACCAGCCTATCCACATGAGATCCTCAGTCAGGGAACATTGCACCATTATTCCTAGATCCCTCTGTTCTACTGCATTCTTCACTGCCCTACCATTTACCATGTATGTCCTATTTATTAGTCCTACCAAAATGTAGCACCTGACATTTATCGGCATTAAACTCCATCTGCCATCTATCAGCCCTCTCTTCTAAATGGTCCAAATCTCTCTGCAAACTTTGAAAACCTACTTCATTATCCACATCTCCACCTATCTTAGTATCATCTGCATACTTACTAATCCAATTTACCACCCCATGATGCATATCATGAATATATAACAGAAACAACTTTGGATCCAGTACAGATCCCTGAGGCACACCACTAGACACTGTCCTCAAATCTGACCCACAGTTATCCACCACCACTCTCTGGCGTCTCCCATCCAGCCACTGCTGAATGCATTTTATTACTTCGATAGTAATGCCTAACAATTGAACCTTCCTAACTAACCTTCTGCGTGGAACCTTGTCAAAGGCCTTACTGAAGTCCATATAGACAACATCCACCGCTTTTCCCTCGTCATCTTTCCTAATAACATCTTTATATGTTCAATAAGATGAGGAGAATGTAAGTGTCACGGTGAGTTTGTGTCGGTCTGATGGTGAGGGGCGTGTCTCTGTCACAGCGAGGAACGTGTCGTCACAGTGCTGGGCTCGTGTCAAAGTGAGTGGTGTGCTGTTATCACAATGGGGGGTGAGTAGGCGAGCTGTGAGGGGTTTGTCGGTGTCACGGTGGGGGATGTGTTGTTTTTACGGCGACCGTTATGTCAGCGATGCAGTGCGGTGACTGTTGGCGCCACAATAAGGGAGGAGTCCGATTCAAAATGAGGAACGTGACTATGTCACAGTGAGGGATGTGTCCGCGTCACAGTGAGGGACATGTCGGTGTTGCGCTGACGGACAGTAGCAGCAGAGCAGCAGTCACTGGAGTTTCTGCGCAAAATGAAGGAAGTGCAAGGCAGATGTATTCCAAATGAGAAGACATTATCGAATGGAACAAGAACACTACCGTGGCTGACAAGTGAAGGTAGAGCCAAAGTAAAAACAAAAGCAAACACAAGGAATTCTGCAGATGCCAGGAACTCAAGCAACACACATCAGAGTTGCTGGGAAACACAGCAGACCCAGGCAGCATCTCTAGGAGGAGGTACGGTCGACGTTTCAGGCCGAGACATTTCGTCAGGACTAACTGAAGGAAGAGTTGGTAAGATATTTGAACGTGGGAGGGGGAGGGGGAGATCCAAAATGATAGGTGAAGACAGGAGGGGGAGGGATGGAGCCAAGAGCTGGACAGGAGATTGGCAAAAGGGATATGAGAGGATCATGGGACAGGAGGCCCAGGGAAAAGGAAAAGCTGAAGGGGGGCAAACCGAGAGGATGGGCAAGGGGTATAGTCAGAGGACACAGGGAGAAAAAGGAGAGTGAGAGAATGAATATGTGTATATACATAACAGATGGGGTACAAGGGGGAGGTGGGGCATTAGCGGAAGTTAGAGAAGTCGATGTTCATGCCATCAGGTTGGAGGCTACCCAGACGGAATATAAGGTGTTGTTCCTCCAACCTGAGTGTGGCTTCATCTTTACAGTAGAGGAGGCCGTGGATAGACATGTCAGAATGGGAATGGGATGTGAAATTAAAACGTGTGGCCACTAGGAGATCCTGTTTTCTTTGCTTCCACAGTGTTCCGATTATCGAGGTATCGGTCAGGGGGCTGTTGGTGTAATGATTTGGGGAGTGTCGATTTCAGGATGCTGTGCGTGCTGTTGTCACGGTGCTGGAAGTCTCGGTGTCACGGTGAGGTAAAATTCGGTGGCACGGTGAGGCGAATGTCCGTGACACCGTGTGGGCGTAATGGTGCTACGGTGTGAGTTGTGCCCTGTCAACGTCAGGGTAGTGTCTGTTTCACGGTGAGCGGCGTGCCCATGTCACTGTGGTGTTTTACGCTCACATTTCATTCCACTCTGCTTGCTTACAGTCTGACTCCTCCCGGAGCCCGTTCGACTCACCGTGGACCGAGAGTCCGGCCACTATGGCGATAAGGATGGACGTAACTAGGCAGAGTAGGCAGATCTTACGGGACGGTCTATTTCCAATGTTCCTTTTCGACTCCTGTTTCTGCACACCTGTAGACAGATCATTCAGTGTGTGCGTGAATTCAGCTGTGACTCCCTCTGGGACTCCCTTCCACCCACCATCCGCGCTCTCTACTTCCACCACGGTCATCCCTCACTCTCTCAATCTCATGTAGTGTTAGCTGTCTGCGCTGAGAGTCCAAATTCCTTGACTTTGCAGAGGCTGACAGGTGCCTGACGGATTCCAGAGATCAGTCAGATCTCCCCTGAGCCCCCTCCGCTCCGGAGAAATCAACCCAGGTGCCCGACCTCTCGTTGTAGCACATGCTAACGAATACAGCAGCGCACAGTTGAATCTCTCGGGGGGGCTACCGAACGCTTTGAAATCCTTCCGATAATGCGGTGACCATAACTGTCTGCAATACACCCTATTCAGCCTAACTGGTGATTTTCATAAAGTTGCAATATAACTCCCCGACTAATAAAGGCAAAAATGCCATAGGCCTTCTTAACCACCACATTAAACTCTGTAGTCACGTTCACGGAGCTATGAACACGGACCCCACAATCTCTCTGCCCATCTTGGCTTTAATCGTGTGTTGTTTATTTCATACCAACGTGCAGCATTTTAGGTTTGTCTGGGTTAAACTCCATCTGCCATTTCTGCAACACGTATTTGCAACTGATCCAATCGCACTGAATTCTTTACCAGTTCTCCGTTCTCTGCAGCACCACCTCTCGCCGTATCATCTGCAAACTTCCTAACCTACCCATCTATATTTTCATCCAGATCATTTGTAAACATCACAGACAGGAGAGGTCCCAGTTACAACCACAGATACACATCACTTCATTGCATTAGAGCAAGGTAAATCAGTAACAGAACGCAGAGTAAAGTGTCACAGTTACAGAGGGAGTGCAGTGCAGGCAGTCATTAGGGTGCAAGGGGCCACGACGAGGCTGATCGTGAGGTCAGGAGTCAATCTGATCGTCCAGGGTCCGGGATGTTTCTGATCGCGGTCACGATATCTTCAAGTGGGATGGAGAATAGCCAGAGGCCGTGGTACATACTGGTACCAATGACATGGGTAGGAAAAGTGAGGAAGTCCTGAAAAAAGTTTACAGGGAGTTAGGAAATAACATCACAGGAAAAAGGAGCTGAAGTAGGCCATTCGGCCCATCGAATCTGCTCCGCCACTCCAACATCAGCTAAATTATTCTCCCATCTAGTTCCAATTTCAGGGTTTCCCCCCATATCCATTGATACCATAACAAATTAGATACATGCCAATCTTTTCCTTAAAAACCCTCCATGATCGGGCGTCCGCAGCTGCACGTGGCAACGAATTCTATAGGTCCACGACCCTCTGGCTAAAAAAAAAAAATACTCCTCATCTGTTTTAAATGGGTACCCTCTAGTTCTAAGACTGTGGCCTCTTATCCTGGACTCTCCCACCAAGGGAACCAGCCTTTCCACATCTACTCTGTCCAACCCTTTCTACATTCGAAATGTTTCTATGAGATCCCCTCTCATTCTTCTATATTGTAATGAGAACAGTCCAGCAGCCGACAAATATCCTCATATGATAGCCGCTGTATTCCAGGAATCATCCCCGTAAACCTTCCCTGAACTCTATCCAACATCAGTACATCCCTTCTAAGATAGGGGGCGCAAAATTGCACACAGTATTTCAAATGAGGTCACACCAGAGCCCAATACAGCCTCATCAACACCTCCTTACTCTCATACAATATTCCCCTTGAAATGAATGCTAACATCGCATTCGCTTTCCTCACTGCCTATTCAACCTAGTGGTTAACCTCTAGGGTATCCTGCACGAGCATCACCAAATCTCTTTGCACTTCCGATTTTTGAATTTTCTCCCCATGTAAATAATAATCTGTCCGATTATTTCTTCTTCCAAAATGCACAACCATACATTTCTGTGGAAGAAAATATCAAGGATTTACATTGCAATGAGTATTGAGGGGCTAATCATTTATCTTAAAATGTGAATTTGATGTCTACAATTATTTATCTGTAACTAATGTACTCTGGGTGACAAAAATGTGTCTCGCAACCGAGATGTAAAAATAACTGCAGCTGTACTTCTTTGTTCTGAGAACTTTTATATGTCTGCGGTTGAGCCAGCTTGCCTGGTATATTTTTTGAGAACAAACTGATTAGTAAAATGTGTAACTGCTTTCTCGCTATTCGGTAGCGTTCTCTGAAAATGCTAGACAAAGGATCAGATAAGGAATTATCTGGTCATAACATGTCCTGTGGATCGCGACCTTTAATTCTGTAGAAAATTGCACCTAAATGTCTCTTGTCACATACCGTTGATGTATAAATATCACTGAGTTTTCTTGTTTGAGGGAGCTCCAGGATCCCGATTTTAGATACTGGGCTTTCCATGATATCATGTGACAAATTACGAATTTTCTATGGCAATTTCCCTCCGGGTCCGAGTATACTTTTTCATCCACAATTTCTCAACATAGTATCTCATCTGCCATTTCTTTGCCCACTCGCCTACACTGACTAAGTCTCTCTGCAACGTTTCCGTTTCTTCAACACATCCTGCCCTCCACCTATCTTGGTGTCATCCGTAAACTTAGCCACGGAACCATTTAATCCATAATCTAATTAATCGATATTACATTGTAAAACGAAGCAGCCCCAACACCGACCACTGCGGAACACCACTAGTAACCGGCAACCAATCAGAAGAGGATCCCTTTATTCCCACTCTTTGCTTTCTGCATATCAGTCAATGCTCCACCTACTCCAAGATCTTTTCTGTAATTCCATGGGGTCTCATCTTATTAAGCAGCCTCTTATGCGGCACCTTATCGAAGGCCTTTTGAAACTCTAAATACACGACATCCACATCCTCTCGCTTGTAAATCTTATTTGCGAATAGCACAAAAAATTCCGATAGTCTGGTGAGGCAGGGTCTTCCCTTCATGAAACCACGCTGGCTTGGGCCTATCTTGTCATGCACCTCGAAGTATTTTATAACCTCGTCCTTGACGATCGACTCCAATAACTGTCCAGCTGCCGATGTTAGACTAATAGGTCTGCAATTTTCTTTTTGTTGCCTTCCTCTTTTCTTAAACAACGGAACTACATTTGTGACCTTCCAGTCCTCCGGAACCATGCCAGAGTCTATTGATTCCTGGAAGATCATTTCCAATGCCTCCACAATCTCCAAAGCCACGTCTTTCAGATCCTGTTGGTGCACCTCATCCGGTCCAGGAGACTTATCTATTCTTAGTCCATTTAGCTTCCCAAGCACATTCTCTCTAGTCATCTTGACTGTACCTAATTCTATTCCCTAAGACCTCTGGCTGTCAGATATGTTGCTAATGTCTTCCACTGTTAAGACTGATGCAAAATACTCATTTTGTTCCTTTGCTATCTCTTTGTTTCCCATTATAATTTGTCTAGCATCATTTTAATCTGTCCTATATCTACCCGTGTCACTCTTTTAATCTTCATATATTAAAAAAAAATCTCTTAGTATCCTTTTTTATGTTATTTGCCAACTTCTTTTCATAATTCATCTTTTCTTTCCGAAAAAATGTCTTAGTTCCCTTCTGTAAGTTTTAAAAAGTTGCCCAGTCCTCAGTTTTCCCACTATATTTTGATTCCTTGTACGCCGTCTCTTTTGCTTTTATGTTCGCCTTAATCTCTGTCGTTCGCCACATTTGTGTCATTTTTTCCATTCATGATTTTCTCTTTTCTTGGAATAAATTTTTCCTGCATTCCTTATTTAGATCCATGGAGCCATAGACCATTACAACAAAGAAACAGGCCTTTTAGACCTTCTTGGCTGTGCCGAACCATGCTTCTGCCTAGTCTCACTGACCTGCAACTGCACCAATTATTCCATACAACTCTCATCTATGTCCCTGTCCAATATTTTTTTAAATGTTAAAAGTGAGCCCGCATTTACAACTTCATCTGGCAGCTCATTCCACGCTCCCACCTCTCTCTTTGTGAAGAAGCACCTCCACCCACATGTTGTCTTTAAAGTTTTCCCCCTTCACACTGAACCCATGTCCTCCGTTTCTTTTTTCTCCCGTCGCCTCAGTGGCAAAAGTCTGCTTGCATTCACTTTATCGATACCCATCATAATTTTATATATCTCTACAAAATCTCCCCTCTATCTTCTACTCTCTAGGGAATAACGTCCTAACCTATTCAACTTTTCTCTGTAATTCAATTTCTCAAGTCCCGGCAACATCCTTGTAAACCTTCCCTGCACCCATTCAACCTTATTAATATCCTTCCTGCAATTTGGTGACCAAAACTGCTCACAATACTCTAAATACGGCCTCACCAATGCCTTATACAAACTCACCATAACCAACCAACTCTCATACTCAATATTTTGATCTATAAAGGCCAATGTACCAAGGCCATTGGATTCCTCTTCCTAAGTGCATTCACTCAAATTGTCCGTATTAAACTCGATCTGCCGTATTTCAGCCCATTTTTTCCAGCTGGTCCAAATTCCTCTGCAAGCTTTGAAAACCTTCTTCACTGTCCACTACAGCTCCAATCTTTGCATCATCAGCAAATATGCTGATCCAAATTACCACATTATTATCCAGATCATTGATATAGATGACAAATAACAATGAACCCAGCACTGATCCCTGTGGCACACCACTAGTCACAGGCCTCCACACGGAGAAGCAATTCTCCACTACCACTCTCCGGCTTCTTCCATTGAGCCAATGTCTAATCCAATTTCCTACCTCTCCATGTATATCTAATTTCCTACCTCTCCATGTATATCTAGCTACCGAATCTTCCTAACTAATTTCCCATGCGGGACCTTGGCGAAGGCCTTACTGAAGTCCATGTAGACAACATCTACTGTCTTCCAGTCATCCACTTTCCTGGTAACCTCCTCGAAAAACACTAATATATTTCTTAAACATGAACTACCACACACAAAGCCACTTTGACTCTCCCTAATAAGTCCCTGTCTATCCAAATACTTGTATACCCTATCTCTTGGTACTCCTTCCAGTAATTTACCTACAACCGACGTCAAACTAACAGGCCTATAATTTCCCGGAATACTTTTAGAGCCTTTTTTAAACAACGACACAACATGAGCTATCCTCCAATCCTCCGGCACCTCACCAGTAGATACCGACATTTTAAGTATATCTGCCAGGGCCCACGCAATTTCATCATTAGTCTCCTTTCAGTCCTTGGGAATTCCCCGTAGGTCTTGGGGATTTATCTTATCTGATTTGTCTCAAGATAGTAAGTACCTCCTCTTCTTCAACCTGTATAGGTTCCATGACCTCACTACTTGTTTGCCTTATTTAAGTTGAATCCATGACAGTTATTTTTTTTAATAGAGACACAGAAAATACATATATAAGATCTGCCCCGTTTATTTTGTTCCATACATGGCCGACAACTTTGATCTTCAAGAGGACCAATTTTATCTCTCACTATCTGTTTACTCTTAATATACCTGTTGAAGCTCTTTGGATTATCCTTCACCTTGACTGTCAAAGCAACCTCATGTCTTCTTTTAGCCCTCTTGATTTCTTTCTTAAATATTTTGCACTTTTTATACTCTTTGAGCACCTTACCTGCTCTTTGTTTCCCATACATGTGCTGCATCTCTCTCTTCTTCTTTATCAGAGTTCCAATATCCCTTGCGAACCAAGGTTCCATATTCCTATTCACTTTGCCTTAAATCCTGACAGGATCATACAAACTCTGCACCTAAAAAAATTCACCTTTGAAAGCCTCCCCCTTACCAATCACATCCTTGCCAGAGAAGAACATGTCCCAATCCATGCTATTTAGATCCGTTCTCATTTCTTCAAATACGGCTTTTTTTCCAGTTTAGAACCTCAACCCGAGAACCAGATCTATCTTTACCGATGATAAAGTTGAAACTTTTTGTATTATGATCACTGGAAACAGGGTGTTCCGCTACACACACTTTCGTCACCTGTCCAAACTCGTTTCTTAATAGGAGATCTAATATTGCATCCTCTCTAGTTGGTACCTCTATACATTGATTTAGAAAACCTTTCTGAACACATTTTATGTCCTATTGTTTGAATCTCCCCTACTCCCCTACACAAACCTTCTATTTGTGACTTTGCATGAACTTCTAAAATCATTTATTTTCACCGCCGACCCACTATCGGCTCTGGCACTCTGGTTCCATCCCCCTAAAAATCGCGCCTAAACCTTTCCAATAGCACTAACAAAGCTCCCTACAAGGTTCAGTAGTTCAGTTGTAACCCGTCTCTCTTGTACAAGTCCCATCTGACATAGAAGAGGTCTCACTGATCCTGAAAACTGAAACCCTGCCCCCTGCACCAGTTCCTCAGCCACGTGTTCATCTGCCAGAGCATCCTATTGCGACCCTCACTGGCACGTGGCACAGGCAGCAATTTGAGATTATCACCCCTGGTGTCCTGCGTTGTAACTTCCTACCAAACTCTATATATTCAGTCTTTAGGACGTCATCCCTCTTTCTTCCAACGTTATTGGTACCGATGTGTACCATGACATCTGGCAGTTCACCCTCCCACTTCAGAATGCTGTGCACGCGATCAGAGACATCCCTGACCCTGGAACTCGGGAGGCAGCAAACCATCCCGGAGTTTCTGTCCTGACCACATAACCTCTTTTATGTACCTCTAACTATCGAGTCCCCTATCACTACAGCTCTCATCTTCTTCAACACTCCCTTCTGCACTGCAGAAGGAGACTCAGTGCCAGAGATCCGGCCGCCGCAGCTTGTCCCAGGTAAGCCATCTCCCACAACAGTATCCAACTCGGTATACTTGTTGTAGGAATTTCATCCAATTCTGCTCTAACGTCCCTCCATCTAGCTTACTTTTCCAATCGACTTGGGCCAGTTCCTCTCTCATACCACTGTAATTTCCTTTGTTCCACAGAAATATCGATACACCTGATACCAGCTTTTCCTTTTCAAATTTGAAACTGAACTCCATCGCCATGGTTCATTACACAGCACCCAATCCAAAACAACTGATCCCCTGGTGGGCTAAAGGACCATCTGCTCCAAAAAGCCATCGCGGACGCATTCTATAAACTCCCTCTCCTGACATCCAGTACTTTCCTGACTTCCCCAATTCCCTTTCATATTAAAATTACCCATAACTATACTTGCAATTTCCATCTGACAGGCTTTTTCTATTTTCAGCTGCAACTTGTAGACCACATTCCGGCTGTTGTTTGGGGGCCTGAATATTACTGTTATTCGTGTCCTTTATCCTTGCCATTTCTTAACTTGCCAAAGAAGCTGAGAAGTAGGACCTCAAAGATAGTAATCTCCAGATTGCTGCCTGTGCCACCTAACAGTGAGTATAGGAATAGAATGAGGTGGAGGATAAATGAGTGGCTGAGGGATTGGAGCAGAGGTCAGGGATTTAGACTTCTGGATCACTGGGATTTCTTCTGGGGCTGGTGTGACCTGTACAACAATGAGGAGTTGCACTTGAATCCGAGAGGGATGCCTATCCTGGGGGAATGTTTTGTTAAGGCTATTGGGGAAAGTTTAAACTAGACTTGCTGGGGGTTGGGAAACAAACAGAAGTGACGGGGGAAAGGGAGGTTGGCTCACAATCTTAGAAAGCTTGGAGACAGTGCAAAAGGGAGGATAGGCAGATGATAGAGAAGGGATGTGTTCTGACCGTTGGCTTGAAATGTGTCTAAATTATTACGAGGAGTATTATGAATAAAGCGGATCAGCTTACAGCGTGGATAAGCACTTGGAGCTACAATGTTGTGGCTATTAGAGAGATTTGGATGGTGCAGGGGCAGGGGAATGGCAAGCTCAAGTGCCAGGCTTCAGATGTTTCACAAATGACAGAGAGCGAGGCAAAAGAGGTGGGTGCGTTGCACTGTTCGTCTGAGATAGTGTCATGGCTGCAGGAAATGAAAGGTTATCTACGGACTATCTGTGTGTGGAAGTTAGGAATAGGAACATAGAACATAGAGCGTAGAATGGTACAGCACTGTAAGGCCCTTCGGCCAACAATGTTATGCCGACCCTCAGACCGTGCCTTCTATATGAAGGGCTACCTTAAATTCCTCCATATATCTGTCTGGCAGCCTCTTAAACTAGTGTATCTGCCTCCACCACTGAGTCAGGCAGTGTATTCCATGCACCACCAATTTCTGAGTAAAACACCTTCCTCTAATATCCCCCTTGAACTTCCCACCCCTTACCTTAAAGCCATGTCCTCTTGTATTGAGCAGTGGTGCCCTGGGGAAGAGGCGCTGGCCCTCCACTCTAGGTATTCCTCTTATTATCTTGTACACCTCTATCATGTCTCCTCTCATCCTCCTTCCCTCCAAAGAGTAAAGCCCTAGCTCCCTTAATCTCTGATCATAATGCATACTTTCTAAACCAAGCAGCATGCTGGTAAATCTCCTGTGTTTCGTTTCCAATGCTTCCACATCCTTCCTATAGTGAGGCGACCAGAACTGGACACCGTACTCCAAGTGCAGCTCTAGTTAGAGTTTTATAGAGCTGCATCATTACATCGCAAATCTTAAACTCTATCGCTCGACTTCTGAAAGCTCACACCCCATTAGCATTCTTAACTACCCTATCCACCTGTGAGACAAATTTCAGGAATCTGTGGACATGTACCCGCAGATCACTCCGCTCCTCCACACTACCAAGTATCCTCCCATTTCCTTTGTACTCTGCCTTGGAGTTTGTCCTTCCAAAGCGCACAACCTCACACTTCTCCGGGTTGAACTCCATCTGCCACTTCTCAGTCCACCTCTGCATCCTATCAATGTCTCTCTGCAATCTTTGACAATTCTCTACACTATCTACAACACCACCAACCTTTGTGTCGTCTGCAAACTTACCAAACCACCCTTCTACCCCCAAATCCAGGTCGTTAATAAAAATCACGAAAAGTCGAGGTCCCAGAACAGATCCTTGTTGGACACCACTAGTCACAATCCTCCAATATGAATGTATTGAATAGGAAGGTTTCAATAACACAACTGGGTATTTTTTTATAGACCACCCAATAGTAACAGGGACATCGAGGAGCAGATAGGGAGACAGATTCTGGAAAGGAGAAATAATAACAGGGTTGTTGTCGTAGGAGATTTATATTCCCCAAATAATGAGTGGCATCTCCTTTGACAGAGAAGGGTTTAGATGGGGTAGAGTGTGTTAGGTGTTTTCAGGAGCGTTTCTTGAGACAATATGTAGATAGGCCTATAATACGAGAGTCTGTACTTGATCTGGTATTGGGAAATGAACCTGGTCAGGTGTCAGGTCTCTCAGTGGGAGAGCATTTCGGCGATAGTGATCACAATTCTATCTCCTTTACCATAGCATTGGAGAGGGATAAGAACTGACAAATTAGGGAATAGTTTACTTGGAATAAGGGGAAATATGAGGCCATCAGGCTGGAATTTGGAAGATAAATTGGATGTTCACGGGGAAAAGTACGGAAGAGATGTGGCAAATATTCAGGATATATTTGCGTGGGGTTCTGTGTAGGTATGTTCCAATGAGACATGGAAAGAATGGTGGAGTGCAAATTCCGTGGTGGACAAAGGCTGCTGTAAACCTCGTCAAGAAGAATGGAAGAGTTTACGAAAGGTTTCAAAAAAAAAAAAAAAACTTGGTAATTATTTTTATAAATGACATCGATGAGGAAGTGGAAGGATGAGTTTGTAAATTTGCTGATGACACAAAGTTCGGGGGAGTTGTGGGTAGTTTGGTGGGCTGTCAGAGATTACAACGGGGCATTGCTAGGATAGAAAACTGGATGGATAAGTGGCAGATGGAGTTTAACCCAGATAAGTATGAGGTTGTTCATTTTGTTTGATGGAATATGATGGCAGAATATAGCATTAATGTGAAGACTCTTGTCAGTGTGGAGGATCAGAGGGATCTTGGGGTCCGAGTCAAAACTGCTACGCAAGTTTATAATATGGCTAAGAATGCATTAGGTGCATTGGCCTCCATCAATCGTGGGACTGATTTTAAGACCCGAGAGGTAATGGTGCAGCTACGTAGGGCCATTGTCAACCGTACTTGGAGTACCGCGCTCAGTTCTGATCGCCTCACTGCAGGAAGGATGTGGAAACCACAGAAAGGGTGCAGAGTAGATTTACAAGGATGTTGCCTGAAGAGGGGAGCTTGCCTTATGAGAACAGTGAATGAACTTGGCCTTTTCTGCTCGGAGCGAAGGAGGACGAGAGGTGACCTGATAGAGGTACTGAAGACAATGAGAGACATTGATCCTGTGGACAGTCAGAAGATCTTCCACAGCACGACAGGGCATAGCTTTAAGGTGCTTGGGAGCAGGTACAGAGAAGATGTCAGGTGTATGTTTTTTTGTTTTTTTTTTAACTTAGAAAGTGATGAGCTCGTGGAATGTACTGCCGGCGATTGTGGTGGAGACGGAAACGATAGTTGTTGTTTTCTTTTCTTTTTTTTTTTTTATGAGACTCCTGGGTGGCTACTTGGAACTTTGAAAACTGCTGTACAATGGCTGTAATAAATCTAGTCAAGAAGAAAAGAAATTCTTACAAAAGGTTTAGAGAACGAGGTAATGGTAGACATATAGAAAATTACAAGGCTAACAGGAAGCATCTTAAGAAGGAAATTGGGGGAGCCAGAAGGGAAGATGAGAAGGCCTAGGCGGGCAGGATTGAGGAAGACCAGAAGGCATTCGACAAGTATGTGAGGAACAAGAAAAGAAGACGTGAAAGAACAGGACCAATCAAGTGTGACAGTGGGAAAGTGTGTAGGGAACCGTAGGAAACAGCAGAAGTACACGATGAATACTTTATTCCAGCATGCGCTATGGAAAATCATCTTGGTGACTGTTGTGATGACTTGCAGCAGACTGAGAAGCTTCAGCATGTAGACCTTAAGAAAGAGGATGTGCTGGAGCTTTTGGAAAACATTCCATTTGGATAAATTGCCGGTACCGGATGAGATAGGAGAATAGAAACATAAAGATCCTACAGCACAATACAGGCCTTTCCTCCCGCAGAGTTGTGCCGAACATGTCCCTACCGTAGAAATTGCTAGGCTTACTTATAGCCCTCTATTTTACTAAACTCCATGTATCGCTCTAAAAGTCTCTTAAAACGCCCTGTCGTATCCGCCTTCACCACCGTTGCTGGCAGCGCATTCAACGCACTCACCACTCTCTGAGAAAAAAAAATACTCCTGACATTTCCTCTGTGCCAACTCTCCAGCACCTTAATCCTGCGTCCTTTTGTGGCAACCATATCAGCGCTGTGAAAAAAAAGACTCTGACTATCCACATGATCAATGCCTCTTATCATCTTATACATCTCTATCAGGTCACCTCTCATCCGCCGTCGCTCCGAGGAGAAAAGGAAGAGTTCACTCAGCCTATTCTCATAAGGCATGCTCCCCAATCCAGGAAACATCCTTGTAAATCTCCTCTGCACTCCTTCTGTGGCTTCCATATCCTTCCTGCAGTGAGGTGACTTCCATGCAGAATATGTCCCGTCTACAACCACTCTTTGCCTTCTGTGGGCAAGCCAGTTTCGGGTCCATAAAGCAAGGACCCCTTGGATCCCATGCCTCTTTACGTTCTCAATAACCTTGCATGGGGTACCTTACCAATTGTTTTGATGAAATCCATATAAACTGCATGTACTGCTCTTCCTTCATCAACGTGTTTAGTCACATCCTCAGAAAATTTAATCAGCCTCGGAACGCACGACCTGCCCTTTATCAAACCATATCGACTATTCCTAATCATATATTACCTCCTCAAATGTTCATAAATCCTGCCTCTCAGGATCCTTCATCAGCTTACCAACAACTGAGGTAAGACTCAGTAGTCTATAATTTCCTGGGCTATCTCTGCTCCCTTTCTTGAATAAAGGATCAACATCTGCAATCTTCCAATCCTCCGGAACCTTCCCCGTCCCCATTTATAATACAAAGAATATAACTGCGTACAGTTATTTACCATAGTCTTGGAGAATCGAGGACCAGCGCGCACAGGTCTGAGGTCAGAGGGGAACGGGATTTAGTTGGGGAGCCCAGTGACAACCTTTTGTTACCCAGATGGTGGTCAGTCTGTGGAATGAGTTGACAGAGAAAGTGGTCGAAACAGATGCATCAGAAACTTGGTCACTCAGGTGTAGGATAGGTGACCCCGTCAAAATGACGACATTTTTACTAACCCTGACCTGTTGGTGCAGTGTTTGACAGCACGCCGGGACCCGAGGCACTGGGAGGATCTTCGTCCTCATCGATGCGGTGTTCCTCTTTCCGAAAGTTCAGCTCTGAGTAGGTGCAGTTCAGACCATCTGGGAGAGAGAGTCGGACAGGCAGATGAGGAAGAGAGTGAGAGGGGTAGAGAATGGGGGAGAGAGTCGGGGCGAGAGAGAAGAGAGATGGGGTGAGGGAAGAGAGAGAGGAATAAGTGAGGGAGAGAGAAGGATTGAGACAGCGAGAGAGTGGGTGAGGGAGAAGGGGGAGAGAGAGGACAGAGACGTGGAGACAGAGAATGTGTGAGTGACAGGGGAGAGAGGGAGAGAGAGGAGACGGGGTGAAAGAAGGGGAGGAAGGTGAGAGAAGGGGAAAGAAGGAAAAGATAGTGGGGTTAGAAAAGGGAGAGTGTGATTAACGTTTTATACCGCTCCCTCATCACCGTCTCTCCCACTGGGTCCCTCCTCATAACCCCTTCTCGGCGCTAACTCATTTCCACCACCCCCGCCACAGCGCTCCCTCCTCATGGCCCCTTCCTCCACAGGCTCATCCCATGCTATCTTACCCCACCGACCCTTGCACAGCACTCTCTCCTCAAACCACCCCACTGCGCTCCCTCTATTGCGCCCCTCCCAGGGTGCAATATTCCTCACCGACCATCAAACAGAGTTCCCTCTTCATCGTATTTCTCACGCGTACCCTCCATCTTATTTTCGAACAGTTAATCATTCGGGTCAGCTATGCGCTTGCCCTGAGATCTGTCGACAGGATTGGATACAAATTCTAAAAACAGTCAAACGAACAAAGATGGAACTGACCTCGATCAGTCCGGACCCGAGGCTCAGAGACGGTCTTGAAATTAATTTCACCGTACGATACATCAGGTTCACCTGGGAATAGAACAGTAAGGGACAGACACAGAGTAAACATCCTTCCACACAGTCCCATCGCACACACCCGGAGTCAGACTCAAAGTGAGTGTCCCTCCATGTGCTGACATCACAGACTCTGGGTTCACACATGTGAAGTTCCCACCACCCATCGCCTTAAGGATTCCCGAGGCCACACACAGAGTGAAACTCCCTCTAAAATGTACATCACACATTCCAGGTGTCAGACGCAGAGTGAAGCTCCCTCCATACCGTCCCATCAAACACTCACGAGGACAGACACGCAGTGAATCTCTCTCCACAAGTCACGTCACACACTCTCGGGGTCACACACAGTGTAATACTCCCTCCACACCGTCCCATCACAGACTCTCGGGGTCAGACGCAGACAGAATCTCCCTCCACACCGTCCCATCACACACTCCCGGGGTCAGCTACAGAGTGAATCTGCCTCCGCATCGTCCCCTCACACAATCCCGGGGTCAGACACAGAGTAAAATTCCCTTCACACCGTCCCACCACTCACTCCCGGGGTCAGACACGGACAGAATCTTCCTCCACTCCGTCCCATCACACACTCCCGGGGTCAGTTACAGACTGAATCTGCCTCCGCACCGTCCCATCACACACACGCGGGGTCAGACACAGATTGAAGCTCCCTCCACACTGTCCCATCACAAACTCCTGGGATCAGACACAGAGTGAAACTCCCTCCCTCCCTCCTTCTACCCCACTCACCTCGGGATAGAGACCGTGAGTCCGTTTTTGTGATCTTCACATTCATGTAAGTCTCCCTGTCGTCCATCCTGTTCGAGAATTTTCTGCGTTCTCAACTCTGAAAGGGGAAGCGACCGTTGTCAGAGGAATCCCGTATTAACTGGGGGTCAGACCGACACCAGCAAACACCAAATGAAGGGCTGATAAAGAGAGAGGCTGAGAGCAGCGGGAGGAAGTGCCGGGCAGGACGAAGGTTGAAGGTGTGAGAGCGGGTGAGAGGTGTGTGGCGGGGGGAGGAGTTGTGAGAGAGGGGACAAAAAGGTGGAGGGGAGAATGAGAGAGATTTGGGGGAGTTCGAGAGAGAGAAATGGGTGACAAGGGACAGAAAAGGGGAGCGGAGAGAAAGAGGGGTAGGGCCAGATGTGGGAAAGAATGGGTAAAGAGAGCGCGGAAACAGCCCCGGATCTTTGAAGAGAAATTAGCGGACAGAGGGAATAATGTGAGGGTGAGCTGACGGGTAAAGAAGGGAGAGAGCGAGAGAGAAAAGGGCATGGAGGGGCCGAAGAGCATGAGGGGGAGGAGAGAGAGTGCCACAGAGAGGGAGGTGGGATGCAGGGGAGGGACGATGGAGGGAGATAGAATGAGAAGGGCGGGAGAAGGGAGTGCAAGAAGATGATTAGAGAGAATTGCAATGAGTGAAGAAGGAGCAAATGACGGAGATGTATATGTCACTCATGCAGAACACCTATTATCCGGGAGAATTGTATCCCCAGGTACAAACACCCAACACCCAACCAAGCAAGCGAACACCAACCCCCGAGTGAAATGAACAACTCCTCACAGTCTCTCTCTCTCTCTCCAATCTGCACCAAATTTACACCGGAAAGGTCGCGGAAAACAGATTGCCATTTTTAGACTGTGCAGTGTTTAACAAAAAAAAAAAAAAATAACGGGTATGTGGACATTGAAGTTTACAGGAAACCATTCGCACGCTGATCTGTACCTACGGTTTGACTCTCATCTCCAATTAGAACATAACTTGGGCGTTATCAGTATTTGAGAGAAGTCTTGAAAGCGTGCGGCTACTCTGACTGGTTCTTCATCAAGACAGCAAAACAATAACAGGGACGTCAACCCAAAAGAGGGTGTTCAGGAGCTCTCTCAAACACCGTCCATTACAATCTGTCTATCCCTTTCGCTCTCTGCATAAGTCACTGTCTCCCTATCTATCCCCATGAATGTACTTACCCCGCTTGAGTTTCGCAACTCTCTCTCGCTCTCTCTCTCTCTCTCTCTCTCTCTCTCTCTCTCTCTCTCTCTCTGGACACCCTCTCGCCGTGTGCCTTTCCATCTCACTTCCCTCCTCACGAAGCCTTCTCTTCCTATCGCCACACCCTCTGAACAGCACTTTCACTCTGCGCATTCCCTACCGAAAAAACACTGAGCTTTCACCTCACGGAAATGTGACAGGGTCGTTTCCAGGAAAGGTGCCGCACGCTGAGCAGCTGGGATCGGTTACATACTCCATTGGATGTAAGGGCGGAGGGGAAAGTACAGGGGGGTGTTGGAAATGAGGGGGGTGTTGTTGGCGAAGGGTATAGTAGTGTACGTGGCGATGTGCTACAGCGGCTGTGTGTGTGTGTGTGTGTGTGTGTGTGTGTGTGTGTGTGTGAGAGAGAGAGAGAGAGAGAGAGAGAGAGAGAGAGAGAGAGAGAGATCCTCGGCATCGGCAGAACAAAAACGGAAACACTCTCGGAGTCAGACACAAAGTGAAGCTCCCTCCACGCCATCTCATCACACTTACCCGGGGTCAGACACAGAGAAATGCTACCACTGCAGCGTCCCATCACACACTCTTGGGGTCAGACGCAGAATAAAGCTCCTTCCACCCCTACCCAGCACACACTCCCGGGGTGAGACGCAGAGCGAATCTCCCCTCCACACTGTCCCATCACGCACTCCCGGGGTCAGACACAGAGTGAATCTCCCTCCAAACCGTCCCATCACACGCTGCCGAGGTCAGACACAGTGTGAAACTCCCTCCACACATTCACATCACGAACTCCCGGGTCAAACACAGAGTGAATCTCCCTCCACACCGTCCCATCACACACAATCCCGGGGCAGACACAGAGAGAATCTCCCTCCACACCGTCCCATCACACACTTCCGGGGTCAGACACATAGTGAAACTCCCTCCATCCTGTCCCATTACCCATTCCTGGAGTGAGAAAGAGATTGGAAGTCCCTCCCTCCGGCTTCACCCCTCTCACTTCTCGATGGAGACCATGAGTCCGGTTTTAGGAGCTGCACATTCATGTATGTCTCGCTGTCTCGGATTCTCTGCGTCTCTGAGCTCAGCGAAGGGAAGTAACTGTCGTTAAAGGCAGCCCGTGTTCACAGCGGAGTCAGACCGACAGAAACAAACGCCAGATGAGCAGCTGATAAAGAGAGGAGCCGAGAGCGGGTGGAGGAAGTGCTGGGGAAGAGGGAGATTGAGGTTGAGAGAGGGGGTTATTCTGGAGCGATGAGAGGGGCGGGGTGAAGAATAGGAAGAGTGCGGAGATTCAGAGGGAGGCGAGAGTGAGGGAAAGGCTAGGGCTTGGCGGAAAGGGCTGGAGTCTTGGAGAGAAATTAGAGGATAGAGTGAGAAAACAGAGCGCGAGCAGGAGAAACAGAGAGTATGAATAAAAAAACGGACAGTGAGGGGGCCTAGGAAGAAAGGGAGAAGAGAAAGCGCTACAGAGAGGGAGGAGGGATGCAGGGAAGGGTCGATTGAGGGAGAAGGAATATAGAAGTTGGAATGACATAGGGAGAGAAGAAGGGAGAGAGAAAGCAATGGAAGAAGGGGAAGATACAGAGATGACGAGTGAACAAGGAAAGAAAGGCGGACGGATACTCTGTCACACACGCAGAGATTTTATTGTCCGAGAAATTTACAACGAACACCAACCCCCCAGCCTCAACCTCCCGGTGATTCCTGGTTTGAGTGTCAGCGCTCCCATTGCTCTGCTTATCGCCGGGGCTTCAGACCCTCTGTGCTCCAGAAACCACGGCCCCGGGACAAACCCGCAACACTCACCGAAGTAAGCGAGCCCCTTCCCTCCGAGAAGACGTCAGAGCAATAGCTCGCCATTTTTAGACCGTGTAGTATTTAGCAAAAAAAACGGACGTTTAGATATTGAAGTTTGAACCAACGCATGCTGATCAGTATCTGAGGTTTCACACACTGCACCCATTGGAAAATAAGCAGGGGGTTTTCATTATTTCAAAGAAGTCTTGAAAGCGTGCGGTTACACTGACTGGGCGGTCATACAGACAGCAGAAAATAAAAATAGCAGGGACGTCAGCCAAACAGACGGAGTCCATGAGCTCTCTCAAAAAAATCCAATACTTGCTGTCTGTCATTTTCTCTCTCTGCTTCCCTCACACTCCGCTCACTATCTCCCTATTTCTCTCCCATGAATGTCTCCAACCCGCTTCAATTTCGCTTCTCTCACCACCCCCCACCTTTTTCCTCTTACCCCTCTCCGTCCTATGCCTTTCTATCTCACTGCCCTCCTCATGAAGCCTTCTCCTTTGTCTCCCCACCCTCTCTACCCTACCTTCTCCCTTCCCACTCTCCCCCGTTCACACTGAACATTCACCGGACTGAAATGTGACCGGGACGTCTGTCCCGTTCACAGGAAAGGCGCCGCGCACTCGACAGCTGGATTAGTTACATCCTCCACAGTAAGTAAGGGGGGAGGTGAAAGGAAATGGGTGTGAGGGTAATAGATAAGAGGGTGGTGGTGCGGGAGGTGATGTGCTGGATCGGCTGTGTGTGTGTAATTGTATGTGTGTGTGTGTTCGTGTGTGTGTGTGTGTGTGTGAGAGAGATAGAGGGAGAGAGAGAGAGAGAGAGAGAGAGAGAGAGAGAGAGAGAGAGAGAGAGCGAGAGAGAGAGAGAGCCCTCAGCACCGTCCGACCAACCGCACCCGCGGTCAGACAGAAGTACAGCTCCCTGCAGACCGTCCCATCTCACAGTACTCAGGACAATACACAGAATGAATCTCCCTCTGCACCGTCCCATCACACATTCCCGGCGTCAGACACAGAGTGAATCCCCCTCTGCACCGTCCCATCACACACTCCCGGGGTCAGACACAGAGTGAATCTCCCTCCACACCCTCCCATCACACACACCCAGGGTCAGACACAGAGTGAATCTCCCTCCACACCCTCCCATCGCACAGTCCTGTGTTCAGACACAGAGTGAAGCTTCCCCTGCATGGTGCCATCACACACGCCCAGTGTCAGACACAGAGTCCAGTTCCGTCCACAACGTCCCATTACACTGTCCTTTGTTGAGACAGAGTGAATCTCACTCCACATTGTCCCGTTACACATTGCCCGTGTCAGACACAGAGTGAAACTACCTCCACCCTGTCCCATTACCCACTCCCGGGATCAGAAAGAGATTGAAACTCCCTCCCTTCGTCTCCGCCCCTCTCTCTTCTCGATGGAGACCATGCGTCCGTTTTTACGAGCTGCACATTCATGTCAGTCTCGCTGTCGTCAACCCTGTCTCGGATTCTCTGAGTCTCTGAGCTCAGCGAGGGGGAGGGGAAGAAACCGTCTCAGAGGAAGTCCTTGTTGACAAGGGGATCAGATCGACACAAACCAATAGCACCTGAGCCGCTGATAAAGAGAGGAACCGAGATCGGGCGGAGGAAGTGCGGGGGAATAGAGAGATTGAGGTTGAGAAAGGGGGTTATTCTGGAGCGATGAGAGGGGCGGGGTGAGGAATAGGAAGAGTGTGGAGATTCAGAGGGAGGGGATAGTGAGGGAAAGGCTAGGGCTTGGCGGAAAGAGAGACGTGGGTTACAGGAGTCAGAAAGGGGGAGCGGAATGAAGGAAATGGAGGGCGTGAAGTGGGAGGGAATGGGGAGAGAGAGGGGTTAAAATAGGGAGGGTGGAGTCTTGGAGAAAAATTAGGGGATAGAGTGAGAAAACAGAGGGCGAGCAGGAGAAACAGAGAGTAAGAATAAAAAAAACGGACAGGGAGGGGCCGAAGGAAGAAAGGGAGAAGAGAAAGCACCACAGAGAGAGAGGAGGGATGCAGGGAAGGGTCGATTGAGGGAGAAGGAATATAGAAGCTGGAATGACATTGTACGAGAAGAAGGGAGAGGGAAAGCAATGGAAGAAGGGGAAGATTGAGGGATGACGACTGAACAAGGAGTGAGAGGCGGACGGATATGTTGTCACCGATGCAGAGACTTTATTGTCCGAGCCATTTGTACCGAACACCACCCCGCCAACCCCAACCTCCAGGTGATTGCTGGTTTGAGCGTCAGCGCTCCCATTGCTCTGCTTTTCGCCGGGGCTTCAGACCCTCTGTGCTCCAGAAACCACGGCCCGGGGACAAATCAGCAACACCCACCGAAGTAAGTCAGCTTCTTCCATCCGAGAAGACGTCAGAGCAATAGTTTGCCATTTTAGACCGTGTAGTATTTAGCCAAAAAAGCGGACGTTTAGATATTGAAGTTTGAACCAACGCACGCTGATCAGTATCTGAAGTTTCACACACTGCACCCATTGGAACATTAGCGGGAGGTTTTCATTATTTCAAAGAAGTCTTGAAAGCGTGCGGTTACACTGACTGGGCGGTCATACAGACAACAGAAAATGAAAATAGCAGGGACGTCAGCCAAACAGACGGAGTCCAGGAGCTCTCTCAAAAACCCTCCATTACCTGCTGTCTGTCATTTTCTCTCTCTGCTTCCCTCACTCTCCGCTCACTATCTCCCGATTTCTCTCCCATGAATGTCTCAAACCCGCTTCAATTTCGCTCCTCTCGACAGCCCCCTCCTTTTCCCTCTTACCCCTCTCCCTCCTATGCCTTTCTATCTCACTGCCCTCCTCATGACGCCTTCTCTTTTGTCTCCCCATCCTCTCTACCCTAGTCTATAAAGTTCACCGGACTGAAATGTGAGCAAGCCATCAGTCCCGTTCACAGGAAAGGCGCCACGCACTGTACAGCCAGATTAGTTACATCCTCCACAGTAAGTAAGGGGGGAGGTGAAATGAAATGGGTGTGAGGGTAATAGCTAAGAGGGTGGTGGTACGGAAGGTGATGTGCTGGATCGGCTGTGTGTGTGTGTGTGTGTGTGTGTGTGTGTGTGTGTGTGAAAGAGAGAGACAGAGAGACAGAGAGCCCTCGGCCCTCGGCACCGTCCGACCAACCACACCCGGGTTCAGACGCAAGCAAAGCTAAACGCAGACCGTCCCATCTCACAGTACTCCGGATCATACACAGAGTGAATCTCCCTCCACACTGTCCCATCACAAACTCCCGAGATCAGACACAGAGTGATACTCCCTCCACACCGTCCCATCACACACTCCCGGGGTCAGACACAGAGTGAATCTCCCTCCGCACCGTCCCATCACACATCCCGGGGATCAGACATAGAGTGAATCTCCCTCAACACCGTCCCATCACACACTCCCGGGGTCAGACACAGAGTGGGTCTCCCTCAACACCGTCCCATCACACACTCCCGGGGTCAGACACAGAGTGAAGCTTCCTCCACCACGTCCAATCACACAATGCCGAGGTCAGACACATAGTGAAGCTCCCTCCACACCATTCCAGCACACGCTACCGGGTGAGACACAGAGCGGCCCCGGGCGTCAAACACAGAAAGAATCTCCCTTTACACCATCCCATCACACACTCCCGGAGTCAGGCACAGAGTGAATCTCCCTCCATACCTTCCCATCTCCAAACTCGGGATCTGACACAGAGTAAATCTCCCTCCACACCGTTCCATCAAACACCCCCGAGGTCAGACACGTAGAGAATCTCTACCCACACCGTCCCATCGCTAACTTCCGAGATCAGACACATAGTAAAACTCCCTTCACACCGTCCAATCACACACTCCCGTGATGAAACTCAGAATGAGCTCCCTCCACACCGTCCCATTACGCAGTCATGAGGTCAGACATGGAGCGAAGCTCCCTCAACACCGTCCCATCACTGACACCCGAGTTCAGACACAGACTGAAGTTCCTTCCACACCTTCCCATCACATACTTCCGGGGTCAGACACAGAGTGAATCTCCCTCCACCCCGTCTCATCACACGCTCCCGGGGTGAGACACAGAGTGAATCTTCCTTCCCACCGTCCCAGCACACACTCCCGGGTGAGACACAAAGTGGATCTCCCTCCACACCGTCCCATCACACGCTCCCGTGGTCAGACTCAGAGTGGAGCTCCTTCCACACCGTCGCATCACACACACCCGGGCTCGGACGGGGAGGAAAACTCCCTCCACACAGTCACGTCACACACTCCCGGGGTCAGACACAGAGTAAAACTCCCTCCTCACCGTCCCATCTTACACTCCCGGGGTCAGGCACAGACATAACCTCCCTCCACACAGTCAAATCACACACACCTGAGCTCAGACACACACAGTGAAACTCCCTCCATCCCTCCTTCTGCCCCATTCACCTCGGGATGGAGACCGTGAGTCCATTTTTGTGATCTTCACATTCATGTATGTCTCCCTGTCGTCCATCCCGTCGAGAATTTTCTAAGTTCTCAGCTCTGATAGGGTAAGCGACCGTTGTCAGAGGAAGCCCGTGTTTACAGGGGGTCAGACCGACACCAGCAAACACCAGATGAAGGGATAATAAAGAGAGAGGCCAGGAGCAGGGACCGGATGTGCCGGGCAGGACGAAGGTTGAAGGTGTGAGAGCGGGTGTTCTCGAGAGTTGTCAGTGGCGGGGGGAGGAGTTGTGAGAGAAGGGAGAAAGAGGGGGAGGGAAGAATGAGAGAGATTTGGGGGAGTTCGAGAGAATGAACTGGGTGACAGGGGACTATAAAAGTGGAGGGAAAAGAAAGAGGGGGAGGGTCGTATGTGGGAGAGAATGGGTAAAGAGAGGGGGAAAAAGCCCGGGATATTTGAAGAGAAATTCGCGGACAGAGGGAATAATGTGAGGGTGAGCTGACGGGTAAAGAAGGGAGAAAGCGAGAGAGAAAAGGGCATGGAGGGGGCGAAGAACATGGGAGGGAGGAGAGAGAGTGCCACAGAGAGGGAGGTGGGATGCAGGGGAGGGACGATGGAGGGAGATAGAATGAGAAGGGCGGGAGAAGGGAGTGCAAGAAGATGATTAGAGAGAATTGCAATGAGTGAAGAAGGAGCAAATGACGGAGATGTATATGTCAGTCATACAGAACACCTATTATCCGGGAGAATTGTATCCCCAGGTACAAACACCCAACACCCAACCAAGCAAGCGAACCTCCACCCCCGAGTGAAATAATTCCTCACAGTCTCTCTCTCTCTCTCTCTCTCTCTCTCTCTCTCCAATCTGCACCAAATTTACACCGGAGAGGTCGCGGAAAACAGATTGCCATTTTTAGACTGTGCAGTGTTTAACAACAAAAAAAAAAAAGAACGGGTATGTGGACATTGAAGTTTACAGGAAACCATTCGCACGCTGATCTGTACCTACTGTTTGACTCTCATTTCCAATTAGAACATAAGTTGGGGGTTATCAGTATTTGAGAGAAGTCTTGAAAGCGTGCGGCTACTCTGACTGGTTCTTCATCAAGACAGCAAAACAATAACAGGGACGTCAACCCAAAAGAGGGATTTCAGGAGTTCTCTCAAACACCCTCCATGACCTTCTGTCTATCCCTTTCGCTCTCTGCAAAAGTCACTGTCTCCCCATCTATCCCCATGAATGTACCTATTCCGCTTGAGTTTCACACTCTCTCGCTCTCCCTCCCTCTCTCTACCCCTCTGGCCGTGTACCTTTCAATCTCACTTCCCTCCTCACTAAGCCTTCTCTTTCTGTCCCCACACCCACTGAACACAACCTTCACTCTGCCCTTTCACGTCCGCGCACACAAAGAGGGAAAAAGAAGCGGGATGTTGGAAATGAGGGGTGTGTGGAGTATTTGGCGAAGCGGCTGGTAGTGTGCGTGGCGACGTGCTGGAGCAGCTGTGTGTGTGTGCGTGTGTGTATGTGTGAGTGAGAGAGAGGGAGACAGAGAGAGAGAGATAGAGAGAGAGAGAGAGAGAGAGAGAGAGAGAGAGAGAGAGAGAGAGAGAGAGAGAGAGAGAGAGAGAGAGAGAGAGAGAGAGAGAGAGAGAGAGAGAGAGAGATGTACCTCGGCATCGGCAGAATGAACAGTCAAACACTCTCCCGGAATCAGACATAGTGAATCTCTCTCCAAACCGTCTCATCACACACTCCGGGGGTGAGACACGGAGTGAATCTCTCTCCACACCTTCGCATCACACACTCCCCGGGTGAGACACGGAGTGAATCTCCTTCCACACCGTCTCATCACACACTCCGGGGGTGAGACACGGAGTGAATCTCTCTCCACACCTTCGCATCACACACTCCCCGGGTCAGACACAGAGCGAAGCTCCCTCCAAGGGAAATGAGAGTCAAACCGTAGATACCGATCAGTGTGCGTTGGTTTCTTGTAAACTTCAATGTCCACATAGCCATTTTGTTCGTTAAACATTCAATAGTCTATGAAGGGCAATCTGTTCTTCGCGACTTCCTCTGCTGTAAACTTGGTGCATCACACACTCACGTGGTTAGACAGAGAGAGAATTTCCCTCCACGCCATTCCATCACACACTGCCGAGGTCAAGCACAGAGTGAAGCTCCCTCCACACTGTCCTATCACGAACTCCCGGGAACAGAGACAGAGTGAAGCTCACGGCACACCGTCTCATCACACAATTCCGGGCAGAGTGAAACTCCCTCCGCACTTTCCCATCACACACTCACAAAGACACACAGAGAGAAGCTCCCTCCACGCCGCTCCGTCAGGCACTCCCGGGTCCAGACACAGAGTGAATCTCTCTCCGCACCGTCACATCACACACTGCCGGGGTCAGAAACAGAGTGAATCTCCCTCCGCACCGTCACATCACACACTCCCGGGGTCAGGCACAGTGTGAAGCTCCCTCCATCGAACAATAGATCCATAGAACATTAGAGCACAGAAACAGGCCCTTTGGCCCTTCTTGGCTCTGCCGGACCATTTTTATGCCTGGTCCCACTGATCTGCATCTGGACCATATCCCTCCATACGCCTCTCATCCATGTACCATCCCAAGTTTATCTTAAAAGTTAAA